>NC_084759.1:175241300-175550831 GCF_028858725.1 Colius striatus | reverse complement strand
CTTTTAACTGGATTTTCACTTGGTAATTTGATAGAATTAATTTACACATATATAAATGAGAGGAGAATCCTGATTTACACTTGAAGCGGAATGTACAGGTATAGTGGTTTTCCTTTGAAACTGATAAGCAAAAAATGATTTTACATCCATAGACAAAGCAAGATGTACACAATAATTTGTCATTCCTATCCAAACGGATCCTCTCAGCTGTACATTTGATTCAAAAGTGGTATAGTTTTTTGTTGTTTCCTAACAAGCAACAGCAAAAGGTACTGATGTTTTTTGAGTTTGTTCTCAAGAAAGTTATCAAACTTTGAATTAAAATTACCTTCTAAAAACCTTCTCATTCAGCACAGCTTCTGAAGAAGTGAGCATTTGAATGTCAGGGTACTTTGCGTTACTGTTGCTGGGTTTTGGAACATTTGAAAACAAAATAGTGAAATACAAGTCAAAACCTGTGACAAACACCTGTGTTAGTGAATTTAGCAAACAACTTTTACATTATCTCTGGCAATCAGCATTTCTATATGTGAGGAGTTGCTATGCTTTTTTATTCATGCACTAACCATTTTAAGATGGGACTCTGGCCATAAAGGCAGGTAACCAATGATAGGTTCTTCAGAGGAGTCCAGATAGATGGAAATTCACCTTTAATAAAACTGACAGCAGATTCAGCTCCATTACTGATGTCCCCAGCCACTACTGTATGGTAAGGTTTTACAGGGAGGAGCTGTATAGCCTGAACTGCTTTTTTTTTTCAGATGTTATGTGGAGTGTTTCATTCCACTCAGAGTACATTACGCTTCACTAGGAGATTTCAGACATGCCTGTCAGAGAGCATTACAAAAATTGGTAAGCATTTTGAACACACACTTGTACTCATATAACTGTGCAATGTTTGCTGAAGAAACCTACTGCGAGGGTTGGCTCTGCAGTGCTGTGCCTCCCATGGCATACAGATCTCTGAAGGAGAAAGGGACAAGTTCAAGTGAGGTAACTTTGGGAGAAACCTTTCTTTAGTAAGTAATAGATTTTCCTTCCTGAAAAGTCTATCACATAGGAAACACTTTAATCTCTTCTTTTGTCCCTTCTACATCCTCATGCTTCTAGGGGTTGTGGAAGTGTTCCTTATTAGCACTGACTTAAAGCATTCAAAAATAATCTTGAAAAAGTCAATTACAAGGACTGGAAGGGAACAACTCTTAATCTATAGCCTCACATTATTTATGTTTACTACTAATTCAAGTGACAAACCTGAGTACATCCCTAACATTTTAACCAACAAAATGATAATGGTTCTCAAGTCAATATTGGCAACATGGAATTTATTTCTAGTGGGTCAGACACAGGTCTTGCTTGCCTACCCTAGGATTGTGCCTTTTCTTGGAACTGCCTCCACAGCTGCTGCTCATGGATTTGTATCTGCATTGAATTTCTCAGTCCCAAAGTGCTTTGATTTATTTCCTTGAGAGTTACTGGTTTTAGGGGTGTCAAGTTTTCTCCTTTCTATTTTGAACACAGAATGGTAGCTGTCCTGAGCTCCACTTTTATCCTTCCCATCAGACATCTGCTTTCTATTAGCTTTCCTGTATCTCTGTGACTGGTATCTAGAGGGTGGGTTTTTTCCTGGCTATCATGTACTGAGAGGGACAAGTTACTGTGCCCCTAGAAATGGTCCATCTGACAGCTCAGGACCAAGCAGCTAGAATTGGAGTCAACATCCCACAGAGTGAAATGTCCCTGTCCCTATCCAGGCTGGGAAGTGAGGCTCTGAGGAATGAGTGCATGGAACCTCCACACCTCCTTCTCGTTGTTTTCTGTAGATAAGGCAAAGAAAGTGAAATTGGACTATAATTATAGGTCAAAGAATAAAGTAATGCATTTGGAATTCCCCAAATTTGATAGAATTGTATGTAGTGATTATATAAAAGGGTCTGGGGGTGGGGGGGAAGTACACATTGTTATGTATAATTAAAAACCCAAAAGTTTCTGTTGGAATATTTTCAATATCATCTGGATGTATAAATTCCTTTTGAAAATCCTTGAAACATTCTTTTTTCCTTTGCCAGAACTCACAATAAAGTACAGTTTGTTTCTTCAACTTTTTCAGTTACTTTAGGACTAAGAAAATGATAAGGAAAAAAATTTTCCTCTGAAAAAAGGTGGGTGTATCTTATGCCTTATTTCACATTATATGCCCTAACTTTTTAATGAGCTGTCTGGTTTATATTGCAGCCTTTTTCTTCTTTGCTTGTCTAGTTTGATAACTAGCACCATCGTTTCATGCTGTGGATTTTGTCAAACAAGACATGTGAAATATGGTATTTTTAAGTACATTTCATCCTTTTCACTGGTTGTAGATGGTTAAGTCTTACTTGGCTGCATTATATTTGTCTCAGGCATTATAGATTCAGCTCCAGGGCTTGCTTCAGCTGCTGTAACTTGGTGTATTTGTACTGACCTGAATCCTATTGTGCCAATTTATATTGGCTGAGGGCTGAACCCTTTTTTTAGCACTGTAACTCAGTTCCTCATTTGCAGAAAAGGAACAACCGTAGTTCTTTTCTTTCACTAGTTGCCTGATTGTCTGCTTGGCCCCTAAGGTGCTCAGAGAAGGATGCTATCTGACTTGGTACAGCTTCCAGCATAATCAAGCACCAATCCCATCTGGAGTCTCTTGGTTCTGAGATGACTACACACAAAATGAATTAGCTGAGAAAGCTTCTCATTTGTCACAGTTGTTCCCCTTTACCCTGACAATGGATATGTGCCACCGAGGCCCTTCTTTAGCAGTGCAGGTACTTGTCTGACATAATGAAGCAGTTCTCCAAAAGCAAACCTAGCATTTTCACACACTGCCCCCTGAAACTGCTGTATCCAGCCAAAATGCACAGAAATGTGGAATTCCAGGAACAAGAAAAGCTGGAAATTGTTTGCAAGTCTTTCACAGTACTATTTTCATCTGTAGTTGCAAGGAGAGTCTTTTTACTGATTCTGCTGTAATCAGTGTGTGATAGGCTTTGTTGTTATGGGATATATGTCTGATGAGCACTGCACTGCTTAAGATTTTATTGCAGTGGTATATGTTGATAGAACACTAACAGTGGCATTCAGATCATTTCATCTCTCCATAGCAATACTCTGGAATGTATTATTTGATTGGAGAAATGTGCTTTGTAATGAGCATTTCTACACAGCTTTATCTAAAAGTGAAAAATCTGAGATGAGATTGAACTGTTTCAGCTGTTTTCTAAGTGATAGAATTGTGTGCAAGTTGTAAATACAGCCATTTGAGTTTAAAAAAAAAAAAAAGATGAACCTCAGTTTGCCATTGCTAGATAAACTGTTGCCTTAAGACAAGCTTTATGCCTATCCATATCTTAAATTTAGCTACGTATCATACTGAATTTACAAGACTTAGAGACAGGTTGTACCTGGGTGTACAGATCCACCAAGTAACAATACTGAGTTCAAGAAAGGAGAAGGAGCAAAACCAGCTTGGTTGCTCTTAATCAAACCTTAGAAGAGAATAGAAACAAAAATATACCTGATATTATTGTTCTAACTGCATTATTTCTGTAAAGCTGATTGAGCAGCAGTTGTTTATCCTTGGGAAGTTCTAAGCTTGTTGTGTGAGACATTAAGAAAAAGACATGCTTGCTTTTATTACCTTTGAGTTTTTCTAACATGCTATAAAGCTGCTGCTTCTCTTTGTACAACAAAAGGGACATACGTAGTTAATCACTGTGTGTTCTGAGGTACATTGAATGTTTTTGCATCTCTCAGAATCAGACTTTACTGAACCCATCAGTAAGTAAGTAATTCATTCTCATATTTATAGAGGAGAGTAAGTATTCCCTAATGCTTTTAGAGATTTGAGATGACAGTTGCAATAGTTTCAGATTCTGAACTAACATCTAATTACTCAACTGTATTGTGCTTGGTGTAGCATCCCAGTGTATCACAGGTGCTGCATAAGCCTTAAGTCAACCAGTTCTCTAATCTCCTACAGGTCAGAAGGTAAAAAGTTTCTGTTTTCTGGAATCTGACCATGTTTGCCTGCCCATCCTGTAGCGCTCATTAGGGAGAGGAGATTCCCCAGCATAACACTTTACCAAATCTGACAGACAGATTGGTGACCAGCATTGCATGACACATTGTGAATCTGTTTCCCACTGGAGCAGCAAAGCAACTAAATCAACAGACCTAGCCTCCCAACTAGTCTCATTAGTGAGCTGCAGCTGACTATGGACTGCACTATGTCTCAGCTGCTCCCAAACAATTAACCTCTTGTCTATCTCTTCCTAGTACCTAGACGGTACTCAGAATATAGTTTTTCATTAAGATTCTTTAGAGCCCTGCAGGAGCCAAGGGATACATTAACATATTGTCACTATTTTTGAAACAGTACAGAGACTTAAAAAACCAGTATGTTAAACTGAGAAAGAACCATATTTTTCACCTCCTTCCCTCAGCACTTGTTCAATTACTCCAGTAGCCAGTAATGCTGAACTTGTCTCAATACCTCTGATGACAGAATGACACCGCCTCAGGTAGTATGTGATGAGTACAGCTGTCTCCATATGCTTTCATCTCCCACTTCGTTAGCAGGAAGGGCAGCTGCAGGTGTGGAAGGGAGTATCTGTTATCAACCAATGCATGGTGGAGCTGTCAGGGCATCTGAACTTGGTTGCACCAGGCACTGAATCCATTTCTCCCTGGATGAAGGCAGGGGAATTAATGAGCCACTTTCAAGAATGCCTCTGAGCAAGGCAGTCTGTGTCTTAAGGCAGTAGGTTGTAGAGAGCACTTTGAAGCACTCACAAAGACCATAAGGGAGAGAGGGGCCTGGGCCCTGCAGCCATGGCTGCAGCTCCAGGCCTGGCCACCTCCTGCTCAAAGCAGCCCCTTGCAAGCAGTTCCCTGTTTCTGAAGAAAGACCACGGTGGTAGCTGGCTGGTCCTGCCATGCAGGGTAGCGTGGTAGCAGGGAGAAGGACATGGAACAATCTTGATCCCCTCAAATCTTCTCTTTCCATCCAGCAATGCTGTACAGTGCATGAGTGGCACAGAGGCAGACCCGGAGCAAAGGCAAATTCTTATGGTGGAGCCTCACGCCATGAATGAAGTGCTCACATGGTTTCAGTGACCCAAACCTGGCAGAGCTGCTTTTCTGCTGCACCCAGACAAATTTGGCTTGCACCTTCGAGAAGCTTGTATTCTGTCCTGGCCAATTCCATTTCCATCTTTTCTTCAACAACCTTAGAAGCCTATGGAGCACCGTTTCTCAGTGCATTTGTGTCTTGCACCCACACTGGCATTAATTAACGTGATACAGTAATTGAGAGGACTGCACTGTGTCTGTTCTGGCTGTTGCTGGTCATTTTGAGCTATGATATAATTTTGTCTTTCAGGAGAGACATTGTAGCTTTTTCTTTCATACAAAACCAGCTTTAATTTCACTCTCCATCAGTTCCCATTGAGCTTCGCTGTGATATTGTTTCTCATGTCAGGTATTGTACAAGGAATTAAATGATCACAGAATCACAGAATGGTAGGGGTTAGAAAGGACCTCATCATGTAGTCCAACTCTCTGCTAAAGCAGGTTCACCTCAATCAGGTTGCACAGTAACATGGCCAGGCGGGTTTTGAAAACCTCTAGAGAAGGAGACTCCACAACCTCTTCAGGCCCAGGTGGAGCCACTGTAGGTACAGGTCTTGGGGTTAGTAGCCAGTGCTCCCTCACCCTCACAGGAAAGAAGTTTCTCCTCATGTTCAAGTGGAACTTCCTGTGTTCAAGCTGGTGTCAATTACCCCTTGTCCTGAAACTGGGCAGTACAGAAAAAAAGACTCACCCTATCCTCTCGACATCCACCCTGTAGGTATTTCCAAGTGTTGATAAGGTCCATTCTCAGTCTTCTTTTCTCCAGGCTAAATAGCCCCAGGTCTCACAGCCATTCCTCATCAGAGAGATGCTCCAGTCCCCTCATCATCTTGGTAGTCCCCAACTGCACTCTCTCAAGAAGTTCCCTATTTCTCTTGGACTGGGGAGCCCAGAACTGGACATTTGGATGGAAATTTGTTACTAGGTAATCCATTTTATCGCCTGTAGATGAAAATGAGAAAACAGTGCATATCTCTTTTTAATGTCTCTCTGTATGGGTTTAAGAATACAATCCTATAATCCTTGTTGGATGGCTCTTTGCTTTTAGTTTCTCTCGGGTGGTCTTTAGATCATATATATGATGTGCATACTACATTAAGTTTATAATGAAATTTCCTCCCACTTAGAACTGTGTACCCAAAGTGGGGAAGCAAACAATCCTCAACAACAGCAAGTACAGCACACGAAGTGATCTGCTTTATCAGGCAGCTAGAGCTGGATGAAGCCAAAGGAACTGTTGTCCCATCTTGAGTCTGCAAGCATACTTTTTGATGGTCCCACTTCATCTCAGTTTCTGCAGTTGGTATTTTAGAGAAGGCTACTCAAACTGCCCAGACTGTGCCCCACAGAATTTCTGAAGGCAGCCCATGTGGTGCTGCACCAGCTGCCTGTGCTGCCTTCCCCCAGGCGAGAGCTGCAGTGTACACTCTTGGCTGCAAGTCGGTACTTTTGTCCTGACCTTAAGTTGCGAAGCAACAGCTTCATCTTCTGAATGAATGTTAAATACCCTTGGGGATGTTTCTGGCATCTAGGCCAAACAATTACTGCACTAATCTAAATTATACAAACTCCTAGTATTCCTCAAGGTCAGGCTGCAAAGATTTGCATATCTGGACAAAGTGTTCCAAATACAGGGAATGAGAGAAAGAAAAAGAGTCAAACAAACAAGCTAATATCATAAATAAGAAGGTGATAACTTAAGTAAGAGAAATATAGTTACAGATAAAAAATGGTGTTAAAAATGAGACAACACTACTGAGGCTGCAGAGTCATACATTCAGTATTTAGGAGATGCCAGAATTAAGGTCACTGGTCTAAACTTTTCACCCCTATTGTGTGTACACATCATGATACAATCTTTAATTATCTATTCACATCCCATTTTTCCACAGCACCCCTGTCTCGCTGCACTGGATGAATGGTGTTCACTTAATGAGAAGCTATTCAATATTTTGTTTTACACTTTCTGTGCTGTGTGTGGCCCCAGGCCTTACTTACTGCACACTATTGAAACCTTCGTATGAAGATGAAATCATTCATTTCCTTGTGAGCTTTTTTGGGATACTCATTGCTGTACTTCCTAAGGGCTTTTCAAGCATTATTGTATTTATCTTCACAATAGGCTTCACAATAGGAGTATTATTGTCCATTATTGTCCATATTTTCTACTGAGGGACAAAGCAATAAAAGTCAAAGGTTGAGATGTCTGAGGACATTATTATGAAAATTTATATTACCCATCTTTTAGCTAAACAGTTACCTAATTGAAGGAGGAGTGTCCAGCATATTATTTCGTTAGGATCAGACAGAGATGCATAGCTACTTGTTGTAATATTATATATTATTATACCAACAGCCCTATTCCCCTTTAAGAATTCAAATGGTTGTAGAAGCGGTTTCTTTGCTTGTTTTGACTGATGGCTATAACTGTGGCATATATTTAGCTCCACAAAAAAGACTGGTTACTTTTTACACTGATCTTAAAGGAGTACAGGGCACTTCTGTCTAGGTTGTGCTATACAGAGGACTTCTGCTGTATCCCTATGGATATTTTGTCAGCTCTTCCTCTTCTTTCCAGTGGCAATTTATTCAGGTCCAGCTCTCATTGATTTTTTTTCATTGACAAATCTAAGCTTAGATTGGAAGTGGAAACAACTGCACAGGAAAAAAAAAATGAGCTACAGAGGTCTCTGTCACTAGGTATTCCCACCTCACATTCACAAGTTAGCCCTCTTTAATGAGAAAAAATTGTGTCCTCTGGAAAAAAATTGTATGATCATATAACTAATAAAGAATTGTACCATGTCTACACAAACAGTACAGATAACCTTAGCCTGACACCTCCTATTTCATAAGTCATAACCGCTGAAACTTCCAGACCATTCCTTTAATGCAAGACATTCTGTGTGCATATATCCTTTAGTTTTTACAAAAAGATAGCAATCTCAAAATTAGGTTTGCTACATGAATCTGATGTGTCTTATCAAGGTACTGGAGCTGTTAGCTCCCATGCATGGAGCAGGGGAGCATTTGAGCTACCTGCTAATAGCAGCATGTGTTTTTTCTTCCAATGAGACGCTTGAGAAGGAAGAGGAGACAGGTGCTTTGCCTGTGGGCTTCACATCTGCTTTTTAGCAGCAGAGTTTGGTGATAATTGGAGTCATGGTGACCAATCCAAGCTCCAAAGCCAAAGAAGTACTGACACTTTCTATTTCCACAAATTTGACTTTTTCCCCTTCCTGTCACTTCCAAGCCCTCTGTTCCTGTCTCTTTCTCTGCCCCCATCCTGGGTCCTTCTCATCCCTAATTCCATGACATACCCCATTATTTTTATCCAATTCCAGTTTTCATCTTTGAATCTCTCATTTCTAGTCTCCACATCTGATGGATCCTAATCATCCACCCCAATCTTGCTGTCCAAATCAAAACCTTTCCTTTTCTCCCTTCCCTCTCTTCCTGGGTCAGTCCCTTTTCCTTAGCCAGACAGTAGAGCTGACTCTCCATCCCTCAGCTGCTACGTGAGACTGGCTCAGTCCTTGTTTTGAGAGAAGCAGTAATGGGAGTGGGAGGCAAAGAAGATGCTCTGTCTCTCTTCCGAGAGTGGCAGTTTCATTGTCTGATGAGCTCTGGGAGCTGGGATACACTTTGGCATGCTGAGTGATGCAGTTTGTGGAAACACTTGTTTCTGAACCTTTATCTAAATTCTTGCAAATATGACTTTTTTATCTTACTTTTCAAAGGTACCTTAAAGTTTTCCAGTTTGGGGTAAATACTCACAGGGACACAAAAGGCACATCTCTGACACAGAGTTACTCCCTTGCTAAACTTCAAAGCAAAAGACTTCTCTACAGAGCAGAGCAAATTATTTTCTCCTTGGTCTCACTCTCAGAAGTGTTTGAGTGGTGCTAGTTGAAAATGTCAAAACCCTAAAACAAAAGCATAGAACGAAACAGAAGAAAAACCCAACAGCCTGAGGCAGACACCTGGCATAGTCTGTGTTCAACCCAAGCAGTTAAATTTGGAAAAGTTATAAGCAAATGAAATCAGTATAGTGTACACAGACACACTTGAATGGTAAGCAACAGTGCTGTAATTTTTGTCTGGTCTGTATAGCACCTGCTTTAGTGGTAACTGTATGCCCTTGTGACATGGATTGTGTTTATTCCTCTAGTGCAATTTCAGTAGCAAAAAAAAAACCAGAAAGGTTCTTTTCTCATAGTGCAGTTTGTTGCATTTCTTTTGTTTGTGTTTATAAAAGTACATGTAAGAACTGGGAAGGGCAGAAAACACCATCTACTAAATGCAATTATTTATTCTATCAATTACCAGTATTCTTAGTTTTTAAGACAGATTGTTATTAAAAATGCAGAAAAGTATTGAGTCTTAAAAGATAATACACCAAAAGTTCTTTTGGGGATAGGATAGCCATGTCTGTATAGTCCCACAGAACCATTCTGGCATACAGGCTATATGGTCATCCAGGCTGTATAAGAAAATTAATATAAATTATTAATATATCTTATGGAGAAATAATAGAGTTTTGTAACATTGAAATCAGAATAAGACCATGAACTCAGTTTTTCTTTGTGATCTAGTTCTAAAAGGTAACACATTCTGTTAGAAGTCCTTGTGCAGAGAAATTCAGAGATCAGATTTGTGATTGGTAATTGACTTTATGTCGCAGAAATCAGAGAAAGCTTTTGGCATTGCTTTCAGGGAAGTAGAATATTGTCATTAGTGCCAATTCAGTAGCAAGCCTTGAATAACTATGTGTTCTGACAGAGAAGCTGTTTCATGGGGCTTTCATTTTTTTATTAATGTAAGCATTTCCATTTATCTAGTCAGGATTCACAGAAAACAACTCTTTAGAATTAGGTGTGAGACGGTATATACTGCAACTGTATATGTTTATCAAGAAGGAAATAGTACTGCTTGCTTCTTAAATAGTTCCTGCAAAATATACAAAAGTGACATGGGTGATATTATCCTTTTATTTTGACTCAGCATTTAAAACAAGAAATTTGGAAGCTGGCTGCAGGAAAACTCAAAAGAAAAGTTGCGAAAGGCAGATAAATAAGAAGGAGGAAAGTCGTCAAAAGTTTTGGAAGGAGCTGTTATAATTTGTAGGCATTTTTGTGAACTATTATTTTGAGTTTCTTATGAAAGGTATGGACATTCTAAGTAACTGCTAAGGAATAGTTGATACTTTGGTCAATCTTTATATTGATCAAGATTACAAGAAGATAGGGAAATATTATGATGAGCTCTGTGTCCTCGAGACCCATGGTATGTTATTATAGAAGTCCTAATACTTTGTCCAGTTCTGGGCTCCCCAACTCAACAGGGACAGGGAACTTCTAGAGAGAGTCCAGCACAAGGCCACCAAGATGATCAGGTGACTGGAGCATATTTCTTAAGAAGAAAGGCTGCAGGACCTGGGACTGTTCAGCCTGGAGGAGACTGAGAGAGGACCTCATTAATACTTGCAAGTATTTGAAAGGTGCATGTCAAGAGGATGGGGCTACACTTTTTTCTGTAGTGTCTAATGGTAGGACAAGGGGTAATGGACAAAAGCTGGAACACAAAAAGTTCCACTTAAGGAAAAACTTCTTTCCTGTGAGGGTGAGGGAGCCCTGGCACAGGCTGCCCAGGGAGGGTGTGGAGTCTCTTTCTCTGGAGGTTTGCAAAACTTGCCTGGACACGTTCCTGAGTGACTTGATCTAGGTGGACCTGCTTGAGTAGGGGAATTTGACTAGATGATCTCTAAAGGTCCCTTCCAACCCCAACCATTCTATGATTCTGTAATCTTCCACGATGCTCACCTAAGCTAAGCCCTTATTAGGAAGGTCTGTTTTTTGTGAATGCCTCTGGTTTCTAGATGGAGCTCTAAGATACTTTCAGCATCTGCAAGTCTAGTAGGATCTTTGCCAAAATCCATTAGTAAATGTTATTTTATAAATAGCTCAACTTTTGAACTTTTTCGTGTAGAATCCAGTGAAATTGCTTTTAAGAGAGCCCAGAACATTTGGCCAACCTCTCCTGTCAGACGTGCTGATGTGGACCAATAGCCCAATAGTAGTCTTTAATTCCAAAATAGTACATTGCTGTAATAATAACCTATGGTATGGTTCTAAATTGCTTTCCTGCATTATGCCTCTCCATCTCTGATTATAGGTTCTTCGAAATTGCAGTAATACTTATTATAATCTCGTTTGCTCATATTTCTTTCATACTTTCATGCTTTGCAGCCATGGTTTGTACATGCAAGCTGGATAAACCTTAGTAAAAATGTACTGAGTCCAATGAGACATAAAAGCAGTAGTCACTGTTTTCTTTTTAAATCATGGCAGCAAGCATATTACTCTCTGAAATGCAAGTGAGTTTCCATATTTAACAAGATAAGTGCCTGGAAAACAGTCATCACATTGTGGGATGCTCACTTCCAGTAACTGGCATGCCTCTAAATATATTTTGTAGTGCATTTCTCATATACCTAAACTGCTACACTTAAATGTGCAGTTTTTATCTGTTTATTATTTTGGTAAATGTAGATTTCCAGGCCCCTAATTATATGTTTGAATGAGCACAGCAACTTCACTAGCAGACATTTGTTCCGGAGACATGCTAGGAGAATTATAATTTATGCCTTTTTTATCACTGAATGAAAAAAGATAAAGTCCTGCTATAAACCAGAAGTTGAAATAAATTATGCAAAATGCATAATTCACATAATGACTGTCCGTTTATAAATGTTCGTGTTAAGTAACCATATCATTTGGGATAATTCCTCCTTGAGGAATGCTCTGAGAGAACAGCTCATTCATTATCTTGACTTGCTGAATTGCTCTAAAACAACTTCCTCTGATGAGAAAATTATTTACCAGTTCTTTAAACAATCTAAAATAATGCTGTAGTTCTATATTTACCTGTCCAGAAAGTTTTAGTCACAGTCTGCATTATATGGCTTTGACTACTTAAACTGGAACTCACCCAAAAATGCATGCATCTATTTCTCCTCTAGCTGCATATACACACACAGAACCTTGCTTTAAAACCCAACGTCATCTATTAATCACACTGAAAGAGTAATCACTCAGCTGCTGTAATGTAGCTCCCTTGATTCATTGATGGCAGTAATTAAAAGTTCTGGAGTCATACTTGGAAGTTTGGAAACTCCGCATTTATTTGCAGGCAGCACACTGTATTCGCTTACTGCCCTCATAGCAGTGTCTCTGAGAGCAGGCAACATGTCTTTCCCCAAAACTTTTGTCATGAAAGTTCTTACAACTAGATGTTAAGGAGAAAGTTATGTAAGAAAAAACAGTAAGAGGGAAAGCATGTAAGTACTGTTGTTAGTGGCAAAGATTACAGGCACGTGAGGTTTTGTAAGCAGGTGAAAGAGAGACAGATTTGTGAAGCAATGGTGGAAAACACCATCTTCCCCTCCAGAAAGAGGGGCTCCATGGGACACTTAAAATTAACCCCAGAGAAAATTATCTGGGGAAGGAAATTAGCAAGTTGTCTTAAAAAAATAGCATTGGCAGTGAGAGGGGAAAAAGGATTTCCTGAAGACCAAAAGTAACGACTGAATGGAAGGGTTGCAGGAGGGCATCCTTCAGAGGGGTCTGTTAGTTTGGATAAGCTTCTGCCAAGTGCTGTATAACTGATTTCTTATCTACACTCAATTTCCAAACCTTTTGAGGTTGTTCACCCTCTCTCATCTGTCATTTTTTTTAAAAAATACAATTCAACCTTTCTTGTGATCAGTATAGTTGCTATATTTAGATTCAAATCTCACTAGGAAAACACTTTAATTCATGGCACACCACCAGCCTCTGATTTTGTCTTTGAGATTCAAAAAGACACCTTAACAACATTCTCTCTCCTCCCAAGGATTTTGATGGGAACGGTTTTGAGATTCAAACCGAACTGTTGTTTTTGTCAAGACGAGGGTGAGTTTGTGCAATTAGAACTTGATTCACTGTGGTTTTGACAAGTTCTCCCGGGAGGTTTCTAAACATTGAAAACCTTTTACGGTGAAGTTCATGTTTTCTGCATGCGCTTGGCAAAGGCAGATATATTGCTCTGGTATAAAAAGCTGAAATTGCATTTCTCCTCTCTCAGGAAGTGAGCTTTTGCATTGAGGTCAGAGAGCAGGCTGTAGAATAGAGTTATCTTCCCTAATTTTTATTCACATTGGAGGCTTTATTTTTGTGTTTATGATCTTGTTCATTCTTTAAGGTGTGTAATTTATGTATGCATAACATACAGAGAATACTGGCATAATTTCCCCAAGGGATAAGAAAATGAATGGATTTTTGGAGAGGGGAGGGCAGATGGGAAAGGGAGAGCTAAAGTAAATAATTTCCGCAACTATTAAGTGACATACACACTCTGTAATAAGAGGATGTTTCATCTCACTGAACTGCAGTGAATGAGTTATGTAGTGCTGTGGTCTGTATGGTAGATAACATAGCAATCTAAGCAGCACACTAGTTTTATGTAGCTTATTATTATTGAAAATAATTAAGCTGTACATCTGTACTTAGACAGGAATACTGTTGTTTCCCTATTTTTCTCCAAGTCTCTTTAATCAAATTATGTACAATACAATGAAATAGGGTATTTTATGACAAAGATGTTATAGTGGTTCTTAGCAACTGGATTTTTCTTTAGTTTTGCCTCGGTGTTGATGGGGATGAGTATGTTTGGTGTCTGATTAAGTAAATTGTTTTTTAATTAAAGATCATAGTATTTGGGAAATTGGAGAACTGTTTAACATGATAGAATAATACAGCTAAAACTTAGTAGTTATAAAAACACAGCGCAGATCACTGTGAGGCCTTGATCCAATGCTGAATTCTGTACCCACCAGAAAGCATCTGAGATAGGACCTCTCATTTTATCTTTCACAACCTCTTGTGTTAAACTCAGGGGGAGCACCTTTGTGTTTATATGTCTTGTTCCCTATCTGAATGGTTGGTGAAGAGCCAGTTGCTGTTCAGCATCTCAGAGTCTCTGAGGGGACAGAAAAACCTCTGGGCACCACAAACTGCTGAGGACTCTGAGCTGGTAGTTTTAATTCTAGGGCCAAACATAGCTTCCTGAGTCAGTTGTTACTGAATTTGGCAATCTGTATCTCATGCACTGGACTAAGTCTGTCTTTTCACACTAGCACAGTTAAGAAGGCCCCTTCCTTTTGCTTTCTTGGATTTGTAATTTCCAGAAACTTTTCCAGTCCATTTCTATCAGAAGAGTGGGCCTTTCAGTTCAAATGGTTGAAATAGGTTACGGTTCATACTGAATTTCAATTTCAGAGTATAAAGGTAGATTCTCCCGTTTGATGAGAATGCACCTCAACAGAGTTGAAGCTGTTTATTTTCCTGACCTAGTGAGGAGGTCAAGAGAAACTTTCTTGTGTGATTATTAAAATTATTATGACTCATGGAAAAAAAGTAGGTAAATCGTGCCAAACAGAGAAAAGCTATTCAGGGGTCATTAGACCAGCCATCATGACCAGTTAGGGCTTAGGTATTCGGCAAAATTTTGGTGTGAGAAAGGACATCTGTTTTGCAGCGTGTACTAACAAGCTGTAAGTGGCTCATCAGGCTTCTGGAGTGGCACTCGACTGAAACACCTTGACTGTGATTTAGCTTGAAGCTCAGGACATGTAAAGGTGGATGGCTATAAGGGAGCTATCTGTACACTAGTGCCCATCCTGGTAAATGGCAATCTAGCCCACACGGTACATGTTAGGGACTGATTTGGCATCAGGTGTAATGCAAATAAGAATGGACAAAATAAACACCCGTATAACATATATCCATTTTCTTCAGTTTGAAAACGCATTCCAGAGATACTGATTGGAAGCGAAGCTGATTTTGTTTTTACAGGCATGCCTCCTAAGCTTTATGTGTTTTCTTAGATCCTCTTTTGCTACCCAGATGTGTTCACATAATGGCTATGCAAACAAAATGTATTACTTTCCTACTGGCACCCCAAGTGATATCAAACAAGACACTGTTACTTCTGGAACAGATGTGCCTAATGGCCACACCACAGCTTGTGAAGATAAAACTGGTGATAGAGGGGAAGCGTGGGGGACGAGTTCAGGAGAGAGACATATTGCCTTCGGGAAATGAAGGCAACCCATTCACATGTACAGTACGCTGCTGCTGCTAATCCTATTAGCAGGCTAAAACTGGGGACAGAGAAAACTGTTTTAATTTCAACTGAAAAACAAGAGAGGGAACTGGGAAGAGCAAAAAACCTCCATATTAATATTGTCCCTGAAACAAAACTTTAAGTGTAGGTAGCCATGTTTTGCAGAATCAGCCTTTCTTACTTCAACATTTGCACACAATTTCCTTTTTCTTTACTTGCATATTAAAGCTGGTATTTTATTTAGCAAAAGTTATGAGGAGAAAAATAATTTTGGAAAATAGTTATTACTGTATTTGTAAAAGAGAGGGAATTCACACTGATTTGTTTGCAAACCCCACATTTAAATTTATGAAACACATTTCTCCTCCTATATGCATGCAATGCTTTTATTTGCCGTCATCTTCTTAAGCTGTATTAATTTTCTCAGTATCAGTCAAATGCAACATATGATCTATTATTTTTTCTTCAAAAGAAAATCAATATTACTGTTTCATTAGCTTAATCACAGCAACTGGAACCCTTCAGAAACACATGTGTAATTTACAGTTACAGCTAAACCAAAACAAGCTGGATGACAGTTTCAAACTGAGACCACTGGTCCAAATCTTCCACTTCAGATCACACTTTAGTTTTGTTTCTAACTGACCCCAAATTTTCCCTGAACAAGTGATGATAAAACACTTCAGAGCACGTATGATCTGAAGGAATTTTGTCCAGAACAGACCAGTTACTCAGTTATCCATTTCTAACATTGAGGCATGTGATTTGGATCATCTTTCTTCTTATATGGAAAGGCTGCAGGACCTGGGACTGTTCAGCCTGGAGAAGAGGAGGCTGAGGGAGATCTCATTAATGCTTACAAGTATTTGAAAGGACTATGTCAAGAGGATGGGGAGGCACTTCTTTCTGTAGTGTCCAGTAAAAGGACAAGGGGAACAAAAACCTGGAAGACAAAAGGTTACGCTTAAATATAAGGAAAAACTATTTCACTGGAAATAGTGAGGGAGCCCTGGCACAGGCTGCCCAGGGAGCGTGTGGAGTCTCCTCTGGAGGTTTTCAAAAGCCCCCTGGACATGTTCCTGTGTGACCCGATCTAGGTGGACCTGCTTTAGCAGGGGAGTTGAAGTAGATGATCTTTAGAGGTCCCTGGCAACCCTACCATTCTGTGATTCTGTGTTTCTGTCATTCTGTGATATACTTTCTATCTACAGTGAGCAACATATAGTAAGCTCCTTACTCCTTACTCTTCATTTCTGCAACACCATTTTGATTACATTGCAAAGCTCATAGCAAGGAAAATATCTGTTCAGGTATCTTACTGCAAATTTATCTTCTTGGGTTTAAGAAACACTGAAAAACATGGCTAAGATTTGAATATCAGGCAACAAAGAAATCCATGTATGTAAGAATTTGGAAAGAAAATGGAACTATATACTTTTTAATGCAGCTGTAATTAGCTGGAGACAGTTACATTAATGCAAAATTACTTCAAAACTCTAAGCAGAGCTTACTGTTCTCAAATAGGTACAAACAGCATTAAGTCTTTACAAATCCTGAAGTGCTCTGGATGTGATATTACTGTTCAGCTGCAATGTGGGTATATTTTCCACAGTGTCGTGCTACGTGTGTTGATGTGTATATACTCATAGCATTGAAGATGATTACATAGCAGTATTTTTAAAGTTATTTTTATTCTTCACATGATAGTCAGATATTTGGTCTTCTAGGATATCAGAAAGATTGACTGTGTGCCGTAAGTGATTTCCCTTGACATCAAGCTGTAGTCTTGGTAAAGCTTTAAATCTAAGTATTGCATATTTTTGGTGAATGTTCGTTTCTCCTATTCACCACAGAAATGGCTTTCATAAAGCGTGTCACTGAAGTAGTTAGAAAAACCATTATGACTGAATTGCTGGTGGTTTGGGGAAGTTTCACATCAGGAACGAGATGCAGTTGCTTTGTAGTAGCTGATTTCTTTGTCTCTCGCAGGTACACACTTTCGTAACATTACCACTTGATTTAGCTGCTTATCAGGCTCAAGAATTAAGTGGAAAACCTCACACTAATGTTTCTCATCCAAATTAATTACCTGGTAGCTATTTAGCTCAACCAAGGTCAGAAAAGAGTGAGACAGTAGACTAAAGTAAAAACTTACAAAAATTGAAGAAACTTAGGGACAAAATGGAACACATACTTTTCAGCAGCTTTTTCAGCAGTTGTGAATAGCTAATCAACAGGCAAGAGGGAGTTATAAAGAAGAGGAACCTCACAATGTCACTTAGATATGAGACCTCACATTTGTCTGATGGACTTGCTCTTAGGACATCCTGGGTGTGCAGGAGGCTGTGCTTAGTGTTGTCTTCTGCACCTCTGGCATGGATACAGTTGTTTCAACTTTCTTCTCTTTGACTCCTATGAATAACTAAAACTTACAGGGTAGCTGTGAGAAAGAACAGTCCTTGCCCTCAGTGGGAAATGGTCACTACATTTCTCAAGATGTGAGACCTTCTAGTGCCTGTCTTTCCCGGCACACTGGCTTGTTTATAAACACAATTTGTCCCTAATGTAACAGAAAGAATGGATAGCCATTAATTCTCCACACTACTAGCGATATTTTTCCCATCAAGGAACTAGCAATGTTCACTAAGGACTGGGGCAGTATTGTGCTAGATGGCAAGCCAAATACAACTCCAGTTCTAGAGCAGTCCATTGCTACATAAAAAGCCCAGATTTATGGCTGATTGGACAGGCAGGACAAGCAATGGTGACTTTGTTGGTCAGGATGACAAGTAATCCAGATTACCTAATGCATGACACCCTCATACTTTCTCATAGCATTGTAAAGGAGAATGAGAAAGGTGAAGGCTCTGCTGCTGATAGGGAACTGCACATGGGAAAGTTTAATTGTATAGAGAAAAGACTCATAGCTTGAATTGATACACTGATTGAAGGAGTAGCTGTCATATAGATACAGCAGTCTGTATCTAGAGTAGTGAAAGAAAGGATCCGAAGGGATTTGAATATGGAAGGAAGTGGCCTATATTTTATTTCTTCAAAGAAAACAGTGACATGGTCGAAGAAATAGACAAGGAGAATGGTCTTTGCAGCAGCATTTCTGTATTGGTGAACAACTATGCTTGTAAAGGCCAGAGTGAAAGATGCCGATGTAAATAAACAGCAGATTATAAGAGCCTCAACATTTTTAGCTGTGGGTTTGTTAGGAATTTTCGTATGTGATATGTTATGCAGAACACATCTGCAGTATCAAGTCAGTACTAGATTGTGAGGAGGGAGTAAAAGATGATACCTAAGCTATAGTTGCAGGGCAGAGAGAAGGAATGCCACAAATCAGGCATTTGCCAGTGATTATGGGCACGGATACAGGTCTTTCAGTGAAATGCAAGCGTTTCTTGTTTTAGAAGGTCTGAAATTTGAGCTTCCTTTGAGCTTGCTGTGGAAAATTTAAATACCAATTTAGACATTTCAGTAATAAGGGTCCCTGTTTGGAGGACATACATCTAGGCTCAAGATGCATTAATGTGTACATTCAAAGTGCAGAGACACAGGGCTTGTCTGGGACCTGGGTGGTCACAGAATTGTTGCCTTTAAATAAGCAGATGGGTAATATACTAAAGGATTCTGTAATGATTTTTTAATGTAAGGAGTCATTCAAGGCCAAACACACACATAAAAAGAGGCTGTATTGCTGCTTTAACTCTCGAGGAAGGAGTTATTGATGTCCATCATCATTTTCTCAAACAAGGGAGGAAATGAGCAAGACTTGCAGTGGTGGGTGTAAAGAGAGGCCAGGAGATTGAAGAAGCTAAGCAAAGACTGAGGAGGAAAAGAACATAAAGATGATGGAGAACTGCAAAGTTGTGGGTATGTGGGTATGCTTTATGGTGCAGGGATAGCCTTTCTGTGCCTTTGTATGGTCTTGGAAGTTGTCTTCATTCATCTGTCTCAGCAGCTTGGAGCTCAACTGAAGCAGTCACTGTACTGTTACTGTGGATTTTCCATATTTTGAATTATTTAAATCAAGATTAAGAGATAAAAGTTGCAGCTGTATCTGCAGTTAGTGACTTTGTGCCACAGTTCCTGATGTGGTTTTGTAATTGTTATTCCCAAACAGGTGAAGCCAAAACAGATGAGCAGATCGAATAAATTTTTCTGGGCTTCAAAACTATGAAGAGTTTAGCACTGATAGTACCAAAGTGAAGCAGGAGGTCTTTTGAAGAACAATGATCTTTTGCTGTGGGACCTGTGTAGCCCCATTGAAGCCATACAAGTATACAGGTGGTACTATTAAGAGCAGAGGTCTATTTTTCATTTTTCAGTGAGGGCTGAAAACCCTGTCTATCAGACTTTCTTCCTATTCAGATAGGTATTGGCAAAGAACAGAATGCCAGAAACTGAGCAAAAGATTTGATCTCATGGGCATGAAAGTGAGTTCTAGTTATGGTGGCTGACTTCCTCTCTTATGTATGTTTGAATAAAATATTAAAATGATGTCTGTAACTTCAGCAGCTCACAGCTGCAGAGATCTCAACTGCAGATATCACGGCAAGCTGCGGCAGTGCAATGAAGTTAAACACAGAGGAGTCAAGCCTTTGTCTCTGAATTCCAGATGTTCATTTCTTCAAACACTTGCAAAAATGTATAGCTATTGCTTCTCATTAAATTTCATCTAGCTGTCTGCCGTATTCTGAGAGCTGAAACAAAGGTATCTCAGAGGTGAAATGCAGAGTCTTCTACTTCATAAGTTAAAGGGAATTTAATAAATTAAATAAAAAATGCTATAGGCAATTTCTAGAACAAGTGCTCATATACTTTTTTCTATAGTAGCTAGCAACAGGACAAGGGGTAATGGGATGAAGCTGGAACACAAAAAGTTCTACTTAAATACAAGAAAAAACTATTTCACTGTGAGAGTGATGGAGCAGTGGCACAGGCTGCCCAGAGGGGCTGTGGAGTCTCCTTCCTTAGAGGTCTTCAAGACCCACCTGGACATGTTCCTATGCGACCTGATCTAGGTGAACCTGCTTCTGCAGGGGGGTTGGACCAGATGATCTCTAAAGGTCCCTTCCAACCCCTACCATTCTATGATTCTATGATATACACATTCATGTATGCATTTTCTCAGTTCCTTCGCTCTGTTTTTGTTTATTTGTTATTCTGAAATATTTAAGGTACAAATGCTTTCCATAGAATTAAGTATAGCATATATCATCACTACACAGGTAGTACCTTCTTTTTTCATAGAATCATTTCAGTTGGAAAAGAAATTTAAGATCATCAAGTCCAACCACTAACTTAACACTGCCAAGCCTGTCACTAAACCATGTCCCTCAACACCTCATCTGCACATCTTTTAAATATATCCAGGGATGATGACTCCACCACCAACGTAGGCAGCCTATTCCAGTGTCTAACAACCCTCTCAGTGAAGAAGTTTTTCCTAATATCCAATCTAAATCTCCCCTGGTGAAACTTGAGGCCATTTCCTATTGTCCTAAGAGGACCTAGAAGGATCTCTTTAGCGTAAACATCCCACCCTTCTCAGCAAAAAAAAGTCCAGGGTAGCAATGCCACCTGCACTGTTAGTAACATTGAGGCTTTTTTCTCTAGTTTTTGTGCATTTAATTGGATCATTGGATATGGGAGACTGGGAGCCTCTGTTCAAGTTTGGCCATCCCCAGAGGCACCCTCTGCCATTGAGGCAGTGCTGACCCATTGTTGGCTAGAGAATTCTTGGAGTTGCTGGGGAGCATTCACTGGCTCAACTGGAAGTGGATGGCCCAGGCACAGCCCTCTCTCTCTCCACTATGGCTTTGCTTGCTCCATGGGGATGGCAATGGGAACAGAGGGGTGACTGCCAGGACCCCCACCAATGGCAGCAGGTAAGATGAGAGGGACCATCTGCATCAGATCTTGCAGGGCTGTTGGAAGGGGCTGGGCCAAAGAAGAGTCTGTCCTTCAGAGGAAGTGTGGCTGTCAGCGTAGGCATCCTGCCAGGCCAGCAGACAGCAGTCCTCCCTGCTGTGCCATTGAATGCTGTTGCATCTATGTCACTGTGTGATTTTAGAAGGTGAACCCCAGCATCTGACCCAGCAGCCCCGTGTCCATCCCACAGTTGGTCAGGAGGGCTGGGTTGGTGCCTCCAAGATCTGCCTTCCAAAGAACCCCTCCAGCTCCTGATGGCCTGCCAAATCTGGAGGAGGGTTGGGTTGTTGTGGAAACGGTTCATCAGGTGGAGGGCTGTAGAACAGCTGGGCATTCCCTCCACAGCCAACTGTTGGGGTGCTCCAGGGTGATGGAGCTAGTGGGCAGCTGGGTGGCTGGGAGCTCTTCCCACCTGGCAGGGGAATGATGGTGTCACAGGTGATGTGATGACATGCTTAATATAGTCATCATCTGCCTGCACTCAGCACAAGATGTTCAAGATTGTCCTCCTGCAGAGGAGGCACGTGGGCTTGAGCTCAGCCCACTACAGGATGCATAGACAACAAAGTTTGTGCAGGCAGGGCATGACAAAGCTGGCCTCCTCCCAGCTGTCCAAGCAGGTGGGACAGCGTTCCACCAGCTCTGTGGCCATGCTGTCCATGTGCTGCAGTGAGCTGGGGGCAGCTGGGTATGCTGAGGGTGTCCAGAGCTAGAAGTTATGGGAAAAAAAAGAAAAAAAAACAAAACCAAACCCCCATGATCTCCACTTTTGCAGCATCCACTTTTGTCTGTGCCTCTGGGTTTAATGAGGTAGCTGATAAAAATCAGAGGTGCTCTCTTTGCCCATTGCAACACTAGGATGAACCCCTCAGTGATCTTAAATTCATCCTCCATCTGCCCTTTCCTCATGACTAGAGTGAAATGAGGCTATAACCTCATTTGATTTGCACATCCCATAAAACTTGCCAGTGAGGTTAGAGACCTCTGTGAAGCTGATTTAGGCCTGCTGGTCCTGGGTAGGTTTCTTCTTTCTAAACTGTAGAGGTATGCTGCAGGCCCCTCTGGTTGGAAACCACTGAAGTGGATGAATGTTAGAAGTTTGATGCTAATGTATTTAAAGGAGAAATGAGTCATTCATGCAGTATGAGAGACAAATATGAGCTAACAGTACAGTCCTATGGCTTTATTTTTCAAACTCTGCAAATAGAGATGCATTCTAAATATGGTATTTAGACTCAGTTCCTAATTAGATCCCAGATATGGCAGAGTACAGTCACATCATCAATAAGGTCTAAAGTTGATCAATTGAACTTTGCAAAATTATGCGATGAGAACTGAAAACCCATGTCACTCATGTCCCAGAGGTGAGCACAGAGCAATATCAGAGATCACAGAGAGAAAATACCATGTATGAAAGTATGATGCAGACCTGAGTTGTGGTCCAGAGAGAAGCAATGAGATTTACAGGCTTGCAGATTTTGGCTATTAGTGTATCTACTAACAAATGAAGTAGAGTATTCCTACTAGGCACCTTGAATTTCTTGGGGAAATGGCTTTCTGAATATTGCTGAAATTAAGTTGTCTTTTGCTTATCAATAAGGGGGGAAAAAGCCAACAGAGTAAAAACACTTCCTTAGTGTCTAGATAGCAAAATGGCCACTTTGTTAAGTTGGGATGTGACAAGCTGATATTGGCATTAGCTCCAAAAATTAATAGTCATCTGCTCTTCTCTTGCACAGTAATACGACAGCTCTGTGTCCACAGGTTATAATGTCATTTCATGGACAGTAAATGCTCACACCAAAGCTGTAAGCTAAATGAAGCCCTAAAGGCTACTTAATCACCTAAATTGAAGCTTCATTTTCTTAAGTGCTGTGGCTGTAGTGACTTTCATGGAAGTCAGTAGGTTTAACTCCTTATTTTAGTTTCCTTTTTTTTACTATTGCCTTCAAATATATTTTACTGTGTTCTGTTTTGTTTTATTTTGTTGTTGTTTTTTATTGTATTTCTGTGTTTCCAATGGGGTTGTTCTTTAATAAGAGATTTTATATTCGTACTGATAAAGGTGTTTCATTTGAAATGTTATTTATAGGCAAAGAAGAAACACCTTATAGATAAAGCCAAGAATTTATCATTAATATCATTTAAATTCTAACCATGTAATCCAAGAATCATCATTAGTTGAGATCTAATTATTACAGAAAATAATACTTCTGTGAAGAAAAAGTTTCAGTAATAATAATGATGTAAAAAATGTTATATATGCACTTCTTAATTTCTGCCACATTTCCTGGTGGTTCAGCCAGCCTCCTGCTCTTGTGGGTTCTGAAATGGGCAATTTCAGTCTGGTGGGGTTCAGTGCAGACATAACAGTGAGTGATTGGCATCTGCACTCCTTTGCTGGAAAGGATATGATGTTCATCAAGATAGTTTCTTTTTCCCTCACTCTAGGATCTTCTTGGGGACATTTTTATGTTTGCTAAAGCACTTTTAGACTTTGCTGTTTCTTCACTGATCTGAAGTTCCACATTACAGCCAGGTTTACTATACACAGTGCCTATCACATACATTAGGTACTTTTTTTGTTCTCCTTGTTACTCCTAAAACCAGTTTTGTCCAGCCCCACATCTGCATCTCTTTAGTTGAACGCTGGTGAGTTGTTTATAACTGTGACATCTCCAGTGCCAACCTGTGCCCATGTCTCTAGCAGTGACAATATTGTATTACATGGCTACAGGGTAGCAGAGGTCATGATACAATTCAGACATTTTTCATATAATATGGACTATATATGTAGAAAATATTAAACAATATACGTGTGAACAGTAGCTGTAGTTTGGAGTATCAAATACATATTTTTCCATTGGGTTCTCCACTCACCTGTCTGTTATAATAGAAACAGTACTGCACTGGTGTGGTTGAATCTCTCTGTTTTGTTTTTGTTTTATGAAATATTTTCCGGTTTCAGTGGTTGCTTGCTGAGACAAATAATATAGTAAGTTGCACATCTGACAGAGCTGGCATTCTAGTTACTCATTATCAAGTAGTATTCATACAGATCATAGAAAATGCTGAACTTCTTAATAAAACTCAGATGCATGGACACAGTCCAATACAAAATTCTATATGGAGGAATTTTATCTGCAAATCAGTAAAAGGCACAGTAGGAGCACAGGGGAGCAAGAGCAGGAGGCCAGATTTATAATCCTGTGTTTACTTATTTCTAATGCAGAGTCCACAGCTCTCCATGCGTTTATCTTCAGGGATATGTAATGTCTTTCTTCTTATTTATTCCTGGATGAGAGTACATATGACTTGACATGGGACATCAACCCAGAGATATATATTAGATGCTGGGAGCTGAGAGCATACACCCATAAAATTTTTATCTTTGAGCACGTTTTGAATGTTTACCACCTGCAAGGGGATGGTTGCAGATGCAGTGTAAGGAATTGTGCAGCTGGGCAGTTATTACTGTACCTCATGACCATGAGTGCTTGTGTTGCATTAGTGATAAGGCAAAAGGAGACCATCCTTATTTCTCTTACTTCTGCATCTGTAAATTGGCACTTTCTGTATTGCTATAAACATTGAGAACCAGGTACAGAGGGTCAGGTTTTCTCCTTGCTTGTACTCCTGTTAATCCTTAACTGAGTCTCAAAAAGAGTTTGCACAGCTGTTGTTAGCATTTGGGCCATGCTGTTCCCTGGTGAGAAAACTCTTCCATTTCCATTTCAATGTATAAAATGTTGGAGCACCTAGTAACTTTTGGAAGTTATATATAGTGATTTCTCTTTCAGAGATTATTCTTGGTTTTGAATAATATTTTTTCATTACCCTGGTAAGAAACTTTCCAGCTTTATAAAACTAAAAAAAACAAATGGAATTGTTTTTCTTGGGGAGATGCCTGTGCTGAAGTAGTTTTCATGTGAAGGAAGCACATGTCAGTCACAGAGCTCCTCACCTTTCAGATTCCTTTATCTTACTTTAGTAATTCAAGTGCTCATAGCACAAACTTGTGGGATACAAATCTGGGGGTATGCATGGAAATAGGTCCAGTGTGTTTTGAGCAGCAGATCGCCAACAATCTGCAGCACACAGAGCAACCATTCCAGCAGTAATTGTACTGATTCCAGCACTACTAACTAGATTTTCAGTTTTGACTCTAATGAGCCATGCTATTATATACATTTTCAAGTGACTGATGCTGGGTGCAGATAACCAAGTGAAAAATTCCTTTAAATGCAGCTCCTCCTCATCTGGGTTACCACATGCTACTAAAATATGTATAATGATAGGTAAGTGCTTCCAGATTTCCAGCATTACCTTGTCAGTTGAAATACAGCAGTGGAGAAAGCTGTCCTTGGATTGATTCAGGCAGATTATGCTGAAGGGTTTGCACTTGCAGAGAGTGTTTATTTAGGTGTATTAAGAGCAACACTCCACGAGCTGAACAAGTAAAATACAGATATATGAAGTATTTGAAAGGATAAGACCTTTGCTATTTCTTACCTTCTGAATTAGTAACAGAAGTTGTACTAGTATTGCAAAGTTGCTATACAGGCATTCATGTGCTTAGATTCTTTCGTACTGTTAGCTGGTACAGTGGGTTCAACATTGTCATTCTGAAGTGAACTTTTAAACACATAATTACATGGAGCTGAAGTAAAAATCATATTGTAATATATAATATAAACAAGATATTCTATTTCAAGCAGTTCAGTCAAACATAAAGTAAGAAAATCCAATAATGGGAGGCTTAAAAATAGAACCTTTGCCTTTTATTAATTTAAGCCATTTTAAAGGGCAAAAATATGCTATGAAAGCTTATATTTAGGCTCTTATTTTCCTATTTTTTAACAGGACTGGGAGTTTCCACATTTTATGGGTGATGTTGAAGTAAATCTTCCAGGCTTGCCGTCTGCACACATGCAGTTCAAAGTCCCTTATTTCCAAAAGATCTTCAAAGAAGAGTATCACATACATATAACAGGTATGTAGTCTTAAAGATTGTGACACAGTCACACGATGTAATAAATATATGCTAACATGTTTTTAACTACCTACATTTTGTGTATGTGTCCGAGATTGCTATTTATCTGTTTATCTGTCCATATCTATATCATCGGTATATAAACATCTCAGGGAAACTGTATCTTAGCCATCAGAGACCTGCTTTTTTTTTTCCATGGATTTCAGCAACTTCTTGTGACACTAAGTAATACTTAATGTAGCTTCAGTGATCTTTTATCTAAAATGCCTCTCATGGGGAATTAGTGGCTTATTTCATTTTCAAATCTTTTCTGCTTTGAGATGCCTTTGCTGTGATTTATGCTAATATCTTTTCATAACTTCAGTCGTTCTCATCTGGCAAAGGCCACCCATAACCATACTTCCATCAGTCATCTAATGAGAAGCAGACAGTTAAATAACCTCAAATAAAATAGAATTGCAGTTATTCAAATGGATGGTACATATAGATAAAAAGTAACTGATCCTTGCATACTGTGAGACAGTATTTTAATAACAGTAGGGAATGAAAAAGAGAAGGTTAAATAGGGATAAATAATTTGGTTTTACCTTGAAGCTATGCGGGAGCGTAGCTCCTCTCTCTATATTGGGAAGAGCTGGATAACAATGGGTAGCAAAAGAATGCAGGTGTGAATTGACAGGGGTCTTTAGCTGGTATTATGAACAATCACAGCACATGATACTGTACAGGAATGAGATAGATGAGGGCATCCAATGACACAGCCATATGAAACTCCTGCAGAGCAGGGACAAAAGGAGCATTCTCATATGATACAAAGATAAGGCTAGCAGGTGAGTCACAAACTCACCAGGCAGCAAAAGCCAAGGAAAGAAGATGTGCTGAGGAAGAAAGAATGATGAATAGTTGATATAGGCTGAATGAGGCCTCAGAAAATACTTTTTCAGCAGAGAAGATAAGTGATCAGATTAAAAAACAAAAATAAAGAGAAAATTATTTCAAAAGGCTGTTGAAAGAGGGAAAGTAAATGGTCTGGCAAGAAGTACAGATGGAGGGCTGGAAAGTTTTTTAAAATTAAATGTAGGAGCCCTGCTGGAGTACTGAGAGAGAATAGACAGGAAAAAGAAAGAAGGGCTGGAGGACACCTGAGAGAGATCATTTGAGTCACTAGTAGTTTATGGAACAGAATGAAGTAAATTATCTCCTGGTCAGTGACTAGAAGGTGTAAGGTGAGAGAAGATGAGATATATCTGTGATGAACACTTTTTTTTTTCCTCTCAAGTGAGCAAAAAGGGAAAAAAAGAGTATAAACACAAAATATTTGATGTAAATTATAACCAGAGCATTTGGGGATAGGGAAAAGGATTTTTTTTCTATTTCTCAAGACTAAAGCATGAATTTGGAGGGACTCAGTTGCACAAGGCTCCCAAACATCATGCAATTATTCCATCCTATAAGGAGGAGTAGTGGAAGTGGCACACAGAGGAGCATGAACAATGACTGAGGCATGGTAGGATGGGCTACACCATCAGATACAGGAATTCAGAATATAATTAATGTAGATGAGAAGCAATAGATGACAGAAGAGGGACTGAAGAGCAAAGAACTGTTGTGTGTTGTAGAAGAGATAGGGATATTGATGATAGTCAGGGAAGACCAAACAATAAGCAACAGCAAAGAACGTAAATTAGGGATCAGAAATACAACTGTTAGCAGCGCTGCTGTTTGAAAACAGACCAATCAAGAGAAAACAATATTATACATTGTAGAGTCTTCTGCAGAGAGGACTGGAGGCCTCTCTGATTTCCTGGCAAGAAAGTGTTCTTTTAATGAGGTTTAGCTAATGAATAGGGTCTGAGGAATATTTTTCCCTGCTCAGCATTAACAAGATCCATTTATTAGATTCACTAGACAAATCAATCCATTTGACTGCTCGTCACGTACTCTGTCTACAGAGTGCCTGTTTTATCTCAGTGCTACACCACCCTTTAGGAGATCTAATAAACAGCCATAACACATGGCACAAGAACCTCCCTATGGGTAAGTTTTACTGGAACCATCTGTTCTTGCCATCAGTTCTTGTCTTAGGTTAGGGTATCATTTTGGATCATTTTCAAGCTCTAGTTATTGTGTGGATATGTAGATACTTGTAATTTTCTTCTCAAATCAAGGAGCTAATAAAAGAAAGAACCAGTTCAATATATATCTAACAAAATTAATGTAATCCAATCTAAAATGAGAGTAGAAAGTAATGCACATGAATGCAACTGCAGCAGATGACATGAGGGCAGGACATTGATAATGGCAGGAAGCCTGCAGTATTTAGGCCCTAATTAGTACATAGGATTCAGAATGTTAAATTTAACCATGGGATTTCTTTTTGGTAACAAGCAGGAAAATAAGACTAAGGCCTGAATATTGTTTGTTTTAGTACTTGCTATAGTGATAAAGTCAGGCTATAAGTCTGTGACTTGTGCCCTGATTTGTAGAAACTGGAGACATTTTTCAGCCAAAGAGCAAGGAGAAAGGAGGCATAGCTGATGTAACATCTACCATCTTTTCTATGGCAAATTTCATTCTTCATCAGTTCTTTCACAGTTTATTCTGATTGCTGTTGATTGATATAAATAAAAGCAGTTCTAGGACACTCCTGAGCAGCCCTGTTCAGTGCTGTGTCCCTCTAATGAGCACACAGTCCCCCAAAGAAGCAGCTCTAAGTAAAAGGACATTCAGAATGACAGAGCCCAGAGGATGGTGATTAATGGCACAGAATCGAGTTGGAGGCCTGTGGCCAGTGGAGTTCCACAGGGATCGGTTCTGGGGCCAGTCTTGTTCAGCATCATCATCAACAACCCATGAGGGGACAGAGTGTACCCTCAGCAAGTTGGCTGATGACACCAAACTGGGAGGACTGGCTGATTCCCCAGAAGGCTGTGCTGCCATTCAGCAGGATCTTGACCCGTTTGAGAGTTGGGCAGAGAGGAACCTCATGAGGTTCAACAAGGACAAGTGCAGAGTCCTGCATCTGGGAAGGAACAACCCCATGCACCAGTACAGGCTGCGGGTCGAACTGCTGAAGAGCAGCTCTGTGGAGATAGACCTGAGAGTCCTGATTGATAATAAGCTAAACATGAGCCAGCAATGTGCCCTTATGGCCAAGAAGGCCAATGGCATCCTGGGATGCATCAAGAAGAATGTGGTCAGCAGGTCAAGGGAGGTTCTTCTCCCCCTCTACTCTGCCCTGGTGAGGCCTCATCTGGAGTCCTGTGTCCAGTTCTGGGCTCCTCAGCTCAAGAGGGACAGGGAACTGCTGGAGAGAGTCCAGCACAGGGCCACCAAGATGATCAGGTGAATGGAACATCTTTCATACAAGGAAAGGCTGTGGGAACTGGGGCTGTTTAGTCTGGAGAAGAGGAGATTGAGGGAGAACTTATTAACATGTATAAATATCTAAAGGGTGGGTGTCAGGAGGTTGGGACATCCCTTTTTTCTATAGTAGCTAGCAACAGGACAAGGGGTAATGGGATGAAGCTGGAACACAAAAAGTTCCACTTGAATACAAGAAAAAACTATTTCACTGTGAGAGTGAGGGAGCAGTGGCACAGGCTGCCCAGAGGGGTTGTGGAGTCTCCTTCCTTGGAGGTCTTCAAGACCCGCCTGGGCATGTTCCTATGTGACCTGATCTAGGTGACCCTGCTTCTGCAGGGGGGTTGGACTAGATGATCTCTAAAGGTCCCTTCCAACCCCTACCATTCTGTGATTCAGTGATTCAGAAGAGTAAGGACTTTAAACCACCTTTCTGTTGGTGTGTGTTCAGTGGCTTCATGCAATTTCTGTACAGATTAAGGATTTCACAGTTACATACACTGTGTTGCCAATTTTATCCCATCTTAAGACAGATGATTTCTCTTTCGTTTTTTTTTTTTTCTTCCCTGTTTTGTCTTAAAGTCTTAGCTCCTAAATTCAGTGGCTACATGAGAATTGCAGTTTTCATGAAATAAAGCTCACAATTGCATATAAAATGATTGAAATGCTGCTTCTGCATAACTCCATGTCTAAAAAAAGCACAAAAATAAAACAGTACTTTAAATTAATAACATGCTTTCTTCAGCTTCACTTGTGGTTTTTGAATGTTTTAAGTTGGCAGTAATATTGAATTACCATCTGCAGTCTGTAGCTGATATGCTTCAGCATAATTTTAAATTTGCTATCAAAAGCATATCTTATTTTTAGTGGTAACTGCGTACTTCATTTTGCTGAAATTTCTTTGCATCTAGGAACTGCTAGCAAGCATCTACTCAATATTAAATATTTTTATCCTGTTTTGATAGCTGCTTTTATCTGTGAACATCAAAAATAACTTGAATTCCTGCATCTGCTTAACTCATCTGGATTTCCCTTGACAGATGGTTCATTGCAAAGTGTGTATTTTCCTTCTTGGGCTGCTGTTTATGAAAATACATAGTCTATCCTAGTTTCTATAATACCCAGGGAAATTTGTAAAACTTAAAAGTAAATTTTGTTACTTCAGATTCGTTCATGGTTAAAAGGCACTAGGTACCTGACTGGTACTCTTTGATAGCAGCACTGGATATCCAAGAGCATCTGCTGTCAAGTATGTGGATAAGTTTCAAATAGGAAATGTTAAGTTTTGTGTATCACAACAGATGGGATTTTTTTTCCTGACTGTTTATAAATGCATTTCTGAATTCCCTCCCACTCAAAGGATAAGTCATCACCTTCATGGCTGGCAAGTGCCGAGCATGGCTGGCCTCTGAAGTTAAACCAGAAGCATCTCTGGATTCAGGCAGAGTATTGCACATGCAAGGAAGCCTGAGGGAGCCCATGGGCAAAAATAGAAAGGTTAGAGGTAAAAACAAAGCTGTCTGTGCCCACAGATGTGAAAAAAACTCAGAGAATTTGTGGCTTTGTTCAGCTGTGAGTGGTCTGTATGTATGTATCTAGCTAATTGCTCCATTGTGACAGAAGATATGACGAACATTTTGAAGATACCTGAATGTTTTACAGAGCTGTCAGAATGTTTTTTAGACAAAAATTGCAATTGAGATAAGAGTCTAAAGTCAACATTTCCTACACTGGCCTCTGGCTGAGGTTGCACAGCATGAGGCTGCTTGAGTCTAGACTTAATAAGTGGAATTTTCACATTTCCTCTTGACCTCAGGAGGCATGCTGAGGACTGGCTTCTACACAAGATTTCACAAGATTTTTTTTTTTTTAGGACATGACTATTTTGTTACAGAGTGGACATGCAAAAATAAAAAAGCTCCAGAATCATCAGCTTGAAATATACAATTTGGAATATCTGGACATGCAGGATCCACCTCAATTGCCCAGTAAATCAGTTGCATGGGGGATTGTGGACTGGTAGTTGAACCTCTCATAGACCTTGGCCTCTTTAAAAGTGTCCAAGTGAACCCCCCTAAAACAGAAAGGAAGTTTAGAATGCAGTAAATCGTGTCTTCTTTCAAATTGTCAATGATACACAGATAATGGTTCTAATATTTATTTCATTGTAATTTGGTTTAGCCTGTTTTCCTAAGGAAATGAGAATGATGTGATCATGGTCTCTGTGTGGATTGGTCTCACTCTCACTATATCCAACATTCAACATCAAATAACTTTTGAACCCACAACCAGTTGCCAAAACATTTTTCAAAGGGTAGGAATCTGGAAAATAGTGACATTATAATTGTGTCCTAAGAAAAGATGATTAGGTAAAGGAGAATCACTGAAGTTAATGCTCAGCTGAGGAAATAGCAGAGAGAAGTCAGCCATGTTTGACAGCAGCCAGCTGATCAGTGAGTATGTGTGTCCCAGACAGCACTTCAACACCACAGACTGTGCAAGACATAGTCTGTCTCTGTCTGTTGAAAAGTCATACATGATGGGGAAGCTAAGGTTATGCTGATGGAGAGAAACACATGAAATACAGAGCAAAAATCCAGAGGAGACTGCATCAAGCTAGATTACATTGTTTGTTATTGTTTTTCATATTTTATCAGTGTTTTAAGTGTCTTGGTGTTGACTTAAGAAACTTAAATATTATTAAACGTGATCATGATCTTCTGAAACCGTAATGTTCTTTAGCAGGTCAATTATAATATCGATGAAAACCCAGGAAAAAAAAAGTTTGAGGAGTTATGCAGAAGCTGTGTGTACAGGATTGGCTGCAAGGTGTTTTCGTGCAGTTTAATATCTGGATAGTAACATTAACACAAGCGAATGAACATTCTTGTTCATTTTCAGTCTATATATAATTTAGACTGAAGAGGATTATTTAACACAATGGCTGAAATACAAGTAGTTACCTTCCTGGAGCATTTTGGTCGTGTAATTTGAATACACAGACTTTCAGGAACTGGAATACAACTATTCTTTACAAGCCAATGGCATAAACCATTTGATAGATGCTCCTTTTCTTTTTCACTTGAAACATATTTAAATATGATTCCAGCATAGGCCAATATAATTAATCACCAGCAGGAACATTCCTCCATTAATGTTCTTTCACATAGTGCTGACATACAGATTTGCTGGGTTCTTGGGTGGTGCCAGACATCACTGCACAGGTACGATCTTAACATCAATCTAGCCACAGTGTAGGAGGTGCTTTAGCTATGAAAATAGTATCCTTTTTTTGTGTATTTAGGTCAGAAGAGACATCTGGAGTTCAAGTGTTCCAACACCTTGCTCAGAGCAGGGCAAACTGCAATTGCATGACGTTAGCCTTAGTTATCTTATCGATTCCTGGAGGAAGCATGCAAAAGAGCAATTTTAAATAATAAAAGGAGAAAGATTTCCTCTTCCAATAATGCAGTGCTTAATGTTAGACTATGAGTCACCTACAAACTGCAATGTAAATTCAATTGATACACTGCTGCACTTGTGGGTGAACCTGCTTCTGCAGGGGGGTTGGATTAGATGATCTCTAAAGGTCCCTTCCAACCCCTACTATTCTATGATTCTATGATTCTGTGTTCCCAGCCCTAATTGTGAACTACTAAGGGATATTTGGCATCAATCTGACTATGGTGGAATTTTTATTACAAGTTTGTTTTACAGATTATTTTTTTTAAAATGATTTTTTTTTCCTCTGAGCACCTTTTATATGTGACTGCATTTGTACTGCTTCTAAAATGGATATATCAGATGATACTACTTTCTTTTTCCAAACAGGCAAGTGGTTTAACTACGGAATTATCTTCCTTGTTTTAATCTTGGATCTGAATATGTGGAAGAACCAAATATTTTACAAACCTCATGAATATGGTCAATATATCGGTCCTGGACAGAAGATCTACACCGTGAAAGACTCAGAAAGCTTGAAAGACCTTAATAGAACTAAGTTATCTTGGGAATGGAGATCCAATAACACTAACCCATTAACCAACCGGACCTATGCCGAAGGAGACATGTTCTTGCACAGCAGATTCACAGGCTCTAGCCTTGATGTCAAATGCCTGGCTTTTATTCCAAGTTTGCTGGCTTTTGCTTTGTTTGGTTTCTTCATCTGGTTCTTTGGGCGATTTCAGAAAACTGACCAAGGCATGGAGAATTTAGACAAGTCATATACAAGAATGAAACGAAAGTCACCGTCAGATATGGGAATGACACGAGAAAATACACAGGTCTTAGTAGAAGAACCATTAAGTTTTCAAGAACCACATCTCGTATCCATAAAATCAGACTTAAGTGAAATAGTTTTTAATTCTTCTCTCTTAACTTCTGAAAACTTGAACGCACAACTGAATGAACAAGATAGCCCTTTACAGCCAGTACCAGAGTCCTCTGTCCCTAAGAGTAATCCTGTGACATAGAGGCAAGTACCCAGGAAAATCAGTTTAAATAAGCAGTTACTATAAGATTTCAGTTTTACCTTTTGTAAGTTAGGATTTACATAGCGTTTAGAATAAGAAACTCAACCTATACCAAAAGGTGCTCAGCATGCTTTTTCTAGGAATTTTGGGTTTTATTTGTACTATAGTACGTGCCTACTGTATATCTAACATTCCTTTATAGATTGCTTTCCAAAATTGCACAAGCTATTTATTAATACATTACCTTAACTGTATAATAGTGTATTAGATGATTACTTGCAGGTATAAAATTCTACCGTGGTGGTGCCTTGAGACATTAAACTGTTTTTTAACTCAACACCAGATGTATTGCACATTTCTTCTAATCTATTTTGCAAAGCTTTTTGTATATGGTTGTTTCAAGTATCATTTGATGTCTTGATAGAGGACATAAATACAGTTATTCCTAAAGAAGGGTTTCTGTTAGGGCGTCACAACTTGACTTTGTTGTTTAACTCATCTGTGAAGCTAGTGACTTTGATGACCAGACTGCAGAGAAGCATGTTGATTACCTTTTAATTTTTGCTGGCCAGCTGCCAAACACAAACACAGAACCATTATGCAGTAAACAGCAGAGTGATAATACAGCATGGGTCACTACTTGTGAAAATATGACTTTCTCCATCAGTAACAGCAATTAGGTGATAATGCCTAATTATATTTTTCCTAATTAAAGATAAACTGCTCCTTGATTAAAAGTTTTGCTCTTCACCTTTTGGAATCAGAGGTGAAAATACATGGTCAAAGCAACTCTTTCGATGCTCACACCTAATCTATGCAACATAAAGGAGCTAATGGAGCGATCACAGTAAAGGACACAGAGCCCGTTAAATCCAGTATTTGTGTGGCATGGAGCAGATATGGCCTGGGCATAGGTGAAACTTACATAGAAACACACCACATATAGACAGTTTAACGTCTCCAAATACTGAAGAACTGTTTAGGGGGGTTAATTAAAATAGTTTAATAATTTAATTTTACTGTATCCTTTTTTTTCCTTCATTCATTATCCATGAATAAGTGTAACCTGGAAGCAGAAACATAGAGAAAGGGGACTTTGAACTGTGAATTTCTGTGCTGTATGATCAAACTCAGTGCACTAGAGAACTTGCATATCTCAAACATCAGAAAGACTCTGATTTGCCTCTAATTTAGTTCTATGAATTGTTGTTACAAGTTCCTAAATAATAAGTGATTTTTAAGTCTGAATTATTTCCCTGTCATTTACTGATGTTGCTGTATTTTGTCTTTGTGACTTTTTTATCTCCGTTGTTTTGATCTATCTGCTTTTAAGTTTTTGGAATGCTGAATTTAGCATGCATAATAGAACCATGCATTTATTAACTGTCACTTGAGAGCCAATTTTAATAAACATCATTCACCAGTTGTTTATTATGAGGTAGGAACATACCATCTTAGTTTTGCAATTTTCAAAAATATTTTGCCCATGGATTGCCCTATTTAAAATCATAAATATTTCTGGCAATAAAAAAGACAGGCTGTATCAGGGTAATGTCAGAATCAAATATTTTGCTTACAGAACATTTAATACTTCATCAGGAGAATATTCACTTTATAATCAGACTAAATTTTTATCTCTTAAAAATTATGACAAAATAAATTATTAGCTGTTGCCTACTGCAGCCTATAAACTTGTTTAGTTGACTTAAGTTATACTCAAAGACATGCCATTAATTACTAACGGTAAAACGCTGTGAGATCCTGCTTGTACTATGTAAGAGGTGACCATATTGATGTTTGACTTAGAAACACCATTTGATTTCTTAAGTAGTTTCAGGAATAGCTGATTAATTTTGCAGATAGATGCTTTTCTGTGTGTTTTGGACGTGGGAAACCCAAGTACTGAAAATCTCCAGTTAACTAATGTCTGCCTTTTTTGTGCTTAGCAGTGGTTAAATTCATCAATATGTAGGCAGAAAATGAAAGAATTACTTCAGTCTGCATGATTACATGATTCTGAGAAAACTGTTATTAAGCAACTGATCACTGCTAAAATAATTCTGTGACTCCACATTGAGTTAATGCTTTCAAGGTCATTATAAGGCTGCATGAAAGAGAGAAAAACGTGAAATAATCCTAGATTTTGCATGAATATTTTAATTAATGGTCAAGCAGAGAGACCGCTTACATCACAAATTCATAAGAAGTTAAAAGATTCGGCGTAGCCACTCACTATGGTCACCTCATCAATTTAATTAAAGGAGGAAGGAATCCTCAGTTGTGTGGGAGTCTCATTTGTAAACACAGGAACAGCTGGGAGAAGAGAGGAGTATTTCCATTCTCCACTTCCAGTGTTAAATTTGAGAAGCCTGAGTTAGGTGTCTAGGCTCACCTTAAGCTCCTTTGGAAGTAGGCAGAGTCCTGGGAGCTGAGCACCCTAAAGGTGATGCAGTACCTTAGACATTTATCTCTGCATTAGTAAGCAGCACAACTCATCAGGAGTGGGTGTGTGGAGTGAAACAAGTGCCCACAGTTTGTGCATTTCAGGGGTTTATTTCAGTTTGGCTCTTGTCTGGTCCTTATAAACTGAACACACAGTAGTGATTGGAAGACATTTTGTGTGCAGAGACCGTGAAATTTGACTTTGGATAGAGTAAGTAGCAAAATCTAAGCTGCATTCCTGAAGTGAGCTACTAATGCAGAGTCATCTGCGGCCTTCTCCTGAAGCAAGTTGTCTTCCACTTCGGACTGCAGAAGCATGGGAGACTAGGTGGCTAAGTAGGATGCCTAAAATTGGTTACCTAAAATGGAAAATATTCCTCCTCCAAACACATTCATAATTTTCATCTGTTGTTCATTATTAATGTTCTGAAATGCTTTGCTAACTCAAAACATTCTGAAATGCAGAGTCCATCACTGGAACCTTGTTATACATGATTGACTTTTTCTGAAAGCCCAACTTTTGCACAATTTTGTTTTCCTGAAGAAGTTAAAGAATCCATAGAATGGAAGAAACTTGAGGAAGTGACATTTTATCCACACAATGCCCAAGTCTCCATTCTGCCCTCTGTAATAAACCACATAGCATCTGCCATCACTACAGGACTGACCTGTGTCTCCTTTGTCACAGATCATATTTGACACAATAGTTCTTTTTTTTACCACAGATACACTGTACAGTGACAGATGATAGATGCTGCCTAAAGTAGCACACATAGAAGAGACATCTCTAGGATAAGCACATAAGATTTATGAGCCCGCAAGTGCTTATAAATTGCCTTAGTATCCTCAAAAATTACCTTATCTGAGATGGAAATGAGATGGAGCAAATAGAAGGTAAGAATGTTTGTAGAAGCTACCTTAAATATAGAATTCATGCCTATAAAAGTGAGTATATGTACATATGTCTAAAGTCCAATTGTGTGAGATGTCTATGTATATGAATGTTAAGAGCCTAGGGATTGATTCTGTTGGGGGAAACTACTGAGTCTCTCAAGTACTACTTGATTTACTACTACCCTCTTTATTCTACATTGCTCCATGAGTTAGCTGCTCCAGGTTGTTTCATCTCCTCTACCTCCACATCTGTTGACTAGAAAATATACTCCCCAAAATTTAACTGCACTATCTGCTTCCCCAAATTATATTTTTCTAATTTATGCAGAAAGTAATTTTTTTCTGTTTTAAAAGATTTCTCTCCAGCTAGTATCACCGTACTCTGGGCTACTGCACTGTATTACAGTATATGTTCAATTATTGCTTTTCCTGCAGTGAATAGCCTCCATCATGACAACCACCTGGAAACAAAAGAGCAGACACCTCTCAAAGACTGGAAAGGCAACTATTCAGATGCTTATGAGACTGGCAAGCTCATTTTCCCACAAGTGAACAGGTTATGACTCACTAGTAAAAGACATAACAGATTTTTAATACACTGCTCATAATTTTAAGAACCTCCTGGAGGAGGGCTCAGTGGGAGAGGATTTTTTATCTCAGGCCATAAAATTGAAGTAGTTACAGTCCTCTGAAAGCAGAATGTGTCAGCTTTTTAGGTTGTGTTTAAAAGTAACCAGCTTAAGCTTTGAGCAGATTACAGGAACCATAAAAATTAGACAGACCAAATGTATGATTCACTCATAGCTGCCTACTGCAAGATACGGACAAAACACGCATTCATCAAATGTTAGAGTGTCCCTGTGATTATGGGCAGTGAAATGCAAACATTTAACCTACATTTGTTAACAAACAATTGCAATCCTTTTACCAACCGAGATGCCACTGCAAACACCAGACAGACCAGCTCTTCCACCACATGGTCTTTCTCCTGTCCATCTGTTCAATGTCCAAAAAGACAAAGGGGTTATTTCCCTTTGTACTCAAAACTGTCCAGTGGGGCAGTCTGGGCCGCCTGAATTTGATCCAGCATGTCATTGCAATGCCTACTATAAAAACTTCAAGTGAGACAGACAAAAGTAGGAAGTCTGGTCCGTGAGTTCCAAATCCTTGAGGTGAAGAGGAATGGTTTATGTGACCATTTCAGAGGCAAATTGATATAAATAGATGGAACACATGGGGGACAAATGGAGAGACAGCAAATCACTAGAAATTCTTTCCATCCCCTTCAGATATTCAAACAGAAGCAGCAAGTCCTTCCCAAATGCTTACAAACAACTCTCGGCTTTCAGATGACCTCTGATTGAGTAGTTTTCAGGGTGACTAGGTTTTAACACCATCTTATTTCCCTCCTAACACTTCATCTGCATGAGCAGTCAGTGGCTTTTTACTGTTTGGGGGACAGGCAGTTTTCTGAATGTGAGATAGAGAAGAAGCTTATGAAGGAGAAACCCCCTGAGGCTGGTATTTTCCACAGCAAACTCATTGGAGAGACAAAAAGCATAGATCCAGCTGCTTTGCAAAGAGGAGTAAAGTAGCATCAAATTCATTCAGAAATACACGCTACAGCAGCAGCACAGTCACAGAGATACTTTAATCTCATGCTTTTCCTTTGATGTACGGAAATTGTGGAAGAGCAGCTTATCTGATTCCTGCAGGCAGGTTATGGACCTGGGTCTCATGCTGCTTTGTGACATCTTGAGCACTTCTCAGCATACTGAATTCCTTCCTCTCTTCCCTTTTTCTTCTTTTTTTCTTCCCTAAAGTCAGTTTCATTCTACTGTTTTATTTCCAATACATGTTTATTGTTAGTGACCTAAACTGCAAATCACCCACTGAAGTCCTATAATTGCTGTTATTGATGCAGTACCATCTGTACACAGAGTCTGCCCTGCCAAGGAGATTCTGCCAAAGCAGCAACAGGTACCTTTCCTACCTAGGGACAGATTTAGTGCGAGCATGGTTCATTGCAATACTGTATGGTACATCCAGAAAGATTTTGGGTCCTTTTAACAAGGTTGCTCCATGGAGCATCACAAAGGAATGTTTACAGACAGAGATGATTTTATGGCCTGATGTGTTTTTTCAAGAAGACACATAACTGTGTAACTTCTTTAAAACAACCAGAGCCCTGTCTCTCCTGTTGCAAGTAACCTGCCTTGCTCTCAGCTACATGCAAAGAAGACATGAGCCACATGAATATAACAGATGTTTTCATCAAGTATGCCGTCTTTCCAGGTTTCCAGTTCATGAGGAAAGGGGCTTTCAGCCTACTCATGCATGGAGCCCTATGTGTCCTGACAAACCTTCAGGGTTGGGGATTTTTTCTCTTCAGACAGGCAAGTGCTGCTGTTGTGGCTTGCTGTGGTGTAATTCCCACCTTTTGTCAGGGAAAAGAGAAAGACAAGCAGAAAGGAGTCATAGTTATCTTGAATTGAAATTGAAATCATAGAATGGTAGGGGTTGGAAGGGACCTTTAGAGATCATCTAGTCCAGCAATACTTGTTTCTAAAGAAATCTGCTCGTTTGCTCCCTCCTTTTTGCCATGTTTCAGAGCAGCAGTCTGAGATGGATCAGAACATTTCATCAGCTATCAACTACTTTCTTTTTTCATTTTTTCTTTTTCTCATTGAATCCTTTCCTCCCTTAAATCTGTTTGATTCTCAACATGCTCAAAATCATTCTGTAATTTCCATTTGGGCTCTTCCTTTCCCTTCTGCTTACCTGCCCTTCACTTTCACAGGTTCATTCAGGTTGAAAAGGGTTTCTAGACAAGCTCTTGCACAAACACGGGTCAGCTCTCAGCTCAGACCACATTGCTCAGGGCTTTATCTTTCTAGGTCTTAAAAATATCCAAGGATGGATACTCCAGAACGTCCCTGAACAACTTGTTCCAAAACCTTCTCAGTATTGTTCTGTAAATGTTGCTGCTGATAGAAATTTCCAAAAGAGACTCCCAGTAGTAATAAGTAGGAATGATCAAACTATGTGCAAACCATGACAAGTGACACAGTATGAACCCCAGGCTATCAAGATGTGAGCGTGGCTCTGTTCAGGTGCACTCTGTCCTGTGAGAATGGATGTACACTGTCTCTCGCTAGGTGCTACACTGGCATAACTGAAAGCAGAAAATGGCAAGTAAGCATTTAAGAAAATCAAGACACTTTCTTTGTGATGCTGAAATTAATTGTAATTATATTTCATACTGATATAACTGATACCTGTTTATTGCCAGGTACTGTATTTGCATATTGAAGAAGTCAATTATCTCTTCAATTTGCAATCCTTGGCTCATGTAATCAATTACACTGAGTGAATGTTTAAAATTACTCATGAAAGAGTCATACTTTATTATATTTCATCTAGAAGAACCAGTAGCACCCATTAATAGAACGGATTATTCCTTTTTTTTTGAAAACCTATTTGCAGTAGTTGGTAGAAAACAAATTGAATAGCTGAACCTATGCATTGTCCTAGTCATTAATCTATATAAACATACTGTGATCTTTACTGACTTTAAAAGTCATTTAGATGAACTGAACGAAAGACTTCTTTCTTCTCAGACTTCCATTCATATTGACTTTCCGCTACTGGCCTTGTGTACATCTGCACACACAACCATGTTAGAACTGGTCTCTGAAAGGAAAAACAGATTAAAAACCAATGCTTGCCTGTAATGTGGATGAAGGGGTCAAAGGTTGTGTTGTTTTAATTAAGATTTGTCTCGTGCAAATAAGGGGCCTTTCCCTACCAGCAAATCCAACGGAGGCAATCCGGGGGAAAGCTGGCGCGGTCCAAGTTCTTGTCTGGGAAGGTGGCAGATTACATAAAGAAGTATGAAAAGGACACTACAGAAAAGGAAGAGGTTTAAACAGTAAATGATAGGATGAATGTGCAAAGATCAAACAAATCAATACCATTTAATCCACATTTGTGTCTTAAAGCAATAGCTTATCTGAAGAGGCTCTGTAATTTTAAAGCATAGAAGGACAAAGGTGGAGGAACTAGATAATAAGGGACTATTTTCTTCAAAACCAGCTTTTAACAAAAGTATTGAAGGATTTTTCTTTCACTTCAAATAGAGATATATGTCAATGGTGATTGCTTCTGAGACACTGTGTACCTTGCTGACCTTTCCTGTGAGAGATTTAAGGGGACATAAAGGGAGTTGATGTGCTAGTGGCTACTAAGTCTTTTGGACTGCGAAACACATACTCAAATACGGTGTCAGTTTCCGTATATAATTGTTCGCAAAACCATCTGCTGAAAGTAGCTACAGTTATATTCCAGAACTGCAGCAGCTCCAGCTGGTTCAGATATTTGAAGACCTTTGTGAGGTTCATTTCCCGTCAGCTGTGGCAGCCTTGCCAGGTAACACTGCTGAGGATGCCTGTGTGGCTTCACTTCTGTGTCATCCAGTAGTAACACAAAACTGATCCCACAAGCACTGATAAATTCCAGTTATTATTGTTTCTGTGTTTCCATGGTTACTCGAAAAAGGAAAGTCTATTTTTGCTTCATGAACCTATAAAAAAATAGTTCATTTTCCAAAATCTTTGCAAGTTTAACATTAAATTGCTTGCAGGAATAATCCCAAAGGGTGCAGATATCAAACTCTTTCCTATGAGGTCTTGAAATCATAGAATCATAGAATCATTTTGGTTGGAAAAGACTTTTAAGATCATCAAATCTAACTAACCTAACACTGCAAAGCCCACCACTAAACCATGTCCCTCGGCACCTCATCTACGCATCTTTTAAATATCTCCAGGCTAGAGAGACTTCAGGCAGCATTCAATGAAAAAAAAAAAAACAACCCAAAACAAAGCAATATTGATTCTAAGGCCTGAAGAGTTTATTATTTATATAAAAGCAGCTAGAGCAGACGTGGCAAATGTGCAGAAGTTGACAGTTGTAAAAAATGAGCCCTGAGTGACTGTACTGTGAGCCTGGACAATGTCCCAAGCAAAATTCCAGCAGGGAGCCGCGTGTCACCTCCTGTGATTGGCAGCTGGCTCAACAACTCCTGAAACCAAGATGAGAGAGGGATCCAGAAAACAACATCCCTAGAGAGGGTCAGATCACAGGAAGGGGCCTGGTATCACTTCTCTTCATCGGACAATTGTCTCTAACAATCTTGGAACTAAGCCAAGAGAAAAATCCTAAAGTCTGGGGTCAATAAGCAGAGATGTTTACAAGGAGAGAGAGACCTGGAAGTTCTGTTTGAAATTAACATGAACCAGCAATGTGCCCTTGTGGCCAAGAATGTATCCTGGGATGCATCCAGAAGAGTGTGGCCGGCAAGCCGAGGGAGGTTCTCTTCCCCCTCTACTTTGCCGTGCTGAGGCTTCATCTGGAGAACTAGGGGTAATGGACAAAAGCTGGAACACAAAAAGTTGCACTTAAGGAAAAAAATTCAGGAAAAACTTCTTTAAGAGTGAGGGAGCCCTGGCACCGGCTACCCAGGGAAGGCGTAGAGTCTCCTTCCTTGAAGGTTTTCAAAACCAGCCTGAAAACATTCCTGAGTGACCTGAACTAGGTGGACCTACTTTTAGCAGATGGATTGGACTAGATGATCTTTAAAGGTCATTTTCGACCCCTACTGTTCTGTGATTCTGTGTGATTCTCTGATCTGGAGGTCCTTCTACGCCAAACAGTCCCACTGGCAGATACAATGCTGGATCCAGGACTGATGTTCTTTCTCGCTCTTCCTCCTTTCTCTCTTCCTATCTTTTACTCTCTTTTGTCTTAAAGTTGTTAAGGAACATAAGACTTACTTCAGCTTACTAAGCTATGTAGCTTAGATAAGCACAGCTGTGAAAGGGCCAACCTTTACAGGATGTTTTTTTCTGTAGAAGTTTCCTATAAAAAATGGTGTTTATGTACAGATCTTGAGTGTTATCTCACCTTAATCCACACTGAGGGGATTTGCAATGCTTAGACACTCTCCCCCCTCCACAGGTAGGACGTGACAACACCTGCTTCGTTTTCACAGCAGGTCTGCTGCAAGGGCCAATATAATTATTTGCTGAACCTTTCAACTACAGGTAGGCTTAGTGTGTAGCATTTAATGAAACCTCCACAGAAATATGTAGTGTTGCACCTAAAAGAGTGGGTGGGTTTTTTCAGTTTACAAGCCCAGGTGATATCTATATCATGTAAGAGAGCACAATGACAGGTCCTTAGTGAGCAACCAATCTGTGCTACCATGTTCTTGAAACTCACGCAGGGTCATCCAAAGGTGCATGTGAGCTGTATGGCTATTTTAGGTCACTGCGCCTGAACAATTGTTCCTGTTTCTCTAAAGAGTGTTACAAAGACACTGTAATACTGGTCAGACTAGACTTCAAAGGCATCTAATACATTTGGGTGTATTTTAGTGCCTTGCAAAAGGCACATGAAGGAATAAGCACAGACAGCCCAAATGACCCTCCTGGTGTTTTGATATCTCCAACTTTACATCACAAAAATATACCCACCATCACTTTGGAGAATTGAGTCAGGCAATTGACAAGACCTTTCTTAGAGACCTCTCTACTCCATCTTTTGTGGTCTGCTGGAAAAAATGTACTTTACTCAAAATACTCACTCATCATATTGCTCTTGTTACTATTTATACAAATGATTATAAAGATTGGAAAGGAACTACTTGGAAGAATTTGCAATACAAAAGACATGCAGAGGTGGGAAGAAACATTGAAATGCTAAGACATAAAATCACTTCCCAGAAGTCAGATATCCCAGTTTGTTTTATTAGGACTTGGACCTTTCTAGTTCGATGCTGTCAAATGTTTTATTTGCTTCTCAAGATTCACACAGACACAGCACGAAACATCCCAAGTACGGAATTAAGTATATTTCACCCTGGCCTATGTTCCAACTGGAGAAATGGAGTTTTTGAAATCAGAAGGCAGTTTTGCTAGTATCAGGTACCCATTTTCTCCTGCCATGCAAAGGCTAGCAGGGTGATTATAATGCAAAGTGGAAATACTTCACCTCTTCCTCTACTGCCTCCTGGAGTTTGCCGATCTGTCTGGATTCAGATATTGTGAGTCTGGAAAACAGACTTCAACGGTACTTTAAATTGTGACAAGTAACACACAAGTTAAAAAGCTGCTCTTTTATCCCCCATAACGTGGACATCCTATTGTTCCTTTGCAAATGATATTTTGCAAAATGGAAGCAGCTAAATTCCTTTTCATAGGAAATGCAAGTGCTGACATTGTTTATGTGATGGCAACTTCAGAATTTATACTGGGTTGTGCTTTTCTTTCAGTTATATCAAATGTCACTGAGAAGCAATGCTGGAAGTTCAAAAGATAAACAATGAAGAATAGTCTTCTAACATGTTCCTGTCATATACTCTATGAGTGTGTTAATTTTTGCTTGAATGATGAAACAGAGAGACCTGTAAAACAACAACCTATTTGTAATGGGATTCTGCACATATGGTTGTGATATACAGGCTCATCTGAGATGTGGAAAGGGCCCTGCCAGTGTCAGTGTAATAAATACTGATTTTAGGGACAAAATAAGGGGAATCATTTGCCCAGTGACAGTGCATGTGAGCAGCAGGATGTGACAAGTGTTGTGTTGTGTCTCAGCCTGCATACAGCCAGGATGGGATGTCTTGCCAATCAAGGTCAATCTGTGCACACACAGGGAATGATGAAAGGCAGGTGGTGGGAGAAATGCTGCACTCCCTCAATGTATTGTGCCACATGACACTGGCCATGTGCCTGAGCAGCCATGGAGGTAGCTGTGGACATGCAAAATCCTGGGCTGGGGCTGCCTGGCAATTTTCTGCCAGGCATAGCATATGGGAAATCGCTGCTAGGAGACCTGCTGTAAACTAAAGTTGGTCAATGTAGTCAGCAGTCTCCATAAGTAGAAGAAAGCTGGGGATTACTGTGATCTGGGCGGCCTCGTTGCAGAGCAGCAGCTCCCAACAGTGAGCACGTGGCACCAGGAAAGGTGCCATACCCGTGCCCTAGTCTGGTGATGGGGCAAGAAGGTGGAGCAGGGCTTCACCTTGTGTCTTTGATCCCATTACTTTATGAGGCATAGACAGAAAAGTTTCTTTTGCCTGTGCACTTCATCTGTGAAACCTTAGTCTTGTGCCAGTGGCAGCATGCTTCAGTGTATATAAGGCACAGCTTGGCATAGGCCCCTCAGTACTGCAGGAGCAGGATGCTGGCATCATACCTTTGCCCCCAGCCTGGCTGGTGATGGCTGTTTTAGTCTGGAGACTAGGACAGTCTTTTGTCTCTTTCCAAAAAATGGTGTCAGAAGACAATGATGGTGTGGGTGGAGGTGGGAGTCTCTGAGATGCACACAGGTGTTTAGTAGGGCCTTCTTGTTTTTCTTGGTCCTGTAAGAGACCAAGATGTGTAGAAAGTGGCCCAGGGGCACCCACTGATATCCAGATTATCTTTCCCACTCCTCACTGTCCTTTCTTCTGTAGAAGAAAATGTGGAGACATGGGAGTGTAGAAACAGAGGTGCTGCTTGTGTGCAAGTGTCAGTCAAGGCCACAACTGTGAGTCTAGGTGAGTGCCACCAAATGACTGCTGCAAGAGCCCTGCTGAGGGACTGAGGCTGTGCCAAGGTGTGATGGAGGCCAGCTGCCCTGCATGTGTCCCTCTGAGAGCCCAGGGAGGCAGCAGGAGCCCACAGGAGGCACAGGCAGGGCAGCCCTCCCAGGATGGCACTTGCTGGGCTGATCACAGCAGCAGTCTGCTGCCAGGCAAAGCTCCTCAGCTCATGTGGCTTCGAGCACATCAGGATCAGGGTGATTTATTCAATTAGCAGAACCTAACTAACCAGCAATCAGTGGACTATACAATCAGGTTTAATACTAGCAATACAGCAGATAAACTGCATTACTAGACTCAGAAAATGTTAATAAACACCAATAAAATCCTAAACAAACTTCTAGCTGCAAAGTCATCTGGTAATCCATACTGATACACATGTGTGCATAGCTGGGGCATGGGCTACACACACATTAAGTTGTCAGGGCCAACTGCTTCTCCAGCCTACCCTGATCCCTGGCAGGATGATCACCTGCTGTCTGAGCCTCCCCTAGCACCCCACTGCCCATCAGCTCACTGAGAGTGTGCTCTACATGGAGCTCTTTTCCCATGGACAGAAGTATCCTCTCTATGCCTAGGCCACTGCTCTGTCTCCCGGTCTTCCTTATCCCATTATCAGGACTCCGTTTAACAGAGTTACAGTCTCCCTTCAATGTACCTTCTTGGCACATCAAAGCCTTGGGCTTTAGCTGGCTTTACCCCTCTTGTTTCGGTATCACTGGCACATTGCTGCAAAAACAGGCTCTTCCCGTGAAAGCACAGAATTAGTGTGTGTGTATTTTGTGGAAAAAACTTTTATTCTGTGGATCTGCTAGCAATTGCTCCGAGTCAGTCTCAGAAATGTCTCTGTGAAGGCTTGCCCCCTTTGAAATGTCTTCATTTTCATGCAGAGTCATGATGTTCTGCTCCGCAGAGAAATGCTATGGTGATGGGCACCCTGCCCACAATGGTGGATGTGGTACAAGGCAGGTCAGCAGTGCCTACCACCTCATACCTGAATGCCATGATTTTGTTTTCTCTGAGAGTGCTGGTGACAGGCATAGGTTTTGGCAGAACCAGTGCTCCAGTAACTCTTGTGGATTCAAAGGGAGGCGCGTCTGTCTGAGACTCCAACCTCGTCACTTCACTTCGGTCTTCCAAGGAGCGTTGTTGTCCCCTGCTGCTGAAGCCACTGTACAGGACAATGCAGTGTACAGCAAAAACAGCCTTTCTAACATACTTGCGTGTCTTGTTGTCAATATCTGCCGTGAAGGCAATGCTTTCTCCGGGGCAAAATATGTTCTTCTCCAGGGAAATATGAAGGGTCACAGAGCCATGACAGAAGCAGCAGAAATAAACTACATCCTTCCTAGCTTCTGCCACTAGTGAGGCCTGCATGGAGAAGGTAAGCAGAAAGGCAAAGCATGTTGAATGCTTATGGCTAGATATGGGATGATTCCCAAACACCACAGCCACAAACTCCTAATATAACAGCTGAAGTTGATCAACCCTTCAAAAAAGCCCCACCATTAACCCACAGCACAGTCTTCCTCGCTGGTTCTCCTGAGCATTTGTGCAAACAATTCACGTGTGTACATGTAAATATTGTCACCTTTAGCTATATTCATACTCAGATTTAAAGGCAGGCCACAAAGTTATTAGAATCATTTTGCTTGATGACTTTTGACTGACTGTCCCATTCTAGGCAAAGTTCAGTAAAAAGACATCTTCTATTTGGTGATATTTGCCCAAGGCTTCAATTTCAAAGCAAGAGAATAACCTCCCTTTTCCCTTATCCTGGATCACAAAACACTCCCTGCATGTCACTCTTGAAGTCCTACAATGCATCTTATATGCTACCCCCAAAAAATAGTGGTACATGGCTTAGGAAAAAATGGCAGACAATTGTCTTTTTAATTCTAAAAGGAGGAAGCTCAGAGCTAAAAATTTGTAGACACTCAGTAGCAAACAGTTCCAGGTCTGGATCAGAACAGGGTAGGTCTTTGTGTCTCCAGCTCAGATAGCTTGTTTCCCATACCTTGTCTTTCACATGTCTTCTGTGGTCACCAGCAGTTCCTTGCAACAGTAAACATCTCTCTTCTCTAGCTAAAAGAGTGTGGCGGCTGCAGCAAGTCCCTTGAACAGAGTAGGAGATGCAGCCAGTTTTGCTGGTGAAAGTGGAGGGAATACTTGGAGGAAAGCTGAAGTGGAAATCAAAGGTGTGGACCCCAGAATCCAGCCAGCCATCTGAAAGTCAAACAACACACTGCTATCAGAAGCCTTTTAAAAAAATTAAGATATTTGTACTTCATGGAAACCATGGTGTTTGTCCCAGGATCCAAGGTATTCTGGCCAATTGGTATTACACCCAAAGGGCCATAAGAGGCATGGGGTGAGGTGGACTGTGCATTGCCCCTGCAGGTCAGCTGCTGGATGTATGGACTAGTTAGCAGACTTAAGAACCACTAATCTGCCTCATTTTAACACTAGGTCAATAAATCTGCTGCTCCTCACAAACTTTTTAGCATTTTCACTTGTCATAATAGAATGCCACAGACTTTGAGCTATGCAAATAAACACTGATAGGGTTTTAAAGAGTTGTAGTAGTTCTCACTCTTCTTTTATCATTGCTACAACGCCTGTGCATATGATCTGAAACCTTTGTTTCTCCTGTGCAAAAGACCCCACTCACAATAAAAATAGTATTTGACACTTTCTCTGCACAACTGCAAGACTGGAAGATTTACAACCCCTTCCTTCCAATGCCTTTGCTTCTGTGCCACTCCCTCTTAATCAAATTCACTTTTGTGTGGGTGAGGTCCCATGGACTATACTGAAAGACTGTCTCACCTATGCAAGGATAAGTTCCCAGCAAGGGAGATCATAGCTGCAACTGTAGGGAAAGCATAAAGAGGCTGCTGGTAGGAGTGTTTTGAGGGATCACCTTTCTATGAAGGACACAAGAGTTTTTCTTGGGTGTAATTGAGAGTGCACAGCAGTGCTTGAAGAATTTCAAACTGTCCAGAGTGTTGTAAGCCTCTGGTTTGCTCTGACTGGGAGGGGTTTCTTCTGGTGATGAGAATGGTTATCCCTGGTAGCAATGAAACGTATCTTTTCCTTTTTTGTATCTAATTACGCTAGAGCTGTTACCAGACACATTCAATGTCTGCCAGGAGTTAGTTCCTCCAGCAGTCTTTATCTCACAGAGAGACAATCCTGAGTTTCTCGTGCAGTGGCAGGGCTTATCAGAGTTAAAAAGAAATGTCAGCAGGCACCTGGATGCATGGATATACACTTCTCACAGAGACATCAGATGTGACCCAAGCAGGGCATGTGGTAAGATCAAATACCAACTACTAACATGCTATCAAGAGCATATTAGCAGCTGAGTATCAAAAGCTGACACAGGCAGCAATCTGTTCAAACATACATTCCTTGTATGATAACAGCAATGGGGTGCACAGAGTATTCAGGGTAAGAAGGGTCAGGTCAGTGACTTCTTTCATGTTTTTAAAAGGGCTTTCTTAGACTTGTTAGAGCACTGCTAACAGAGATGTAATCAATGCTGGAAAGCAGGAAAGACTGAGATACAGTAGTAAAAATCTGTTATTAAGCTGTACTGTATTGGCAAGTCTTGATGGATGTGGGTGCTCAACCCTTTTGAAAGCAGGAATATCTGGCAGAACACAGATTCAAGTGTGTCTTTAAGCAACACCAATTTGAACTTTATCTGAAAAGATCTAGAAATGAAGTGCTTTACAGCTACTCAGTCTTATAATGGCAAAAAAAAAAAAAACCCAAACCCTACACTCAGCCTTTCTCCCTCTTTTCTGTCCAGGCTGTATCATCTGGTAGATTACAAGAAGAGTCAATGTGCTGTCATACATCAAGGCTAAGATTCTAATGCATGTGCATGGTGAAAATGACCTTTGGGTGAGGTAGAGTCTTCAAGTCTGAGAGGAAATGAAGTCTTAACACTCTAAACTGTAGCTCACAGTTTTCACAAATTGGCAGTCTAACTTCAGTTCTCAGCAGACCCTAAGAAAGAGGAGCTGAGAAAGTGGAGTGCACCTCCTAGGAGTCTTCCATTTGCTTTAAACATCCCCTGGAATAATTTACTGTGTTAGGTGATTGTTATATCCCACTGACTTTACTCCTTTTATTAAGTCTCTACATTTTAATAGTTAGCTTTGATTTAATCTGTGTACATTTTGAGGTGCATGATACCTGAAGGAAAGGTGCAAAGAAGATAGAGCCAGGTTCTTTTCAATGACAAAAGGCACAGACTGAAACACAGGAGGTTCCCTCTGAAACACTTTCTCTCTGTGAAATGTTGCCCAGGGAGGTTGTGAAGTCTCCTTCCATTGAGAAATTAAAAAGTCAATTGCATATGGTCCTGGGAAATTGTTTCTGGGTGGCCTTGCTTGAGCAAGGGAGTTGGATGACCTCCAGAGTTTCCTTCCAACCTCAACCATTCCGTGAGTCAGTGAAATAATCACACTTTTTCAGATGTTTTCAGTGCACATTTCACATTTTTCTTGTCTCTCTAAAGATACAGCAGTGACTCTAATAATGCGTTTACTGTAGTTGCAAATATAACAAAGCCTATATATTCGGTGGATGCTTGCTGACATATAAGTCAACAGCAATGCTGAAGGCAACTGTTTTAGGTGACCACAGAATGCTTCAGTGAAATGCTCGTGACTAAAAGGTTCCAACCTGCTGTTAGGCAGGTTGTGAAATATTTCTGTGTAACAAATATTTGCTTCACAGACACTAACTCATGCTTTCTACACAAGACTACTGATCACTGCACAGCCCTCGTTACCATGTGATGTAGTGGAAAGGAGTATGCCATGGACATTGGCAAATTGAATACTTCCTCCTCCCTGGAAATGGTCTGACCCCACCTTTCCTAGCCCAACACTAGGATGCTGTTCAGCTGTCTCATTCCAGTATTTTACCTTCTATGTGGAAATCCTTTGTTTTGGAGACATAGACAGCCTGGTTGGTGCAAGCTGTACTCTTGTAGTAGTCCAGTTCAGGATTATCCTCCTCAAGCCACCTCAGGCAGCCTCTTCCCACAAGCTCCACCTTCACAATAGGGTCCACCAAGGTGCTCCTCAGGTTCAGGACCAGCTGGCCGACTATACTAGAGCCGGCCAGATGCACCTCAACCTCAGGCAGCACCAGGTTAATTGCTCTTACTGTAGACATGAGGAAAGAGCATGAGCTGAGTGCTGCTGCAGCTTAGAGATTGTCTTCTCCAACCCTACCTACCCTATGACACTGGGGTTTGTGAGGTCACAGCATGGGGGATGGGTGCAGCATGCCCCACAGGGAGGGAGCTCATCTCTCCAAGCTATGCCAGATGGAATAGGACATATTTATCTGATTGTTAGCAGTACCTGACTAAGTGGCAGGCATTCACCTGGGCATTTAGGATCACTACCAGCAACAAAGCAGATAAATCACTATTCAAGACACTTAGGAAATGTTGATACACACCTAGAAATGTCTAAGCACTCTTCAATGACTAATCCCTGAAACTTCTCACACACACATGCGTGGTTAGGTGCACTTCATTTCTCTTGGGTGCAGTTTCCCCAACTCATTCACCTTTCCTTGGGGAGACATGGATGTTCTGTGTGCATGCTACCCATTACCCCATACACTAGTAAGAACACACCCCACAAGTCCCCCACAACCCGCAGCACTACACCCTCGCTTTGGTGACTTCATCCCACTCCCAGATCTCATCCCTAGACACAATTTGTCACACTTCCTTGAAGTTTCTTTCCAGGCTGACTCTTTCTACTCTCATAAATCTCCTGGTAATTCTCTGCCTACTATTTAATTCAGCTGATGATGAACCTGCTTCTGCAGGGGCGTTGGACAAGATGATCTCTAAAGGTCCATTCCAACACTAGCATTCTATGATTCTATGATCTCAAGTAACCAGTCCTATTTTCTTCATGATATTACCAGTTTTGGGCAACCACCCTTCTAGAATGCAGATTTTTGTGTATTGTGTTCACATCTGTTGTGCACGCTCACCTAACTATCAATTCAGCGATTGTTACATGGTCATGCTACTAACAGCTGTGCAAACTTCCCCACAGCAAGCTACTAGCAGTAGGTGGTAGATGTGGCTGATATTGCCAGCATAAGCAGTGGTCACAAGCCTAGAGTAAGTGCCAGTGAGATCTGAGGATGGCAGGGCAGCCACCACAACACCCCTCTGGACAGCAAAGCCCCACAGGTGTGTCTGAAGCCAATAGGGTCTTGTACACCAATGCAGGATGACTGGCAAGATTTTATTGTGATGTAGGAGGCTTTGGTGAAGATGGCTGAAGGCGAGGATTGGGATGAAGCTCAGCCCATTTTTTTCTACTGAGCTCCTCTTTGTTAGATCAGAGCAATTCCAGCTAGATGGAACTGCTGCAACTCAATCTAACACTAAGGGGAAAAACATTCCTTATGAAAAAAACCAAACAACTAAAAAATCAAACAAAACCACTGTGAGACTGATCTGAGATAGACCTCAAATGCTGTTGGACATGAACTAAATGAGGATGCCATGCTTTGACTCATATAGTTGTGAAAAAGGGAGAAAAACGATGCAGCATAGGAAGTCAGAAAGACATCTTCAGCCAGAGGAGCAGGAGTGGAAACAGCTACAGCAAGGCTGCAGCGAGGATCGTGTCTGTAGCAGTGCACATGTCACAGCAGATGTCTGTGAGCCACTGATGAGTTGTGAGCCCAGAGTGAAAGCACTGATACCTGCTCTGCAGAACCTAATTCTAGAGGCAATGTTCTCAGCTGCAGGTGAGGATGAGGGCACATGCCAAGAAATGCTGAAAATTAACTAATCAAGATGGCCAGCAGTTTAGGAAACAAGTTACAGCAGCATATTGAACTTTAAGCCTTTTCTCTCCCTCCATACTAATTAGTCACTTGCTCCAAGGCTGTCAAGATTCTCCCTCACAGCCTCCATACCCCATCCTTGCTTGTAATGTTTTCAGGTGTTTCTTTTTTAAGGTAAAAAAAGCATTGAATTAACATGCTAACTGCAAGCTGTCACTCAGTCTCAATTCTTGGCTGCTGCATCTCATTTTCTGAGCCTCTGCTTGCCTTGTTAAAAAATAAACACTTTGGGAAAAGAGCTATTCAACACCCTGGGTTGTAGTGGGAAGAAATAGTTTTTCAATTGGGCACAGAATTACCCGTAACAAAAGTATCCTTTTTCTTATTTGTGCTTGGCAGTTTTCAGCAGTCATTGCCTACTGCACATGTTGTGTGGTCATGGGTGGAAAAAATAGCTTATAGCTACTTGCATGAGTGATGATGTATCATCAAGTAAAAAATTACAATTAGTGAAAAATATATTAATTGAATGCTAGGCTCCTATGGCTCAGGCACTGGTTTATGCTTTACAAACCCAGCTTAAAGCCATGGTCTCCATGCTGCCACTTCACCAAACCAGTATTTCATCGCAATCTGTACATCTGAGAATTTTAAGTGCAATCTGACGATGCGATAGTCGAAAAAAGGAGGAAGCATTACTTTTATGTTATGGTTTGTGCTCTTAATCCTTAACTCCAATTTCTGTCTTGAAGTTAGGCCAGCTAACAATGAGATGTGCAAATGTTGTTTCTTTGCACTTTGTGATGTCTCTGACAAAATTATCTTTAAATTCCATTTCCAGAAGAACAGTACAGTATACTTTAACAGAAGTGAGCTTCAACAAATACAGTGGGGAACAAAATGTTCTGTCTTTGCCTGTGTCGGTCTGTGGTGTCATTGATTTTGACTTTTCAATTGATATCGGCGAAAGCAGAACCTTTCATGTGAATCATTCTAAACACTTCAAAAGTTACAAATGGATCCATGCCCCACTGTATTTAATTTTGCAAGCTTTCCATAGCCTCCTCTCGGTCATGTAAGAAGCATTATGCAGTCCCATAATTTCATAATTTTGTGTAGGTATGAGTTAAGACTATGTCATTGTTTGCTCTTGGATTTCTGGTCTAAGACTCACATAACCATTGCCTTAGGTTTGAGCCTCCTGGTTTCAGTTTAGAATTTTGAACCTGAAAAGTCAACGAGAAATAAAGGACCAAGCCCTTGTGCTTACAGAGGTGGCAGGTTGTGTTGACAAGGCCTCAGAGGAACCAAACTCTCATACGTCACTCTGGGTCTGCACAAGGACTACTTTCCTCAAACATCTCAAGATCTGTAGTAACTGGATGGGATAAAGCGAGGAAAGATCCAGGCTGAGCTTTTGAATTCATCAAAGAACTTGGTCTGGTCTGCATTTTAACGGGATTTAATATGAAAGTGTTGCACAGATCTCATTTGTAATCTGCTTTCCACCAGTATATGAAGAGCCTGCATTTGCACACAAATTCTCTTTGTGAGCTGAGCTGCCTCTGTAGCTCTCCTGATGGTGATGTGGAAAAAGGAGTATCCGGATTTGGATTTCAAATTTCTTGTATTACAGGGGAATTAGGGTTGATAGTACTTTAGATGCACTAAATGCTAGCACTAGCTTTCCCAAAGCCAGCTTTACAACCAACTCATGGTCAGTGACATAGCTCTGAAGAAACTGTTATGAATTGTTATGAATTCTTCATACAGCCTCTGTTAATGCAGAGGTTTTACGAGAGAGCATGAATCAGGCAAACAAATGCAGTTCTTTTTGCCAAGCAGTGTTTCTCTATGGAAAAAAATAATGTGTAATACACATTGTGTGTAGGATGGCCAGAAAGAGCCAAATGGATAATTCTTACTTGGCATTCCCATACCATGAGTGATTCACTTGGCAATCATAAGGTACAATTATCTTTTAATACTCTTTTTTGGATGTGATTATGATATATTGTGCATGCAAGTAGAAAATCAATGCTTTCACTAATAATACTTTTAATTTTATTAGTGAGTGCATTGTAAAATGTAACTTTTTTTCAACTCTCTTTAACTTTTAAGATTTCTTTTATATAAAAATTTAAAATTACCTGTTATTTAATGTGTTCCATTAAATTACTTCCATTAATGTGTTTCACAGAGCAGGAAAACACACTCTTTCTACTGCCAGTTGGTTCTCCACCAAACTATCTTGCATCAGATATAAAGACCTGTGCCATACAGCCATACAGGGAAGATAATTTCATCAGAGGGCATGATTTTATAAGGATTTTATAAGCCAAAATCTCATGAAACCTTTTATTTTTTGGGAGGATCAGCATATATCAGGCTGACCATAAATTCAGAACATCACCTTTGTTCCTAGGCTAATCTCAACATTTAGCCAGCACATGCAAAAGTAAGAATCACTTTAAGAATTTATAACAGCACATGGCAAGTGATGGGAGGTAAGAAATACAGCAGAGCCAGCAAGACTTTTAAACTCTACCATGATAGATCTTACCTGGAGCTGTCAATAGCTGCTTGTAAACAGCAGAGCTTGAAATCGGGGGAAAAAAATGGGTTTTCCCTGTCAGAATGGCCCATGCCTGGCCAATCCATCTGGCTGATGTGAGAAATGAGATATTGATTTTTCTTATACCATACAATCACAAACTGAGAGCAACCACAAAGCCAGGAAACAACACACAGTTTATTACACTAAGTGAGATGTTGGAAAACTTTTGCAACACACATCTTTCTTATTTACCAAATGTAACTTAATTCACACCATTAACTGAAGAAATCTAGAACACACACTGCTAGATTTGCTTCTGGTTAAGAATTGATGTAGCTAGGAGCTGGCTTCCATGCTGCAGCTTTCCATGTTACAGATGATTTGTTCAATGAAAGGGAATAATTCCTCTGTTAAAAACCAATTGTAAGGCTGTAATTTTTCAGAATCACTACATTAGGTTAGAAACATGGTTGCTGCTCATTTCAAGGAAATGTGTGTAACCAAAGCCACTTGAAATCTAAGCACAAAGAATGATCTCTTACCTAGAAAATAGTACACAAGAGGAAATCAGAGTGGAAAATTTTATACCTTATATATATTATAATAAATTGCAAAGTAAAGTCAAGAGTTCCCATAGGTACCTGCAAGAAATTAAGATCTCAATGTACAACTAAATAACATTTCACTCTTTCTAGTCAGAGTCACTTACCTACAAGAGCCAAAATAGAGAAGTATGAAGATCCAGAAATATTAGGGGCAATGAGAAAGATTAGCTGCTTGCTACAATACTTGGCACTAGTAGTAAGTTTGCATGGTTTCATCCCTGCTAGAAAGATATAGTAGTTCAAAACTTACTTAATAAGCCAAAAAATCCCAGAAGGCTGCAGTTTCCCATAGGAGGTTTTTTAATGACTGACCAGCACTCACGTCTTAAGCATCTGTTCAGCTAACTGCCATTACTTTACATAGCCACTGTGTTAGCCTGTCTGCATTTAAATAAGCAAGAGGATAAATAGGCCTATTTTGATTTCAGAAAGTGTTACCAGTGAGATGGACAAAACACCAGCAGGACATTTACAATGAAAAGCATGAGCCCAGGAGGAGCTGCATGCCCCAGGCCCACAGACCTTCATCTCACGGGCAGCAGGCTATGGGAGGCTTTGTTGAGAGCACAGAGTATGCGATGCTGTTCCTGGCAAGTGGCTCTCTGGGGTTTGTTTCAAAGCCAGACAGTTCAGAAATGGGAATGTTCCTCAATATTCCCCTCGAAAAACAAACAGAAACACAGAGTGAACCTGACTCTGCAAACATAATGAGAGGAGATAACACATGCAAAACCCAATCCCAACAATTAACATAAACAATGCTTATAATGAAAGCCCAAGAAACAAGCCTAATCATTTATGTATCATGGAATCTCAAGGGATGTAAGGGACCTCCAAAGATCATCTAGTCCAGATCTAATGAGAGGAAAACATAAAGGAGAGTCCAGCCCTTGACCCGTACTAAGCTGTGCCTGTGTGGTGTGTGCAACCCCCTTCTCCGTGCCCCAGAGGTTTTCAGGTAGGGCTGTGTACCCCATCCTGGAGCCTATCTTGCCTAACCAGGGTCTGTGGGTACCTCCCGGGCACATCATGCAGAGAGCTTACCTCCCCTGCAATGTCATCAGAGTCCACTGTTCCTTCAAACCCTATACCTTTTTGTGCTGGACCCTATAGGTCTAGATTTGGTCTATGCCTTGTGGAGGCAGCTGGGGACTGCCCATGCCTGTATCACCCTGGGAATATCTACTTATCTCAGCAGCAATTTGTAGGCAGGTGTAGGGGCTGAGGTACCACTTCTTACCTGAATAACATAGGTGGGTTTTCTTTTTTGGAGGTAGGTCCTCCTGTTAAAGCCAAGAAGGAGTGAGGGCTTTCCCGGGAAAAGGGGTACAGAGACGCTCTGGTCTTTAACCTAAAATACCATTTCCAAAACACTTATTGCATTGATGAATAATCCCTTTACTCTGTTTTGCTGTTCAAGAGAGTATTATTGTTTAGCTACAACTTGTTCTGTCCTGGAAAGCTTCACAGGACCTGACACTCCCTTCTAGTGAAGCATTTCCCTTCCACTTCAAATATTCATTACATCAATGAGAAGTACATAAGAGTGTCTTCTCTGGCTAATTTTCAGTGCCATTCTTTGTCAATATGGAGTTTATTACAACTGATTTCCAGTGAGAGTTCTTTGCTCCAGATTTCCCTACAGCATAAAGCCACAATAACCATGTGTAATCCAACTGGAAGTCCCTCTGAGGTAAGTATCACCTAGCATGCTGTTGAATGTTGAGTTACTTTACAAAAGCTGCACATACACTCTCAAAGACCACCACAGCTGGGAGAGCCCCACAATCCCCGTGCCTAGATCCTCCTGGGACCTCAGAGAGGATCACCCCCACAGACCCAAAGGCACAATGGTAGGGATGATCCCAATGCCTCAGTGAGAGACAGGAGTCCCTGCTCTGACCGCAGGGCTGTCCCAGCTGCCCCATGGGCTGGGAGACACCCAGCACCGTGAGTCAGTGGGAACGCTCTCTGGGTCACTCTGCAGTCTGGGGGCACTGCCCAAGAGTAGGGGGCTCGCTGTGGGGTACAAGGAAGAGCTTTTGGGGCTTGCACAGGACTTACTGTGAAACGTTTAGGGCAAGTAGGGGAAGGGAGACAACCTGGTGTTTTGGGGAGGAGCAAAGGTGGGATGCAGAGCGAGAAGGGGATAAAAGGAGCTGGTTTTGTGCAAAGAGGCACTGACCAGTATGTGGTCAGTCCCAACTTCTGACTACATGTCTAGTGATTTTTCCAGGTGCAGAGCTCTCTAGGCTGAGTGCATCTGTGTATGGAGGATCTGAGTGCCATGTAGGCACTGGGGTGGGAGTCCTGTGTGCCCATGTTGTCAGAACAGGGAACAATGAGGGCGTGCGATCAGCGCATGGCCCTGCCCAGCATCAAGCTAGACCAGTTGGCAAGAGGGGCATGTGGCCTGGAGGCCAAGGAGAGATGTCTCTGGGAGTAGGGCACCTGGATGCATGGTCCAGGAGCAGGGAGCTGTGGTAGACTCCTTCCTTGCTCTGGGGCTGCCAGGTTCAGCACTTCCTAACATGGAGGATTGATTCCAGCCCCTTGCATTTGAGAACTGAGCAGAGACATTTTCCAAGCATATAGATCAGGTCAGATCTATCAGTTATAGACAGATGTAACTGATGAGATGTTTGATTTGGCTCCCATCAAGCAGGAGCTAGGTGCTGAGCTGTCTAGCACATCTAGTTTGACATAAATTAAACTCACTCTATTTGTTCTAGGTGGTAGGCATGTGTTTGCATATGTCTTAGCTGTATGTCCAAACAGCATTTTAAAAACTATGTCGGGATGGTGCAGTTTCACGTGAATACTTCAAACAAGGTGAAGAAAGCCAAATGTCTTACAATTCCATGACTTGTGGTCCAGTGAAGACATGCCAGACAGATTTCTTGCTATATAAGAGAGCCTACATTCCCCAATCTGATGTTGCCCACTTCTACTGATTTGTGATGCCATTTTTTTCTCTTTTAGCTTTCAGATTCAGGCTTGGAAGTGTATTTGTTCAACTAGGTTTGGGGTCATAAATAATTGAAATGCACTAAGAAGTGGTAGCTTTGGTTGGCTGATTTATATAGTGATGAGAGAAAAGCGGTTGTGACCTTCTGCTCTGTTTTAGACAAGCATATAATTGAGAGGCAAGGAAGAGGTTCAAAAGCGTGCCACTACATGGAAAACAAGCTACCCTCGATTATGAAGACATGAGGGTATTCTTCTAAATTGTGTCTCATTCATGTAATGCATAGTCTATATATCTGTCTATTAACAGCTCTATTGGCTTTTTCAGATGTGCTGGGTATTCCTTAGTGCCTTGTTCAGTTAAGTTTTGATTTAGTGGTTAGAGAATACAAGAGCTATACAAGTTGAATTAGTGAAATTACTGTGCATCCTGTGCCAGGAACCTCAGCAGCTAAATCCCAGGATCACAGAAAAGCAAGAACAAGGAAAGAAAAAATGCCCAAGCTGAGCCTTTGTTTTATTTTTCTGTTCCACTAATGGCTCTCAAAGAAAGGTGAGAAGTCTTTAACACAGAAATGAAGTGTATAGGTTCCTTTGGTTTAAATGTGATGCTGGTTAGCTCTCTTCTAGGCTGCTTGTGCTGCCTGTGTGAGTCCATGTCCCCTGCTGGGTTCATTGGCTTTCATTCTTTCATGTCAATGTTAACCACTTGTGATCAGAAAGGAAGGATCAGATTCCTTACCTATCCATTGTCACCTAAACATGGCAGGGACTCTCCTGCTACCTTGATGAGGGAACAGAGGGCACTGTCAGCAAGTTTGCTGACAATACTAAACTGAGGGGAGTGGCTGACACACCAGAAGGCTGTGCTGCCATCCAATGAGTCCTGGACAGGCTGGAGGGTTGGGCAGGGAGAAATCTAATGAAATTCAACAAGGGCAAGTGTAGAGTCTTGCATCTGGGAAAGAAGAACCCCATGTACCAGTACAGGTTGGGGAATGGACTCTTAGAGAGTAGTGTAGGGGAAAGGGACCTGGGGGTACTGGTGACCAGCAGGATAAGCATGAGCCAGCAATGTGCCCTCGTGACCAAGAAGGCCAATGACATCCTGGGGCGTAGGCAGTAAATAGCAGAGAGGGGCTGTGGGCAGTACGTCGAGAGAGGTTCTCTTCCCCCTCTACTCTGCCCTCATGAGACTGTGTCTGGAATGTTGTGTCCAGTTCTGGGCCTCTCAGTTCAAGAAGGACAGGGAGCTGCTGGAGAGAGTTCAGCGCAGGGCCACCAAGATGATGGAGTGGAGCATCTCCCTTATGATGAAAGGCTGAGGGAGCTGGGGCTCTTCACCTTGGAGAAGAGGAGACTGAGGGGTGACCTCATCAATATTTACAAAGACAGAAAAGGTGGATGTCAGGAGGATGGAGCCAGGCTGTTATCAATGATGTCCAGTGATAGGACAAGGAGCAACAGGTACAAGCTGGAACGTAAGAGGTTGCAAAGAAACATAAGGGAAAATTTCTTCCCTCTGAGAGTGACAGAGCACTGGAACAGGCTGCCCAAATGGGTTGTTGAGTCTCCTTCTCTGGAGACATTCAACACCCACTTGGACAAGTTCCTGTGTGACCTACTCTAGGTGGTCATGCTCTGGTATGAGGGTTGGACTAGCTGATCTTTTTGGGTCCCTTCCAACCCTTAGGATTCTGTGATTCTCTGATTCTGTGACAAGACACTACAATGCCATTACTTCCTCTCATCTACACTGGTCTAATGCTTTCAAATTGTTTATTACTTATAGATACAATTTTAGGTCCAGTGTAAAATACATTGTTCTTTTTGAAGAATCAAACCACAGTATATTAATCATGAATTGCATGTATTCTTTTTTATACTGTTAGCTCTTGATGCATATGAGGAAATGCACTTTGCATCTGTTCTTGTAGCCCTGAGTGTCAATTTTTTATTGATTCTTCCCTTTTAATTCTGTATTTGTTTCTAGTGTAGATGGGGAATAAACTGGCTGCTCTTTAGTGGCTAATATGGAATTTTTAATGGATTTTAACAAAAGATCGTGCAGTCCAGTGAATAAAAGCTACTTAATAAGTTAAAAAAGACAGTGAGATTATATCCCATGTGGATTATTTTATTTTATGAAAAAAATTTTCATTAAATGCTTGTTAGTTTCCTATAAGACAATATTCCCAAAAAGATTTATAAGTCCATAAATGAAATGGGCAAGTTCATGATCAGCTGTCATTCTGGTATTTGATGAGCTCTAAATCTGTGTGGGTTGTGAGGGCTGACAACCTGTTATCACTGGGCCCTTGGTCTGTAACATTTATCTTTCTGTCTCCTAAGAAGCACTCACTAAAGAACATTTGAAAGCCCCAATGGCAGGGCTTGGGGGAGCCTGTTGATGGTGAATCCTTCCTCTTGCCCATGCCATGCCTTGCAGTAACTGGACACACAGGAATGCAAGTGTCTTGGGCAAAAAAGCAGCTGAGCTGAAGCCAGTATGGGCAGGCTCATGGCTGCAGCACTCAGCTGTGAGAATAGATGTCTTTTTAATTTTTTTTTAAAAAAAGCATAAGGAAAAGGTGGGAATGGGACCAGAAGAGTGCAAGGGGTAATGGCTGGGGACTTGCTTCCTGGGTGGGTGAAGAGGGAAGCAGAGAAGGGTCTTAACACTCCAGGCTCCTCCATCCCAGAAGAGCACTGAGGCATGCCACTGCAACACAGCTTGGCTGAATACAGCTTTTATTTAGGTGAGTAATTGTAGCATGTCTCAGAGAGCCTTTGAAATCAAACATTTCTGATATATACCTTACAAATTCAGGCCACGATGAAAGGCATTCTTTAAAGACAGGCTTTGGTTTGACACATTATGTCATCCTCCCACGTCAAAAACATTGCCAGTTCTAACCATACATATTATCCACTGAGCTGGTATATCTATTTTCGTTAAATACATTGAAAAAGTGTTTGCTGTTTTAATGGACTATATATGTAAAACTATAGCACAGACCAAGCATGAAAGAAATACAGATTTAAGGAACTGCTACTGTGCAGAAACAAAGGTGAAAGTGATTAAGAAGGTGAAATTGTATTCAGAGTTAAAAAGCAGTTTTGTCCTGGAATAAATATAAATGAGCTTTATGCTCAAAACCCTAAGGTTTTCAGTTTTTTGGTGAGTTTTTTTTTTTTTTCTGAGTTTAAAGCCATTATTCTGGCCACAAAGGGAGGAGGAAAATTATATGCACTCATACAAATGGGATCAAAAATTTGTTCCATTTGAACTTTAGCCTACGAACTAAATAGGGTGTGGATTAGCTCAGACTGCAAATCTGAGCAGAGTTAGGAAATGTCAGCTATGTTAATGAGCAACCAGACATTTATCAGGAAACTACTGTGAAAGTAATCTCCTTGCTAAGCCATTGAAGATACACCAACAGGTTGCATCTGTAATTGGGGGCACGAAGGAGCACAATTGGACAGACCAGACCCCTCTTTTCACAGCCGTGGTGTTTCAGTCACATGTTTGTAAGTCTTTCTTGTTCTTTGTGCCTGCAATTTTTTGCATCGCTGCCCCTAATTGTGCACCCTTTGAAAAGCTGCCCTACATGGAATGGATTCTTTCCTTTGTGACACTTCAAGGAATGCAGTCAGGGCCTTCCTGACGTTTACCAACCCACGCTTCCTCTCAGAAACCAGAGTAGCTTTAAAACACATTTGATATTTTTTCTTCTTTCTGCCTCAGTCAAACAAAATAGTCTAACTTCATTTCTAGTTGACATCATTTTCAGGTTTATATATATTTATAGCCTCTTTGAACTACACTCCTGCGGAGAAAGTGATGAAAGAGCACGTCTGCACTGTGCCAGATACGATAAGTGCTCCAACCCTACCAAAAACCATGGGTTAGCAGCACGCTCATTTAGCATGTGCATAACTATTTCAGAGCTCAGGTCCTAGGATGAGGGAAAAATCTCTGCTGAGTTCCCTGGGCCTTGGTGCAACTCCCTGATACCTGTCTGGCGTCTCCTTTGCCACAGGTCATCTTCTCTCACGACAGTGACCTAATGTTTTGCAGCTTCTTTGCCAACTCTCCTACTGATGTAAGGTCTCTATGATAGGTTTCTTTTCAAACTAGGTGCATTTAACCTGAACCAGTATCAAGGATATGGCTGGATAGCCACCAGCAACAACAGGATTGATCACCTCCTGAAGGCCTTCAGCCACAACGCAGCAGCCATTATATGTCTACTCCTAACCCACTGTAAGGAGAGCTACAGAGCAGTCAGCTGTACCATGGCAGAGAGGAGGTGACAGCAGCATCCTTAAACTACTCCCCTGTCATCATCTCACCCTATATTTACATGCCTTTAATCAGTTGTGCAACATGTCTAAAGCTCAGCATCGGAAACTTTTCGGTCCAGGACATTTTTATCTCTTGAAGAAGTTTTTTAATAGCTGGCCAATATCTGACTAGTACCTGCACTGTTCAGTCAGAGCCATCTCAGGGTTTTCTGGTGTAGAGCAGTATAACAGTCAGTAAATACACCATAAATTCACATCTAACCTTTCCTCTGATCTTGCTCTCACTAAACCTGAGGAAAAATTTATTACCTAATTCACTCAACACCATTCTGTATAGTTCTTTTTGTACATGAAAAGCATTTTGATTATACTGAAATCTCTGCTTCTCCATATTGTTACAAATGTCTACGTGTCTTAACTTTGATTCACACCATGCAGGCAATGGCTGCAGTTGACCTTGTACTGATGGATTGTTCAGAAATCCAGGTTTATACTTATAAACGAGATTAATGCAAAACTGCTGAAACACAGCTGAAGAACACAATAAAACACAGAAACTGTTTCAAATACTAAATCAAATAGAAGTTTGCCTTCACTATTTTGTGTAGTGGGCCAAATTCATCTCTCTGTAGGATTTCCTTCTGCTGACCAGAGGTGCACAAGGATATATTTCATGTATGAATCCTAAATTCTAACAGCTCAAAAAAGCCAAGTGCTGAGAAGCTTCACGTGCAAATGGATATTACCCACAATAAGCAATTCAAATACATGAAGCACACAAAAATCACTTGAAACCTACACAAATGACAAAAACTTGCTATATAAGAAATTAAAAGATCACTTAAATGGGCTGTGTAAATGCCTGAATATCTATAGCTTTGCTGGGAATTGATGAAGCATTTTTAATTTTGGTGTAAGGTGATTCAAGACTTTAGAGCTGTACAGGGGTGTAAACTGGCCTTCTGAGCTGCACATTTTGGAAACTGCTTCTGTAAAAACAGAATCCCCACCTTCTTCCTCATTCAGAAGAAAAACAAAGGTCGTTAAGATTTCAGCAGCCACTTTCTCTGTCTGGTTCAAGTCCTGCAGTAACTGAGATGAGTCTGAATTGTGAAAACTTGGGCTAATTTAACTAAAAATTTAAATTAATAAATTAATTAAAATTTAAATGTAAATTTGGTGATATTAATTGTACAGCCTCTCAGGAACAGAAAAAGAATTGCACAGTGGTCATGTATATATTTTAGTTCTTATAAAGGAAAGGTTAACACTGGCTGAAACCTGTAAAGCAACACGAGTGCTCTCTAACCCAAGGTGTGACAAATTCCATGTAAGAAAGTTTGGAGACATGGCAGAATAAAATGGTCTGTTGTGGGAACGATTATCACTATGCTGAGACAGGCCAGCACTGGAAGTGCTCTGCCAGGTATCGATACTGGTGCCTGCAGAGGGACAGTGCATAATTTTCTGAATAAACTACAAAGCAAAAGGGTAATGTAGTTGCAAAATCCTCTATGTTGCCCTTTCCCCAATCCATTTCCCACCAAAAGAAGCTAACTCAATAATTTGCAGTGCAGGAGTTAATTTGTTGTGACAGGGATGTTAAAATCAAGTGCTTTGGCTTCTGAGGCTGCAGGGCACGTGCTGCCCAGAGGAGGCAGGGACTGATCTAGGTGCCATGTGTATTTCTTCTGGGTTGTTCTGGGTTTGGTACAATCATAGGCTCTGTGGGTTGCATCTCTCGTTCCTTTGAAGGCTGCAGCAGTTAGGCAGCCTCTCAAGTTTACCAAGTGAGGAAAGAATTATTTCTTCCTCGCCTGCTGTGTTCTTCACAGGAACATCAAGGCCCATCAAATGTAATTATTACCCAATGGAAACAAAATTACAAAACAGACTAAGTAAAACAAAGATCATTTAAGCAGTATCAACATTATCCCTCACATTGCCACTGACAATGTCTGCAAGGCTAAATATTGGGTTTTACATCCATTTGTCAACAGCCCAACCTGGCTGGGCAGGGGAAGAGAGGCTGCCCAGTCCAGGCCTTGCAGGCATCAAGTGCAAAATGGCATCCTTGGACATCTCCCTAAAAAAGTCCTGCAGACCTTTGGACTCCCAAGCTGGCCATGAGAGGGGGCTCAGTCTCAGATGACTGGGGTAAATTCTCCAGAGCCATATGACTACTAAACACCAAAGGAGTGAGAGGACTATATTTTGAGCAGTGTTTGTGAGAGCTCACATTTTGTCCATGGCCAGTGTGAATGATGCAAACATAGCACTTTCCCAGGGAAAAGTATTTGTCAGATAAGAACACTTTGTTCCTATCTTGAAGGCAGACCTTACCTTTCCTAGGCTGTGAGCTGCATGAGTTGCAGTGATATGGGACTGTCCCAGGAGCTCCTGAATCTGTCTGCACTGAAGAACCACTTGATTTGCCAAATTCATGTAGAGCAGAGAGAAGGGCAGGTTTTTACCTTGCAAGACTTCAAGAGGAACCAGTTTGAGTTGGGAGTACCCAACTACATACAGGTGATACAATAGCTGAACTGCCCCAGGACAGCTGTAGCTGGAGTGCTGCTCCCCGCATGCCAGACTGGTGCCTGCAGCTTGCCTGGGAGCAGGATGCTCCAGCTGCAGGGCAGTGCCTGGCTTCCAAGTGGGCCTGTCCCAGTATTCAGATAAATCCATTTGCATTGTGATGGCCTTAAGTATTTTTTTAATATTTTTACCAAAGGCACTAAGAAAATAAACAGGAAAGGGCTGTGGCCCACTCAATGATACAAAATATTCAAAACCAGAATCAACTGAGAAGCTTCTTGTAAGAGCTAAGATAGCCATGCAAAATGCTGCATCCCTCCTCTGTTTTGTTCCCCTCTTCCCCTCAATGAAATTGCCCTTCCTGCCCATCATAAAATTGCATTTCAGTCAGTACTTCGTTTCTGCTGCTCTGTTTAGACAGATGCTCAACCTGTAGTGATGCAGTCCTAGTTATTTTGGTTTTCAAATACAACTCAATTGTAAAACAAGCATTTAAACAATTTTATTTTACAGTTCTAAGCAATACTACTGATACCTAAGTGACATCCTGGGAGTTACATGTCTAAAACAGTAAAATGAGATTACTAATAAAACTAGATAAACAAAAAAATGAAGCAGTTATTGAGATTGTCTCTTTTATGGATGAAATATTATGTGATCAATAGATTACTAGGGGGTTAAAGGTTCATGTTATAGAAATAATCTATGAACAGATTCATAGAATGTAGGGTTGCAAATCTCCCGTTACAGTAAACAATGCCTATTTGGCATTTTACAGACTGTAAACTGGCAATAATACTGATTAGTGCAGACCCAGATGAGTAACTGATTTTAACAACTGAATTTGTATTTTTATCATTTTTCATTAGCACCATACTGACAAAAACGTGAAATACACTGACATGCTTGTGGTTGTTCACATGGCTGAAGACCAGCCGCACTGATACAAGAAGCATGGTTTGAAACCCTGTCTTTTTCTTTTCAAGTCTTCTCTAAAACGGTTCTTCTTACTCAAAAATCTAGTTGTATGCTTTGCCTTTTTTTCCCAGGACAGAAGTTTTAAATTTTTAATTTGAAATAAAATAGCAACAGAAGAAATGGCCAGGACTGACTTGGCAAATGCAGCTGGGACTTGGGCAGACTGCTTTTGTGGAAGACACAACTGCTTTACTGAGGCGCTGAAGAAGAGACCCTTCTCCAAGGGTCACCCACTGAAGACATGCCAGAGCTGCTTTAGTCTTCTTACTCTGAAATATATTTTTTATATGGCTGGCAAAAGCTATGAGGTAATTTTAAACTTAAATTATTAACTGGTTTGGGGACAAGTTAAAACTGTATTTGCCTGTAAGTAAAGACTCACCATTAAAAAATAATCAGCTGAGCCCTGCTTTAAAGCTGTTGCTATTTTTATCTGAGAAATCCATGGAGTCCCTACCTGTGCAGAGGCCACGTGAGCTGAGCACTGTCTGTGTACTGCAGTGGGATCCTCCTCCCCTTTGGAGGAGACTCACAAGTGCTGTCTGTCCCAAGAGACCTACCCTGCAGCTGAGCACTTCCCCACAGCATTTGAAGTCAGCAGGATCTGCCATCTGGGCTCTGAGGCTCACAAAGCTATGCTTCCCTAGAGGTGCCACAGGGTAAATTTGCTGTAGCCCAACACAGTTAATGGCAAGACTTTATGCTGGCATTGGAGGAGGGTAGTTTTACAGCACTCTGCATAAATACCCACTTTTAGGCATCCTAGGAAAAAAAAAAGGCTAGTATTTCGGTTATGACTTCATGACCATATTTCACCAGTTGTGCTGTTAAAGGGGAAGCTCTCACAGAATAGAAACACATACTTAGCCACAAGGAAGGCTCAAAGGCATCCAGCCATTGTTCTCGCCCATGGTAAAATTGTGACTACCACAAATTTGCAGCTGCACAGTTAGCTCCCTTCTCAATGGTTTACAACATTGCTGCCTTCTGTCAGCTTGCTTCACCATACCATTGAAGTCAGCATTGTAAATGAACACATCTCTGCCTTTATACCCATAGGTGTATTACCTTAAGGCAATTACTCTGTGGAGAAGTGACAATTCCTTTATGGAAGTTATTGAATTCTGGTACTGCAAGTAGTGCATCAATTATGAAAGGCCAGTAAGAGAGCACAACATACCTGCATCATTCAGAAATATATATTTTTTTATGGACTATATAATCTGACAGATAATTTGGGCCTGGAATTTAGACAACCATTTTTAATAATATTTAAATTCAGTTTTGAAAGAAAATTAAAAGCATGAGCTACTAACTACTGGCTTGACTGAACAGGAGGGAAGTAGGGAAGAGAAGGTGAAAGAATAAGAAAATTAGGGTCACCGAGGTGTCTCATTGGAGACTGATGACCTTTAGAAGAACTCCCAACTGATTAGTAACCTTGAACACTGATAAATTACACAACATTCACTCAACTCCTTCTCATTTTTTATTTAGCAGAGACTTCCAGCTTTGTTCAACAGTATGACTTCTGCTCTTTACATACATATATCACTGACTGTCTCTCCAAGGATTCAAGTTTTAGTTACTACCCTGCATATCAATTCTTGGCTTTTTAGCTTGTTTCTCAGTATTTTGCACTGTGCTTCATAAACCCACAATAGCAGAAATGTCCTACAACACTCAGGCTAGGGTATGCAACAAAAGGAAAGAAAAGCTTGTTTTCCATCTATATACCATCTTAGTTTTGATTAAAAGGTGGGATTAAACACCAGCACTACCCTGCATTTGAGAAAGGAATGAGGAAAATAAATTGGAGATAATTTTCCTTCCAGTTCTTATATTTGTTATATGCCTGAATCCAACGTCAGTGGATGCTGTGAACCAGATTGAGGGCAAGGACACTCGTCTTAGCCTGTCATTTATCTATTCATGGACCCAAAATAGGGATGCTTACAACTTTTTTGTGAGTGTCTGGCCTTCTCTTTAGCAGCTCTGTTGCTTTCCTTCAGAGCTTTTTACAGCCTCTGCCTGAGACTGAGGATTCTGTCCTTGAAAAATGTTCGCTCTTTTAAAAAACAAGAAGCCTGGTCTTCATGCATTTCCTATGTCTAGCTTACATCTATTCTTGAATGAAATTGAAGTGCAATTCTTAAACAGTAACACCTTCTGCTAAACCTTTTCTCAGAAATAGGCATGCAGCTGCCACTGAAATCCACTGGAGCCCAAGGGGAAAACATGACCTCCTGACAATTACCAGAAGGCAAGAAAACATGGTACAGAAAGCAGGTTCTTTTTCAAGAAGCTGATACTCCTCTTTAAAAGCTTTGATTGCAGCTTGCCAGGAACTGGGCAATACAGTAAAACCCTGAGTACCTGCTATTTATGGACTAAATGTGGAAAAAAGTTTATCTGGTCTGAAAATCTTCATAGTTTTCAAGGTCCAATGCAGACTATCAATTTGGAAAGGAGGAGGTGTATTTTTTTTCAGATTTTTAGTTTCTTGGTTTTATCTGTAGTATTTGCATTCAGTGGCCTAGTATCTCTTGTATTCCCTACTCCAAAACCATCCCATACTCAGCAGATACTAGACCCCAAGGGAATACCTACTAGATACATGCAGTCACATGTCATGCATGATCTCCTGCTATACGTAAAACACTGTGAAGTAGCACCTGTTTATGGGAAAACAATTCTGTTTTTAAAAAAATACACGTGGGCTTCCCTTGTAAATTAGTAATACACAGGGGTAATATTAATTGAATTTTTGCTTATCCAGATTGCATGATAATCTACTGAACTGGTAAGAGAGATGCTGAAGAGCAGGGATGCACTTTGAAAAGAGTATGACTGCTAATGCAGTATTTAAAGGATGCTGTCATCTTGGGCAGTTTCCTCCTCTCTCATTTTGCCTCCACTGTTTGTGATGCATTCCTTACAAATTCAGCCTTTTCAGCTTGTAATTTGTAAACCCTGCTTTATCCTCTATTTCTCTTCCAGAATAGCATAGCTTTGGCCACATAGCCTCTTTTCTGTATTGTCCCAACAATACAAATAAGGCTTGCATATTTAAGTGATCCCTGTGCATTAAGACTCTTTACCAAACAACTAAAACAGCTGTGGAGCTTATAGAAAGACAAACCAACCCGTGGCAGCTGGAAAGAGGAGGAATCTGGAAAAAATCCTCTGTAAATCTGAACAGATGCAAGTCACACATAAATGGTCTGCACCCACTCTGGGTGACAGCATCCTGCTTGGCACAAAGGGTCTGATCTTGAGGCACATGAATTTGCTGTTTGATCCACTGTAAATGACTCGGATGCATAAAGTTACTCATCTAAGAGTAACAAATATGAAACATGATAGGCACAAGGTTGTGCTGGGCAAAAGCTCTTATATGCCGAGGTAATACTCCAGGTAATACTCCACTTGTATTGCCCAGCTGCCTAGACATGTTGGCAAAGAAAAATCAGTTAAGAACACACCTAAAAATGGCGTCCTTGAGAAGGAAAGGTGGCACAAACAGAAGCTTAAGGTAAGAGAAATATTTATTTAAATTTGCACAATAACGAGCTTATACTGAACAAATTCAATCAAGAAATCATAGTAAGTGCAGTAAAACAAGGAAATATTGATGACTTTTCCCATCAGAAAACATTAAGAAGCCATGCCTGTGCATCACGGGTTTTCTCTTTTTTTTTTCTTTTTTTTTGGTTGTTTTTGTTTTTACAACAGATTTATTTCTTTTTTTTTTTTTTTTCAGCGCACACACTGTACATACCACACCTCAGCTGCTAAGTTCTTCACTCCTGAAGGCTTCATCCTTTTACTCAAAAGTCTGTTAAATTCTGCAGTGAGCAATCAAACACACTGGTGCAGATCCAAATACGATCGGGTAAAAATCTCTGCAACTGGTCAAGTGTCAGACTCTCAAAGCTTCAGAAGACCCTGTAAGAGTTCCTACTTGATTTTGGATCTTGACATCATTATGTACAGCGTTACAATGTGTCACTTTACACTAACCTAAATATTCTGCACAATGATGTCAGACAGACAAATAGCCAGAAGATTTGGGCCTAACCTCATTCAAAGGTTTACACATCTGAGCTTGCCTTGAGTCCCATAAATGTCATTCTGATTCAGGTAACTGAGTTCATCACATTATCTGCACTTTGGATGGACAAAACCAATCTAATTTTAGTTTTAATTTTTAACAATTTTTGGTGTAAAGGTCTTTTTGTGAAAGAAAATTCTTTAACCAGAAACTGCTTGTGAGAGTCGGTTGTTGGTGTCACAGTTCCTGAAGGCACTGTGGGTCCACTGAGCAACAGACGTGGCCATTCTAAATGAAGGAAAAACAAAACGAAGAATTGAAACATGGCATTTTGTACATATCAAGTAAATTTAACAAGCTCACTCATTTGGAAACACCCATCAGATTTGAACATACAGATTTGTACAACACAAGACATGTACAGATTTTGATCAGATTTATGACATTGTCATCATGTCCTTCCTTTGCCCAAGGGAACAGTCCACAATGATTACTCTAATTTCTTGGCTTTTACAACAGTCAAACTGAAAGAAGCTGGGATCAGTGGAAGAAATGCTGCTGACATAAAGGTATCAGGCATCTGCTCAAGTACCCAAGGCTGTTGAACAAAACAGGGCACTTCAGAGTTTTAGTTAGATCAGGAAGAAGAGGCCCTGTGTTTTATTTAGTCCTGAATGCCTCAAGTTGATACAACCTGGCTGTAACACCAGCAAGCATTAATCCATACAGCTTTTCCTGGTAGTACAGACATTCTTCTGAAAATATTAACAATTAAGGGAACAGAATGCCTAAGGATATCATTAAAGTACTGGAAAAACTGTTTTCTGCATGTCCACTACTTCCTTTTTTTTAAAGTTTGATTCTTAAAATGCAAACAAAAAGTGTGTACTATTCTTAAATTATTCCAAGTACATTCAGTTAACTAAACTGCCAGGACTGATTAAGGCCAAGGTCTGAATCATTCAAACATTTTCTTTTGCCCTTTCTGCTACAATCCTACTGTCCACCTTCTTTACTTGTGATTTGAAATGGTTTTGCAGCTAAGTCAGCTTTAGCTGATGCCCAGGTTTCTGAATTCTTAAAGGATTTGTGTAAACCTATTTTACTATAGCTTGCTTAGAGAGGCTTAGGCTGGAGCTTTGACCTTCCATGTGATGTTCTGCAAGAAACAAGTGGGGTGACATCAGACGAATGAGATGGTGAACCATACAAATTGGGCAGAGCATTAACCTGATGTGGAGGGAGCAGGCTGCTTGCATGCAGAACTACAGTATTAAAATGTTGCCAATAAAAGCAGGTAGTGTATTTTAAAAAGAAAACTGCTCTACAAAGAGAATTGAGTAAGACTTGGACTGTTGAGGCATAAAGTGGTTCATCTTCACTATTCTGCAGATTCACAGCTGAGCTGTATTAAATCTATGGGGTTTAGCAAAATAACTGTTCTAATTTATTTACATTCATAATGTAGCAATGGATTTTATTAGCTTATGTATGTGTTTACACTGTTACATTGAATATAAATTATTCTATGCTTAAGGTTCAGTCTTTGCTTAAGAGAAAAGGGCAGATGAGAGCAGCACAGAGGTGTCCATCAGCAGCACTGATACCTGGCTTCTGCATTGCCGTTGACTAGCAGTACAATAACAAGACCACGTTTCCCACCAGCAAATCTCAGAAATGCTTTCAACAAACATCACACAAAACTACTTGTTTTACAGATGAGGAAACTATGGCACTTCAGTCTCAGCAACTTGCCCAAGCAAAAAGTAACATCTAGCATTGGAATTGGTGTATGCCACCAGCCACAGACCCCAAAAGTATATGCATTTAAGACTGTTTCAACATCCTTTGGGCAGCACCTGGCTTTCTAACCATTAGCCAATCAGTCAGCTCACATCATTTTCCTCAAACCACCAATCCAATTTGACATCAAGACAAATGCATACGCTTCCTTGGCACATACCACTTCCCTCATCAACCTGACGGCAGCAACTGCTGTTGCACACAGTACTGATTCTGGAAAAGTGGAGGAAGAAGGTGGTGCTTGACAGCTTCTGCTACATGATCTGTTACTCCTCATCTCTCCTACATGAAGGTTTTGAAGACAGCTTTTTTTTATGAGCACCTTTTCAAAGCAGCATGTACTAGAATTTGGGAAGTATATTCTTTGGGAAGGACATAGGATAAAGATCAAAATCAACTGTGAATTCCAGTAATAGTGAAAGATCTCTGCATGAATCCTGCTGTCTATCTCTCCTTGGCTACTGTGGAAACACTCTTTGTCATTCCTCCGTCCTGGATGAGGAAAATACAATTCAGTATACAGGATTGTTTTGAATGGAAAAACTCATTTTGACCTCATTTTTTTTGCATCTTTAAAAAAAAGAGGCCAGAATTCACATAATCCCATAGCCATTAATTTTTCTCCTCGGAAAATGAATTCCTTAGACTACAAAAATGATTAAATATTCTCAACATTATTTCAATTCTACTATTAATTTTAAAGCAAGAAAGCTATGTAACCATGTAACTATTCCTTTAATTCTCATGACAATTATTATTCTCTAAACGCAATTCAATCAGTTCTGATAACAGTATAGTATCACACAGAAAAAAAATCTATTGTGTGAAGTCTAGTCTTACATACCTATTTATTACTGCATATGCTACCAAGGTAGCATGGAGATATACAGTAAGACCTGTATATGATCAAACTTGAATTGAGCTATGCTGGTGGAAAAGTAGAGACCACTACTGTGTCCACAGCACGCTGCAGCATGGGCTTTGTCCTGCTTCTGACCTGCTGGCACATTAAGCCATCCTCCCAGAACAGGCAAGACTAAAACTAACTAAGCTGAACACTTTCACTGTTATCTCTATTGCTTTAAAACAAGTGTAGACACCAACTATGCACTGACTGGACTCAGTGCATTAATATTGATATGCCACAGAACAAGCCAGGAAAGAAGCACCTGAGCTTCATTTTTTATGCTTTGTACCTTGCACTGGCAGAGGGTGCACTCTGTGCCGTGCTTAATCCAAGAAGACCCAGTGAAGCGAACGACATTGGTTTCATCCAGACAGGTTTTAGTGATGTCATTGCGAACAGTGTCGGCTTGGCAGGGGTCAGTGACACAGCGTGGGCAGCACTCATTCTCGGGAAGGACGCTGAACTCACAGTCCACTTCTGGGCATGGCAAGGGCCAGCAGTCAACTTCCCCTTGCTTTTTACAAATAAGATGAGAACAAGAAAAGGTTATTAGTTCTTATTTTCTTTCATTACCCATCCCTCTGAGAGCAGGATGTTTCTTAGTTGGCTAGTTTTATCCATCTGGTCCTATTCAGAAGTCAGTGCAGAGCACACTGATATACACTATATCAGTGACAGACACAGCAAGTTGGGTGCATTTTTCCACATGATGTTCAGGGAGGCAATATCCATGATTAAATATTTTCTATTATGTCTATTGTGTCAAAATACTTTTTGGACTGAAACTTGGCAATATTGACAAATATCCATGAGAAAAAGAATTAAATGATACACATACTGTGGAGGAAATTAAATGGATGGCAGTGCATGAAAATTAACTATTCACAGATCAGAATATCTCGTATCTTTTGTTCCTCCTGTCTCTGCTGCTGTGACCATAAGCCTTACCAAACAGCGGCACTGCTGACAGTTCTGTATCCAGGACTCCCCACTGTTGTAGGAAAGCTCCCCGCTCTGATGTAGGCATTGACTGCTGAGCCTTGGGTCACACTCAGGACAGCAAAACAGGTCAACAGTGGGATTTTCACAATCACAGACCATCCGCCGGCACATCACATATCCACTCTGTTGTTGGAAGACAGGCATAGAGTGATGGCAGAAATGTGACCAACTCCGGCCATTCTTGTACCAAAACCTGATTTTTTTTGGCATGATTCTCAGCCCCTAACAGCTCTATATGATATCTTTGAAAATATACAATTCAAACTGCAGCAGAAACCACAATATACACTCAGTAAGTACCAAAAAGTTCTCCTATTGTTTTATATACAACCTTTATACAAACCAGCCTTCATGCAGCTCTCACCTAAGCTGATGAAACCCAAGGGTGTCTTTCCTAAGGGTCAAATTCTAATGGATTGCACTAAGTTTATGTCCTTCTCATACAGATGCTAGTTGAGTCTTGCTTTAAACTTCCAGATCAATGACTCTCTTCTGTAATTATTCACATAAGGAAAATGATAGGTAATTTGAAATTGAGCTCATGCCCGTGAAATTTGAGCTGCTGAAATCTTAGGACTTTGTCAGCAGTGTATTGAGCCTTCATCAGCATTTATCTTGGGATCAAACTTCCCACAGCAAACATTTGAGACAGTTAAGCTGCATTACTCTGCAGATACAGAACCTACCTCTATTTATAGCCATCTGTTAAAGATACTGATGTCAGTCACCAACCCCAATATATGTCTAGACAGTTTCTTTGCATGAAAATACTGTTAACACTCACCCAGAAAACAGAGGTGGCAGCTCTGCTAACAAAACTGTACTATTGTCCCTCTTCTCTCAGTATCATACAATAAACCCCCATGGAAGTGCTACTCATGCAGGTTGGAGAGAGCAGCTCTTCCCAAAATCCTGTATACTACAGAATTCCACTTTTCTCTAGCATCACACACACACACCTGAGAAGGCAGTTTAAACAGGAATTTCACTTGAATCACAACACTTCCCTTCATCCCTACTACTATCTTGCAGAAGCAGCTTCTTCTCTTTCTACTGACCTGACATGAGCAGACGGAGCATCTGTCATTCTCCAGCACCCAAATCTGACCATTGTGTTTGATTTTGTCTTCATGGATACAGTCTCCTGTGCAGTTCTTGCCATGGGGACATCGACAGTCATACCCACCATCCAAGTTAAAGCAAACTGTGTCATTGGCACAGCTATGCCTTCCAGTTCCACATTCATCAATGTCTGCAAAAACACACCACGTAATGCTCTTAGACCATGTTCAATTAACAAAAACCTTCTTACACCAGTCAGTATAAATGATTCTTGGCCATTAAAATCTTCAGCTGAAAATTAACTTGCACTTCACCAGAATGGGAAGAAATAACTTACAAATTCCCAAAAATATTTTTCACTTCAAATCAGCTTTTAAAATATGGTACTTTGAGTTTTCCTATGCATCTCTCTAAGTGAAAGCTATTGAGAAACATAGTTAGAATGAAGAAATCACAGAAAACAAAACCAAAAATAATTCTCATCTCCCTAAAGAGCATTAGTTCATGGCAACCATTCATCAGACCTGTTCAGTGAAGCAAGGAAGGCAGCCAAATTTGGTTTTCAAAGCATTTTGCTGGCTCTGTCTAGCACATTTGAGTTCACTTGCTGAGAGGTCCATGTGAAAAGTGACATCTGACCTGTAAGCTCATTTAAGCAAGCACACCGTACTTTAAATTGCATTAAATTAGGGTGTGGAAACTAGAATGCTTTAATTGTTCAAGTTGCAGTGACATCTATAGCCCTTGAATCTAGCACAGAAAATAAAGAAAATAAAAATTAATATCTCCAGTGAATAAAGTTAAATGATTTCAAAACAATCATATCTCAAAAATTCAAGAGTACCTATAAAGGCCTATTTCATCAAAGGATATACAATTGTTTTGCAAGGGCAATCTAACAGCACACTCTGCCATCTACTTGAACAGTTTTTATTTACCTTTTTTGTCAGTCCATATGGAGAAAGTTATCTGGGAATAAAGCTTTGAAAGGGTATGAGGAAAACAGCTACATGCAACAAAACGTGAAAAACACTAGAAAAGACTAGATCTATGGCAATTGTAAACAGCAGTACACTGTGCTCAAGTCTAAATACAATCTTAATTAGAGTTCATTAAAAAGTAGTATTGTGATATTTAACTGTCCAACAGATCAGTGCAAGACATAATAAGCAATATGGTCATGCATGTATCTTTCATCAGCAGCATAAAAACTTATTACAACACTCACCTTTGGGTTCAATAATGGAAATGAAACCTTCAGTTTACCTCAAGCATATTCAGTTTAAAGCAAAATAACTCAATTATCATTTCAATTCCAAGCATGGCTTAAGTTTAAAAAAAAGTAAACAAGTTGCTAACATGAATATGGATTGGGATGAAAAACAGCAGGGAAATTATTAGAATTTCATGGTACAAATAAGCAGCATTGTGAGTTTCCTTCAAATACCATGCACAGTAACAGTCACACCATCTCAAAAAAAAAGTGTTACAAATTACTAGGAAGGATGAGGAAAATGTCATCTGAGAAGAACTGAAAAGGATTCTTCATCTCTAAAGGAACATCAGCAAGATGGGCTATAACCAAAAAAGTAATGAATACTCCAGAGAAGACACGTTGAGAGCTTTTGTTCTCCATATTGCCTAACACACAAGACAGACGATAGTGAATGAAACTGAAAGACAAGCAGTACAGGCTGGGGGTTCACCTGCTAGAGTGCAGCTTTGCAGAGAGGGACCTGGGAGTTCTGGTGCAGAAAATTAACCATGGGCCAGCAATGTGCCCTCGTGACCAAGAAGGCCAATGGCATCCCAGAGACCATTAAGAAGAGTGTGTCCAGAGGGTCAAAGGAGCTTCTCCTCCCTTCTGCCCTGGTAAGGCCACATCTGGAGTATTGTGTCCAATTTTGGGCTCTCCAGTTCAAGAGTGTTAGAGAACTTCTGGAAAGAGACCAGTGGAAGGCTACAAAGGTGATCAAGAGACTGGAACATCTTTCTTGTGAGAAAAGGCTATGAGACCTGGGGCTGTTTAGCCTGGAGAAGAGAAAACTGAAGGGGGATCTTATCAACACTTATAAATATCTAAAAGATGGATATCAAGAGGTTGGGGCCAGTCTTTTTTCTGTAGTTCCCAGTGACAGGACCAGGGGTAACGGGCACAACCTGGAACACAGAAAGTTCCACTTGAACACGACGTAAAACTCACAGCAGCACAGGGAAGGTGTGGTGTCTCCTTTTCTGGAGGTATTCAAGACCTGCCTGGACATGTTCCTGTATGACCTGATCAAGGTGAACCTGTTTTAGCAGTAGCATTGGGCTAGTTGGTCACTAGAAGTCCCTTCCAACCCCAACCATTCTGTGATTCTGTGACAACAAATTTGAGTCTGATAAAAGGAAATGACTTTTCAAACAATGCATAAACACACTATGACACTCATTGCCACGGAATATTGGGAACTGGGGCTGTTTAGTCTAGAAAAGAGGAGACTGAGGGGAGAACTTAACATTTACAAATATCTAAAGAGTGGGTGTCAGGAGGTTGGGACATCCCCTTTTTTCTATAGTAGCTAGCAACAGGACAAGGGGTAATGGGATGAAGCTGGAACACAAAAAGTTCCACTTAAATCTAAGAAAAAACTGTTTTACTGTGAGGGTGAGGAAGCAGTGGCACAGGCTGCCCAGAGGGGTTGTGGAGTCTCCTTCCTTGGAGGTCTTCAGGACCCGCCTGGACGTGTTTCTATGCGACTTGATCTAGGTGAACCTGCTTCTGCAGGGGGGTTGGACTAGATGATCTCTGGAGGTCCCTTCCAACCCCTATCATTCTGTGATTCTATGAAAAGTGCATAAAGCTAGCAAGAATATTCCATTTGCAATGCTAACAGATTTTGGGAGATTACATTTCACACACTAGCATCTATGGTGCCCTTATTTCTGTATTATATAATCCAAAACAGGTGAATCATCTCAGATCTCCACATCTTCAACCTTGTTATCTTCTGAAGTATCTGGAGTCAGCCACTGTTGCAATAAGGCAGAAGATATCTGGGATTGTGAACCTAATTCAGTGTGGCTGTTCACGTGAACCTGAACAACTGAAACATCACAGACACATCAGACAAGGGAACCCTCTTGAGCAGTAATTAGAGAGAATTAGCCCTCTATTAGCCCTATGGAGGCTGTCCTTGAGGGCTTGAAGACAAGTCGCAAACATGAATGGTCTGAGTGATGCCAGTCTGCGCAGAGCAGAGGGATGGAAGAGCTGCTCTCTCCCTCCACTGTTTTCTATTCAATTAATACTGAAAGTAATACAATCGGGCAACTGAAAATTAAGACCTCCGTATATTCTGTCTAACTGGTTTTAAATTACGCAATAATGAGAACAAACACAAATCCTATTTAAATATAGTGATGCAGATTAGCAGCAGGATTCTTTTTATCATTGAAGTAATTTTTAATCAAATACTTTCCAACACTTGTGTTCATTTGTTTAAAACACTCTTTTCTACAAAGCTTTCACACATCTAGTGTCATAAATGAATAATATCGCTTCTTGACAACCTGGCCACTTAACTGAAAGCAGACATATTTAATGAGACATTTGGATGAAGTTCAGCTGTCATGTAAATAAGAACAGTTTCCTTTAAACAACAAATGGTGACTCCATAAACACTGTCTGATTTGGCACTTATGTACAAGTGTATTTCACAATTTTCCTGTAAGAAAAAGCCTTCTGAGGTTTGTTTTTCAACATAATGGTTAATGTGCTGTTACTGAAGATAACTGAGGTTTCATCATTGACTCTCGAATTGAGCTGAGCTTATCCAATATGGAGAACCTATGAAAAATCCCAACCTTGTTTTTTTCAGTTGTTTGACTCATGAAAATAAACATTCTGCATAACACAATTTAAATATCTCTGGTCAAAGCAGGAGCTATTTATGTTTTGATTGTAACCTAATCAGAAACAGCAATGTGTTTATAATGCAGCAAGAGAAACAGAAACTTTGCATGCTTGAAATTCTCATCTGCATTATTCATCTGCATTAAACTTCAAGTATTATCTGCAAAGAACTTGCAAACGAATCATCCATACCAAGCAAAGCTTTGTTCAACTTCTTTATTTTGGATCTATAATGGATAGTGAATGTTACTGACATTTTGTTTATAGCCATACCAGCTCTTCAATTTCCATAACCAGAGCCCTGCATCTCCCTGAAAAAGGGAGAGGGGAGGACTACAGGTTGCATATATCCAGTACATCCAGCTACAGATGCATGTTACTATCACTCTCATATTAGGTTTTTTATTGTTTATTGTTTGGCTTTTTTTAAAGAAGAAGAAAAAAAAAACCAAAAACAAACATCAAATTATTCACTTCAGGCTATTTACAGCACACTGCTTAGGAATCAAGCAGCTTGAATGTTATAACATTAGAACATAAAGTCTTAAAAGAGAGAGAAAAAAACAGAAACAAAATGTAACCAGTTATCTAGTGCTAATTTGAGGACCAGTTCTTATTTAGCTAACCTACATTAAAAATTACAGCAGCTTTGATCTGGCACACTTTTAAAGATTTTCCTTTTCTTACCATCTTCCCTGGGAACAACTTTATGTTGCAGTAACAAAGAATACTATGGATGAAGAATTAGTGATACATCTTGCAGAAACCTAAGGGTTAATCGTATCTCAAGTAATTTCATGCGTACACAAGAAAAATACTGGACTAAAGCAACACAAAATGGTGACAGCACCTGGAATGACTAAATTTCATTTGTAATATTTGAGACTGGAAAGGCTAAAACTCCATAAAAATGAGCATTTCACTTGCCCCACCAGGTTGTGACCCAAGGCTATATTTAACAGATTTACTGACTGTTTCTTGGAATAGAGAGTCAAAGAATCCCAAAGGAACAAAGCAAAGTGTTCAAGCAAGGCTTGATTCAAAATGTATCTACTGTTGTCATGGTTTAGCAAGGGGCAGCTTTTGCTTGGTAACAGGGGGAGTGGGTTGCAGTGAAGAACTGGTAAAGGGTTTTTGGACTCTACCCTGGCTCCTGGGTTCAGACCCACCTCCGGCCCAGCTGGGCCAATCTGGTGCCTCTGTGATCATTATTTAGGAGACGGGAATTTGAAGTGCTGGTAGGAGGTGTAAGAGTGATACAAGATGGAGGCAACCATGCGGACCCCACAGTCAGAGAAGGAGGAAGGAAGGAGGAACACTAGATCAGAGACCTGACTGCAAGCTGTGGTGAGAATGCAGCTGTACCCCTGCAACCCATGCAGGGCCATGGCAGGACTGAGAGCCACCAGCAGCTCCCTGTGAGTGCACCAAGACGGGCAAGGGACTGTGTGGGGAGATGGTCATGGCACAGGTCATGCTGGAGAGTCTATGTGCCGCAAAGCAGTCCCACACGAGAGACAGAGAGGACCTGCAGCCTTTGGGATAAATGCGCGTCAGAACAGCCCGTGTAGGGCTGCCGTGTGTGCGAGGTACCCCACGGACTTGCAGAGAGGACTGGTGCGGAGCCCACCTGCCCTGAGGAGGGACAAGGAGCAGAAGCTGTCAGGAACAGACTGACTGAAACCCCCACTCCCTGCCCCCCTGGGCCATTCAGGGAGGGAGGAGGTAAAAACACCGGGATCAAGGCTCTGAGCCTGGGACGAGGGGAGGAGAGAAGGTGGTCTTAAAGAGCTGGTCTGACTCTTCATTGTTGTACCACTCTGTGTTGTTTTATTTTGGTTATGTTTTGGGGTTTTAAGGTTATGTCTTAGTTGGTATTGCATTAAATTATTTTCTGTTTTCTTCCCCAAGCGAGTAGCCTGCTCTGTTTTGTCCTAAACCTTAAGCGGCAATTAAGCTCTCCCTGCCCTTTGGCAATTCTCAGGTCTTCAGTACTTGAGGCTAATCCTGGTCTTTTGTTCCCTGATGGGCCTGAAACATGACAACTGTGCAACTACTGTTTATTGTATTGGTGACCAACACTGACCAAACTGTATGCAAGTTCAATATCCTTAAAGAATTTAAAAGGCTGCAAAACAATCTTTGTGGTACTGCTTAGTTTCAAAGAGCAAATTACCTTAAAATTATCAAGATTAAAGATGAATTAAAACTAGTAACCAAAAGGATAATATGTTTTCAGATAGAAATCAGGTTGCTTAAAGGTACCGTTTATAGATTCAGAGAAAACATATACTGGACTAACTAAAAGACTTTAAAGAGGGATACATTTCATATACTGTAATACTTTTCTTTTAAAACATCATGAGCTCCCTTGCATAATACATACTCTTAAATACCTATGTGCAATGGAATGAAAAGGTCGCTGACTGACAGATTAATAGCAGATTAATTAGTAAGTAATAAAACACAGCAACAAACAATCAGGTTGTCATAATAGAGAGTTGTCCCAGGGAAGTTCTCCAAGAATCTGTGGTAGAATGTGTGCTGCATGATATACTTAGTTATCTGGGGGAGTGGTTGAACAGTGAGATGAAAAAGACTGTTGATAAGAAAGTATTAAAACAAAACAAAACAAATGACCATGAAATAGAGAAGTATTTCATGATATTGACTGAGTAAACAATAATATGTCAGAAGAGATTGAATTGTAAGCTGCATGGGGAAATACTCATTAAAAAATCAAATCAGTCTTTCAGATCTGGTCTTGGAGCTCCTATCGATAGCTGTAAGAAAAAGCTCAATAATATTTTGGACAAGAAAACATATTGATAATGACAGAGGAGAAAACTTGCAACAAACTCACAGGGAAAGTGAATAAGGCACAATTAGGAAAAAAAAAAACCTGTGCACACCTTTCTGGAAAGTGACAAAGGGCTCAGAACCCCATTCTGATACAGATGACGGAAAGCTGAGACATTCCCTCTTCTGGTGAGCTATCCAGAGTTATGTATAGGATGTTTATATAAAGCCCCAAAAGATCTCCCTCAGACATCATTTCCTACCAGAATCATTCTGATAGCAGTTAGAGTGTCATCTATGCGAAGAAAAGACAAACATTTGCCTCACTGAGGGGGAATGTGGGCCCACTGCTAAACGCTGAGGGTGCCCTGGTGACCAAGGATGCAGAGAAGGCCGAAGTACTGAATGCCTTCTTTGCTTCAGTCTTTACAGCCAAGGCCAGCCCTCGGGAAGCCCAGTCCGGAAAGGATAATAGGATGGCCAGGACAGCAGAGGACTTGCCCTGGGTGGAAGAGGTTAAAGACTTGTTGGTCAAGGTTAAGGCTCATAAGTCAATGGGTCCTGATGGGATGCATCCTAGAGTGCTGAGGGAGCTGGCTGATGTGATTGCTGAGCCTCTCTCCATTATTTTTGAACAATCATGGAGGACAGGCAAGGTGCCTGAGGACTGGCGAAAGGCCAATGTTATGCCAGTCTTCAAAAAGGGCAGGAAGGAGAACTCAGGAAACTACAGGCCGGTCAGCCTCACCACCATCCCTGAAAAGCTGATGGAACAACTCATCCTGAATGTTATCACTAAACACATGGAGGAAAATATGGTTATCAGGGGGAGTAAACATGGATTTAAAGAGGGGATATCCTGTTTGACTAATCTGATAGCTTTTTATGAGTGCATAATCTGCTGGCTAGATGAGGGGAGAGCAGCGGATGCCATCTACCTTGACTTTAGCAAGGCTTTTGACACTGTCTCCGATAACATCCTCATCAGAAAGCTCAGGCAGTGTGGCTTGGATGAGTGGACAGTGAGGTGGATCGAGAGCTGGTTGAATGACAGAGCCCAGAGGGTGATGATCAATGGCACAGAATCGAGTTGGAGGCCTGTGGCCAGTGGAGTTCCACAGGGATCGGTTCTGGGGCCAGTCTTGTTCAGCATCTTCATCAACAACCTGGATGAGGGGACAGAGTGTACCCTCAGCAAGTTGGCTGATGACACCAAACTGGGAGAACTGGCTGAATCCCCAGAAGACTGTGCTGCCATTCAGCGGGATCGCGACTGGCTCTCTGGGCAGAGAGGAACCTCATGAGGTTCAACAAGGACAAGTGCAGAGTCCTGCTTCTGGGAAGGAACAACCCCATGCACCAGTACAGGCTGGGGGTCAAACTGCTGAAGAGCAGCTCTGCAGAGAGAGACCTGGGAGTCCTGATTGATAATAGACTAAATATGAGCCAGCAATGTGCCCTCATGGCCAAGAAGGCCAATGGCATCCTGGGATGCATCAAGAAGAGTGTGGCCAGCAGGTCAAGGGAGGTTCTGCTCCCCCTCTACTCTGCCCTGGTGAGGCCTCATCTGGAGTGCTGTGTCCAGTTCTGGGCTCCTCAGCTCAAGAGAGACAGGGAACTTCTGGAGAGAGTCCAGCGCAGGGCCACCAAGATGATCAGGGGACTGGAACATCTTTCATATGAGGAAAGGCTGCAGGAACTGGGAACAGGCTGCCCAGAGGGGTTGTGGAGTCTCCTTCCTTGGAGGTCTTTGATTCTATATACTCTTAGATAATTTGGGAGGGTCAACAGTTCGTTAGCTCTGATGCAACTAGGTTTCCCAGTTACCTTAGCTCAGAAAAGTATCATTAACTCAGCAAGGTGACAATATCAGGATATCGAAGTATTTTTTGGTTAAGATAAAAAAGGAGTGCATTTGATAGGGAACCCAAGCTCATCTGAGCAGAAAGTTCTCCCTTGTCCGAAGTAAATCTTTTGATCAATGTAATCATTCTTCAAAGAACAAGCGAATTGTCAGTAATTTATTCATGATTTCATACAAGCCAGCTGTTGGAGTGCTTAGTAGACGTAGAAGATGAAGAGCTGAGACTTCAGATGATGCTAACACTAGCTTCACAGAAACAATTTTTCGTGATACAGTAAATGTGTTCAAATTACTGTCTTGTAAAATGTGGTGGAGTTTCTGTCTTATTAGTCCTTTCACAAAAGATGAGAAAGTGCCAGTTTTGTACTCTGCCCACACTCCAGAATATATGTGCCTCCATATCTGCCTTGTGTTTGGTGACACTTAAGTTGGGTTCCTAAACTCAGTAATGAAGCCTTAATGCCTATAGCTCTGTTTGGGAGACTTTACTTGTTGGCATTTTACGATAATGAATAAAGTCAAAAGGATTTTGATGGAGTCTTCTGAGTGCTAGTAAGCTTTCCTGCTGAAGAGCAGTGATTCTTCATTTCCCGTCTCCCTAAGTGCTACCCATAACAAAGCTTATGTCAAACATTACTAGTACTGTAGAAAGATCTAAGTGTACGACACCAAACTGACAGCGGTTTTTCAACTACAAGTACTTTCGTGTACTAGGTAAAATATTGGATGTACTGTGAGATAAATTCAGACATTCTGACAGTCAACAATTCTTCTGCCTTCCAGATTCAGAGACATGGATGCTGAAGTGACCACTTTGCTCATCCATTAGGGCTGGGAAGCATCCTGAGACTTGTAATATGCCTCCATCCCTCATTATCCTGGATTGTGGAAAATTCTGTTCAAATACAGTCTGAAACTGCTGTTGTCAGGCAGCTTGCTTTATCACATAGAGAAGGAAGTGATTCTACTTCTGGAAGCAGGATAGCAGAAGAAAATGATAACAAGGCATTTCAGAATGGAAACATTAAACTGTGAGTTTACATACATTTAAACCCTTACAACCAAAAAAAGATCTTTTTTGATTAAGGAATTTTAGATCAATGCTTGTCCAATCCTTTCATTTGCACCTGTCTCTTTTAAAGAATGTGGTACTTACTGAGAGTGAAGGTATGTTCATCTCATATTCCATGTCAACAACAGCTGGTACCTGCTGAATAGTCTTGGTAAATCCTAAGGGGCCACATTAATTAGGTGAGCTATTCTTTGGATGCAGAAGTATGCAAAACTATCCAACAACTGATGAAGTATAATCTACATTATGCTGGTATAAACCAATACAGCCTTTCTCTTCAAATGATTTTGGAAGCTTTTAGACACTGCAGGGGATAAATTCAAAGGAATCAGGATCTTACACAGACCTGGACAGCAAATATTAACTGGATCTGAACATTCTTATTTTAGAATTTTACCCTGAGTAGTTACAGTTTTTTAATGCAATGAAGCTTCAGGCTACAATATCTACTGTCTTAGCCTAGCTTTCTTTTATGAAAAGTTGCATGAAAGACAATCTTCAGAGCACCAATAAGACTGTACAAAGAAACTCTAAAGAGAAGCTGTAGGAGGGCAATGAGAAAGGCAGCAGATAATACACCATGCTGAATGATATATTTATGTATATGTATAAAGTTTAGGACTTCCCAAACCCATGCAGTTCTCAAAGATTAAGCAGTTGATTTTTCACCACTTTTCTGAAAATACAATGATGCAAAACACGTTTCTATTTCCAAGAAGGAAAAGCAGCAAGTGCTGGTAAAAGGTTGAAGCCCTACAGAAGCATTTCCCATTATTTCTCTCAATAACTGTTATAGGGACCACACGTCTACCCAGGAGTATGACATGAAGCAAATGGTGGGAGTCAGTCTCTTCTCTCCAGAAACAAATGACAGAATATCAGGAAATGGTTTCAAGTTGGGCAAAGGGAGATTTAGATTGGACATTAGGAAGAACTTTTTCACTGAGAGGGTTATTAAGCATTGGAATGAGCTCCCCAGGGAAGTGGTGGAGTCACCACCCCTAGAGATATTCAAAAGACAAGTAGGTGAAGTACCGAGGAATGTGGTTTAGTTTAGCGAGGCTTGGCAATGTGAGGTGAGTGGTTGGACTTGGTGATCTTAAAGGTATTTTCCAGCCATAACGATTCTATGATTCTGTGAAAAGTAATAGCAAAGGAATCTCTAGGTCTTCTATTGCCTATAGGTACAATCAAATGGGATTATGGCATTTGAGTCCATTAGTCAAAACACTAAGTATACTCAGTCATGTGAAAGAAGTAGCCATAGCCAAGGTCAATATATGTATAAAAATGAGTAATTCTGCAACTATTAATTCATTATCAAGCACTGACAAATCTAATGCCACAAGAGTTCACCTCTATCTAGGAATATTTAGTACAAAGCCTTCATGGGACCATTTCCTATAAAAGAGGTAAGTGCAGCTTTGGTATCTTATTTAAATTCTGCTCCTGCACCTCTGTGATCTTACCAGATATGTTTCCACCTGCATTTTTAAAACTGAAGGCTTTGCTGAAGGAAACAAGGAGTTGACTAATACTAACCACTTAAGTGCACTCTGTAGTACTGTCAGCACATGTCCAGGTGATGTCAACAGACCCAGATTTGAGGCAGATCATACAGAACAATGAAGAAAGAAAACATTTGAACCCACACTTCCTTGTCTTTTAAAGGTTTTCTCCACTGAATGGGAGAACATTTTTCAAAGTAACTAAAACTTACAAAAGATGAGCCAAAGATAAGTTTATTATGCACTCAATACAAAACATTACTTTGAAGTACTCATAGAAATAAAAAATGGACAAGCCCTTGATGAATACTTCCTAATCCCTATCAGGTTTACATTATTTTTTTCACCAATGCAGAACTAGTTTATCTTCTGTGCAATTCTGCACTTTTCCTTCTACAGCTCTGGAAGCTGTGGCACTTGCACAAGACAGAAAGCTTCAGAGGACAATAGTCCTGGATACAGCAAGAGGCTCATATAGTTGAAGGTGAGAACTAGGTATGTATGGTATGTATAGGTATATACCCATAGTATTCTAAGGGTAAGAATCAGGAGGAAGGACAAGAAGTGGGATATCATGGTAGGACTCTGTTATAGACAGCCCAGCCAGGATGAGGAGGTAGATTAAAGGTTCTTTAGGCAGCTGGGAAAACTCTTGGGATTGCTGGTCCTCCTTCTCATGGAAGACTTCAAGCTACTGTATGTCTGCTGGGAATGCAACACAGCAGAGAGGAGACAGTCCAGGAGGTTCCTGGAGTGTGTGGAAGATAACTTCCTCATGCAATTGGTGAGAGAGCCAATGAGGGATGGCACCTTGTTCAACCTGGTGTTTGCAAACAAAGAAGGTCTGGTAGGGGACATGATGGTTGGAGGTCACCTAAGGCATAGTGATTATGAAATGATCCAAGTGCTCAGTCCTCCAAAAAGCAAAGAGGGGGACACGCTGAACTACCACCTTAGATTTCTGGAGGGTAGACTTTGAATTGTTTAGGAACTTGGTAGTCAGTGTCTCGTGGGAGACAATCCTGAAGGGCAAAGGAGTCCAGGAAGGTGGGACATTCTTCAAGAAAATCTTAAAAGTGCAAGATTCCCATGCACTGTTCCCATGTGCAAGAAGATGAGCTGGTGGGGCAGAAGACCACTCTGGCTGAAGAGGGAGCTTCTGCTGGAGCTCAGGAGGAAAAAGAGAATCTATAATCTCTGGAAGAAAGAGCAGGTAGTCAAGGAGAACTTCAGCTTTGTGGTGAGGTCGTGTAGGGAGAAAATTAGAAGGGACAAGGCTCAACTAGAAGTTAAGGTGTCTGTAAAAGATAATAAGAGAAGTTTCTATAAATATATTAACATCAAAAGGAGGCCTAAGGGGAATCTTCCCACTTTAATGGATCAAAGGGGAAACCTGGTGAGCAAGGACAAGAAAAAGGCTGAGGCACTTAATGCCTTCTTTGCCTCAGTCTTCAATACTAAAACCAGCTCATCTCTGGGCACTCATCCACCAGAGTTGGAAGACAAGGATGGGGGACAGACTGAAGCCACTGAAGCAAGGGGAAATGGTTTGTGATCTGCTGTTCCACCTCAACACACACAAGCCAATGAGGCCATATGGAAAACACCCGAGGGTGCTGAGGGAGCTGGTGGAAATGCTCGCCTGTCAGCCTGACCTCGGCGCCAGAGAGAGTTATGGAATGGATTATCCTGAGCACCATCCTGAGGCACATACAGGATAACCAAGGGTTCAGGCCCAGCCAACATGGCTTTATGAAAGGCAGGTCCTGTTTGGCCAATCTGATCTTCTTCAATGACAAGATGACCTGCTCAGTGAATAAGGAAAAGGCTGTGCATGTAGTGTTCTGAACTTCAGTAAAGCCTTCAACACAGTGTCCCACAGCATCCTCCTGGAGAAACTGGCTGCTAGTGGCTTGGATGGATGTAATCTGCAATGGGTGGAAAACTGGCTGAATGGCCAGGCCCAGAGAGTTGTAGTGAACAGAGTTAAATCCAATTGGCAGTCAGTCACCAGGGATGTTCCCCAGGGCTCAGTGCCAGGGCCTGTTTTGTTTAACATCTTTATCAATGATGTGGATGAGGGGATTGAGTGCACTTCTCAAGAAAATTTGCACATGACACCAAGCTGGGGGTGTGTATAGACGTTCTTGAGGACAGAAAGGGTCTTCAGAGGGACTTGGACAGGCTGGGTAGATGGGTGGAGGCCAGTTGCATGAGGTTCAACAAGGCCAAGTGCCAAGTCCTGCACTTCGGCCACAACAACCCCATGCAATGCTACAGGCTTGGGAATGTGTGACTGGAAGAGCTGTCCAGTAGAAAAGGCCCTGTGGGTGTTAATAGACAGCTGGCTGAACATGAGCCAGCAGTGTGCCCAGGTGGCCAAGAAGGTCAATGGCATCCTGGCCTGTATCAAATATAGTGTGAGCAGCAGGACCAGAGAAGTGATTGTGCCCCTGTACTTGGCGCTGGTGAGGCCACACTTCGAATACTGTGTCCAGTTCTGGGCCCCTCACTACAAGGAAGACACTGAGGTGTTGGAGTGTGTTCAAAGCTGGTGAAGGATTTGGAGCACAGGTCTGATAAGGAGTGGCTGAGAGAGCTGAAGATGTTTAGCCTAGAGAAGAGGAGTCTGAGAGGAGAGATGATCACTCTCTGCAACTATCAGAAGGGGAGTTGCAGTGAGGTGGGAGTCACCAGTCTCTTCTCTCCAGTAATGAATGACAGAACATGAGGAAATGGGTTCAAGTTGGGCCAGAGATTTAGATTGGACATTAGGAAGAACTTTTTCACCAAGACAGTTATTAAACACTGGAATGGGCTGCCCTGGGAGGTGGTGGAGTCATTATCCCTAGAGATATTCAAAAGATGTATAGATGAAGTACTGAGCGATATGGTTTAGTTTAGTGACAGGCTTGGCAGCATGAAATTAGTGGTTGGACCTGATGATCTTAAAGGTCTTTTCCAATCAAAATGATTCTATGATTCTAGGAGGAGAACTAAGATTTGCAATCTGACATTAGTGTAGCTTGGAAGTTGCTGCCCCATTACAAGGATTATCTAGAAGATCATTCACCAACAGCTCAGTCTAATCACATCTAGCTCAGATATACTGAACAAACAAATCAATTTTCTTAAACCCAGTAGGGGAATCTCTCACAGTGGATAGATCTGAGAGCAGAGAAGACAATTGCTTTTGCACTGCTGTGCTCTGCTGCTAGAAGTTCAGCTTTCCACACTGCAATGGATTTTAGGCTGTCTCTTCATACATTTTCAGGTTTTATTTTCTGAGACACAATATCACAGGCTTCAGTACAATAAAAAGTGATGTAGTAAGACTAATAAAATATCTAAACTTCCACTCTACCTCAAGTTGCTATGCATTCCAGAATTTGGAGCTGCAATCAATCAAAGAGAGTGTTCCACTGTTAGTGACTAGGGTTATCAGCAATGAAGATAGTTTCCTGGCATCTGTGATTTAATTCTAATTACTTGTTATCCTCCGTGTGTGTTTAATAAAGAGCTGCTGGCACTTTGCAGAAAAGGTCAAAACATTCTAATAATTGCCAATTCTGCATACATATAGCAATCCCCATATTTCTTTTTCCTCGGCTTTCCATTTGCTTAGAAATTGCAGGTTAATTGTTGCTTGTTTGCACACATATTAACAGAATCACTTTACATTACATACATCTCTTGAGACAGAATGTGCCAAACCACTATCCTCAACACACAAGACAAATGTTATATTGACATTGAAGACAAAACTTGTGGTATTGAGAATATTTCCATAAATGCCTAGCTAGAGTATTACCCATGCCACAAGTGACAGAAGGGCAATGTTATAATCAGAGTTATCACAAATTCTTCTTTGCACTTTCCTGTCCTAACACCTGGCCAGATAACACTGACATTTAGCTAGTTCTCGGCAAAGAAAGCTCGACTTATGAAAGCAGTGGCTGACTCAAATCACTGATTCCTCTTGAGAATACAAGCTTTCAGCTGTGGTGAAAATGTGTTGAAATAAAGTATTGATGATGAGGATATTGAAAAGGTCATTCTCACTCCTGGAGAACTGTCTGTGTGTCTGCCTTAGTGAAACTAATTCAATTGCTTCCCTTTGGAACCAATGCAACCCACCAATGTGAGTTTAACCAGCAAGGTAGTGCTTACACTGTGTGAGCACTGAATATTTCAGCACTCAAAGATAGAAGAGAGAAAGGCTCCTAATTTTTCCGTAAGTAGTCAGTGGTAAAAGAGATTGTATTTAAGAGCAGCACCATGAGATATCTTAAGAGCTGAATAACATTTCACTCTAAGAGATCTGCATCTGATAGTAACTGTGTTCTTACTAACCTGATGCTCTCTCTAATACAATTCATAAACAAAGAAAAACTTCCCATCTCCTTGTTTCCCTGTCACTCTCTTTACCTCTGCACCTTGCCCCAACTCTAAGTCCACTGAGCTTCCCAGTCTGTAAGGTTTTTCTTCAAATTACAACATTCCACAGGCGGTGAGTCTATGCTCAGGAGAAGCACCACAGTATTAACCCAGGTGTGGGTAAGGGTGTCAGGGGCTGCGTAATCATCTTTTACAATTGGAAATATTTTGAGTACGGACTATTTCAGTGTACAAAGAATGAAGTGGAGCAACTGAGGTCTGAATTGAGGCCCACTCCTACATATAAAGAATCTGACAGATAATGGATTATTATGGAGCAACAGATTACAGTGCATGCTAACAATCCACAGGAAATCACTTATGCAAGTGCCACGCACAGAAACAGACATAGTGGCAGAGAAACTGTTTTTTAAGTACCGTGCCTCACTTCACATATTATCTTAGCAAACCACAGATATGGCCACAAATACTCCATCTAAATAGAAACAGTCATACTTTATATTTTTTGCCTTTTGTTTATGACGCTTATTTGAACTACGAGTGCTGTTGGGTTAAGGTTTAACTTTCATTGATATGGTGTCCAAGACGATACTAGACAGAGAGAATAGACATTACTATAATAAGAGTCATAATCCTATCCCACCTTTTTTTAGATACTGACCTTCACAGGATTCTCCACTTGGTGAAAACATCCCATTGTCATGGTAGCCGTCTCTGCATTCACAGTGGTACCAACCAGGCAGGTTAATGCAGTTAGCACGGCTGTCACATTGAACAAAGCCATCTGAGCATTCATCAATGTCTGTTTAGTAAGAACAACAAAAAAGAAAGAGGAAATTCACACAGAAGAAATTTCTATATTCATCTGATAGAAGAACAATTACTCTGATATTTCTGGGTTTCACAGAAGTATTTTCATGACTGATATTTGAATTTCCAGAATAATTTGCAGTAAATTTTTGAATTATTCCAATAAAAGGACTTGATTAACGTCGTTGGCCCTGCCAACAGTGGAGGTTCTGCTAATCCAAATTTATTGTTTACATATTAGTAACTCATTTTTTCAAAATATATGACAGATAATCTGACGTCTGTGCAAGCTGCCTACAGTATGAAGAAAGGAACTGTATCCCAGATCCCATAATCAGCCGTTAACCCTTTTAGCAGCACAGGCTGCCTGACAAGCAAAGATTGTTTCATGAGGCATATCAAAGCATTAAATACTCACTCAGGTCCTTGTTCATGCTCTTGGTGAGATCAATTTCGGGTTAGTAGTGCTTCTAGTTTAGGTTAGTAGAGCTTTTAGAGTTAGTAGGCGTGTGTTGACTTACACCAGTGCCTCTGACTTTTAACATAACTGACTTCTTATTATCAAAGAGAATAGCTGGGATTCAAAACAAATGCTTAGACACCAAATATGAAATACAACATTCTCCTCCTCTCGATAATTCCTTTAGGATGTATATTTCTTAAAAGATCAGCTTCCACTGACTAAACTTTAGAGTAGCAACTCGGCATAGAATGGATTTCTGGACACACTTGATAGATCCAAAATCCACCAAAGCACTTCCTGCAGTCACTTGAACTCATGAACTTAGTAGCGATGTAGATAACTTTGTGACATGTTCAGCTCCAGAGTCTTCAGTTGCACAGTAACCTGTATTAAAGAATAGGTCACAAAGAACGAGTGTTCTTAAGTTACAGACTACCAGGAGTATGGAGTCAAACCAGGATAAAAATGTGTCCTGCCTTATCAGATTCATCACATTATCATTGTGTTTAATACCAGAGTTTTGCACAACTATTTGAGCAGCAAACTGACTGAGACGTGCCTATAGAACTGGCACACAGGGAGACACAACACCTACCAACCGCCTTCAGAGACAAAAAGCTCTAGACTTCTCTACCATGAGTCTGAATAATGAATAAATCCTCTAAGTACTGGCCATTCTGGCCAGTTAGATCCTATTCATGTTATCTGTTTTCTTCGTAGAAGAGTAAACTGACTGAGAAAATCACACTGCCATAAAGTAACAAATCTCCTTTCTGAGAATATTAATATGTACATGGATAAAGTTAGATTCACTCTAGTCTCCTATGAAATCCATTCAAACACAAACTTTTAAAAATCCACGAGGGTTCCTTATCCATAGAAAACATTTTGTTCCACATTTGAAGGTAACAGAATTATTAAGTAGGTGGGGGGCACCTGCATAAACTACAAGGTATTGGCTCAGTCACTCACATTTGGTTTTGAGTTGTCTTATTCTTATACATGCCAAGGAGTAGATCGAATGTGCTCTGGGTATTTTATTTACATGCCAAATAACACCTCTTTGGAGTCTCTTTGGTATAAATGTACAACCGTCTCGTAAGTGTATTGGGTTTTAAAAGCTTTACAGATACTTGACAAAATTTCACTAGAAATTTTCATTATTACATCTCAATCTGATTTTTTATCAGCAGCCTCTCTAACCAGGTGTGCCTGGTGTACATTACCAGTATTTATGATGATGAAAATTACCAGAAGTCCTGCTGGAATATTGCACCAAGCATGTATTTTGCCACTTTGCATACCATAAACTAAGTCATAAACTTCTACTGGTTTAAAACAGAATTTTCAACTCTACTATCAATTCCAGGATAGTATCTAAGTAGTCCTGCTGCATGACTGAGAAATGCCAAACCTTTGCAACCTTCAACCATTCAGTGTGTCTCTTTCTAAATCAGTACAAACTCTGGCCTTTTTCTTGTGAGCAGACTGGAGCCCGGGGGACCCCAGAGGTGTTTGATAGATCAGAGAAGATCAATGAAAATTATGTTACTGTAGTGGGAAAAGGCTGATTTGCAGTCTGTGTCTTGTCTACTGCTATTCACTCACATAGATTACTTAAGAAAAAGGAAAGGAAAAGAAGGTCTACATTCTAGAAGTTCCCTTTACCACTGGGGAATATGACACCTGGGAGACAACTTGCCTAGCAGAACAGAATCTAAGTGGTTGTGCTAAACAATTGGGATCAATGAAGCATATTAACTCAGAGGTCAAAGAGAAGAGTTGCTGTTCAGACTCAATATGAATCTTCCTATTGGCTACTTAATAACGTGCATTTAGAAACTGGATGGCATATATTTCTTCTCTGGGAAAGTGGAATGTATCTATTGGTGAAGAGGTGGAGAAAAAAAAAAGTGTTATTTAGGCCAAAATAACAGATATGAATTAAAGGAAGCCTGTGTTACCCTCTTCAGAACAATTTATTTGTGAATCTGCAAGACTTACAATTATAAGCACAGTATTGAAGGCACAGGCTGAACGCACTGATGAACTCACTCACTGATTATTCAGGAAAAACAAGCCTTGAATGTCATATCACTATTGGTAAACTGACAACAAAAGCAGTTTTTCTGTATTTATTTGCCAGCTAGCTCACAAACCTGTATCACAAGAAATGTTACTCGGGATTAAATGCTTTTACAGATGCCAATAAACAAAGAAATACATTCTTCTGGTTTTGTTAAGGCTGCATGCAAAGTTGACTGGAGTTATATAAGAAAGCCCATGATAAAAAGTGTGGATGGAAGCATGTTGCTGGTCTTTAAGAGGAATGTTCTGTTCTTGACAGACTGTTTGCCTGAAACCACTGCATTGGAACCATTGCAGCACTGATGCTGAATAGCCCATCACACCTTACATGGTTTTGCAGCAAACAAAAGAAATCCAAAACAATTCTCCTCACCATTAACTTTTTAGGCAAATGACATTTTACAGCAGATGCCAGTAGGTTTCAGAATATAGATGTTCCTTATGCAAAGAATTTTGTTCAGAATCTCCCATCCAATGGTGGCCATTTATTCTAGTAGAGACCTGCTCTGTAATGGGACAAAATATAACTGTCACAACTCTGTTACACAAGAAAATGCTCCAGAAATATGTTTTGCAGAGCTAAAGTACTGATTTCATGGAAAATTTTCTTGACATTTGGATAAAAGGATTTCTATTTTCAAATGGGCATAGCATGGCTCAGGAAGTGCTGCAAAAGTATCTACAACTGAAATTATCTTATTAGTATGGGAAAAGCAGCCAGAAATAATTTGTCTCTATCCTATGGTGAAACATTCTCTGATGAATCATCTTGCAGCTGCTCAGTCAGAGGTGTGAGCTGACAAGAGAAGAAAAATTGATTGAAGTTTTGCTTGGCCAGTGGCTATGGTATATCAGTGGGCTATATGGAACATTAACAGCACTAATGAAGTCCTGTTTGATGCTAGAAAGGCATGAGAAATGAAATACTACTCTATAGAAGGAAGTTACTAAAAAGCTTTATATTTTCACCTATGAAAAAAATTAAAGAAAATGTTTAAGGAAAGGAGGGATGTATTTTCTCCAATAGTGAGTGCTGACATTTTTAAAAATAAAATAAAAAAAGAAGTATTCCCATCCAGGAAGTAAAGAAAGAAAAACAGCCTCATACATGTGACAGCCCAGAGCAAAGGGTCTCATCCTGGCCCTGCTCCTGTTTCTGGCAGAACTTCCATTGACTACAATGGAGATGGCTTTTTCTCTTTCATAGAACCATAGAATCATTTTGGCTGGAAGAGACCTTTAAGATCATCAAGTCCAGCCTTTGTCAAAACAACCACTAGACCATTTCCCTAAGTGCAACATCCATCTGTCTCTTAAACACCTCCAGGGACAGTGACTCCACCACCTCTCAGGGCAGCCTGCTTCAATGCCTGACAGCTCTTTCAGTAAAGAAATTCCTCCTCATATCCAGCCTGAACTTCCTCTGGTGCAACTTGAGGCTGTTTCCTCTTGTTCTATTGCTTGCTACTAGGGAGAACAGATCAATCCCCCTCCTCACTACAACTTCCTTTCAGGTAGTTGTAGAGAGCAATAAGGTCTCCCCTGAGCTTTCTTTTCTCCAGGCTAATTTTCAAATAATGAGCACAACTGCACATACTAAATCTGCCACCCCACTGAAACCACCAGTTTCACTGTTTTGGAATAGAAAGTAGTGGCTGGAAGTAACCTTCATCCCAAGCTGGAGAGCGTCTCCACAGCAGCACTTTGGCACCTCTTGGTCTGGCTCTGCTTCCACTATATGGCATTCACATGGCAGAAGAGTCTTAATTTTGGCTCTTGAAACACTGTGGCCGAAGATCACAGGCATCTGTGACACTGGAGAGCCCACAAAACACCAAGAACATGGGGACTCTCTCTGTTCTATGTGATTCATGGATGCATTGATGGCAATACTGTACATATCCTACTGCCACAAAGCTAGGTAACTGCTTTTTACATGTTAAACATGATTTGGTTTTCATATATTCAGGTTTTCTCTCGTGTCTTTTTCTTAAACTGAAACCAGACTGCTTATTTCTGTGTTTTCTTATCTGTTTGTCAACTGCAAAAATTCTCTTTTTTCCCCTTTATTTTAAAAAACTGAAGCCCCACTCTAATAAAGTAAGCACATTGTCACAGTAATTTTGAAAGTACATCTAGCTCCCCTTGACAAGAAAAAAAGTTGATCTTTCAAATCACCTTCTTTATACCTCAGAAGCATTCATTTCCTGAACTGTGGCAACACTTTTAGCTATTATACCCCTTGCTCTTGGGGAGATGAGAAACTCTGCTCCCTGAAGAGTAAAATAAGATCATTAGCAAATTATCCACTGGTACAGCAAGGAAAAAAAAGGGAAAGCTAGCTGTCTGATGAATGCTATTAGAGAATTTCTGTATAATAAGAACTTTTGAAGATTGAAAGAGGTATGAAATTGCCAATTTGAAAGATAGCAGTGCTCTTTAATCTAGCAATAGGACCAAGCTCTCTAATGTGGTCAAGCTGCACTCAACAAAGAACCATGATGTGGGGAAAGAGAGGGGGGAGTTCTACTATTTTGTATTACTCATTTCTAGACTGAAATATTAATCATCAAATCCTCTTCTCAGAAAAGCCTGTATGCCACCATCAAGCACAAAGTTACAGAGATACAGCGCACAACTTAGTTCGAAAAGCCTTTCTTTCATAAACTGTTTTATCCAGGTCAATACAAACAAAATCCTCGGTAACTCTCTCCTGTCAAGAAGGCAACACGACAGATTGGCAGCTATGAATACTTAGAATTCAGTTATTTCCATCCTGGAAGATTTTCTGGATAGTCTAATATATGGCACTCAGCTAAGACTGCCAATTAATGGAGATGCCCAACTGCAGTAATCTGTCCCACTGCTAATTGGGTTATTATCACTGGATATATTTATAAAGATTAATGATCAGCCAGCAACTTCCATAAAGTTCAGTCATTACTGACTTAGACTACATTTGAAATTGATTTCATTTCATTTCAGCCTACTGCTAACCTCCAGAGCCACCCACATCCCAACCCCATATACAGTACAAATAAAGTGCAAACATAGAAAGAAATATAATTTCAGAAACAGATCACTGAAGAAATGGCTTAGGGGACTGTGAAGCTGCTTAGAAGATAAATGTTCAATTATTTTTTTTCGTTAGCACATTTGGAACAGTCAGTCTCTGATATGAGTTTGCATATGTCAATACATTTTCAAGAATGTTCTGTTTGGCTTGGATATAAAAGACCACGTCTCAGCTATTCAGACCTATGCTCAGATAACAGAATGCCTAGTAGAGTTAAGATGTCTGAGTTATCTGATTTTAGTAAATACATAAGCAAGTGAAAGAAAGCCTTATTCATTAGGACAAAAATGAGAGTTCACTGTATTGCATAATGTAACTGCTGTCAAAACTCAATTTTCTGGAGTAGTTTTTTTATTTAAGAGAGTTACCTCTGCTGCAAGTTCTAGAGTCTCATCTCTCAGCTTTAAGAAAAGTGTTTGTGTTAGTTTTCATGTGATAGCGGATTTCTAACGTGATTATACTTGAGAAGATCCTGCTGTTCAATCAGACCTTTGATTTGAGATTTTGCACAAAAGGCAGGTCCCAATGTAGAAATATAAGAGTCTGAAACTAGTTCAATATATTGGAACTATCTTGTTAAACAAAATACCGGCTTTTGGAATTTCCATCCCACTTACATTCCCACATTCCACATGCACACAAATATCGTTCAGAGGAATAAAAAAAAGAACACAAAAGATGATGCTGCTGAAATAATCCAGGAAGATATCAGTTATGCTGGAACACCAAAGTTGTTTGGAATGCCTTTTAAATCTGTTTTATGAAATCTGCTCAGCTCCATTTTTATAATGCTGATGATGATTCCCAAAGGAACTTTCTACCTTGGTCATTAAAAGTCCTAAAGCCTGGCTTTGTTGACAAGCTCACTCTGACTTGCTCAGCTTCCAGCAACTCTTCTAAAGATACGATATCATGAGTACAAGGACATCCATTGCACTGTATGGGTTCTCACATCAACCCCCCATTAAACCATAGAATATTGCTGATTTAAGCTGCATTTGCATCCCAACACTCAATTCAGTTACAAATTTAAATCATGTAGAGCATGATTGCATCTGGTCTGTGGGGCACAGCAAAGAGAGGGGTTAGCCATAATTTTGCTCTATCATAACATGGTTCTGCAAACACAGAGACTTCTCTACACAGCATTAGAAACATCAGTTATCTCAGACACAGCCTTCAGAGATGAGTAGAGACCATCTCCTCTCCCTGCTCCACGGATGATAACTTAGGCCTGAGTTGGGGGAAAAAAAAAAACATTTTGAATTTCTTGGAAGTTGCTGCATCTATCTCTACTAGATCTATCTCAGATGTAGCAGAAATTCTAGCTGAGTCACCTTAAAGCCATAATTTGGCCCATAGGACAGGAATCTAGAGCTGGGGCTATAAATGCCATGTTAAAAATTGTTTCAATGGGTTGAGTCAGTGCTGCAGATATGTCTTCGCTAAAAATTTCCAACTGTCAGTTTGTGTGGAAAAATAACTATTGTTAAAATAGGTCTTTTTTTTTTAGATCCTAGCAAGAGCACGATTGCATTTTTTAAAGTACCCTGTCCATGGAAAACTAATTTAGTTCCATTAATGAAAAGGAAGCAAAAGGAAGCAAAATGTGATTGAGGATGTAATATGGAATTATAGTTCATTAATTCTTCAAGTATGTAATTTTCCAGACTCCTGATTCCCCATTGATTTCTGCACACCCCCATAGGTCCTGCTAAATGCTAGCAAAAAGAAATTCAATTGCGTTGTTATTTCATGTGTGGCAGTGGCGGCACTCCAAAATTAGATAGAAATGTTATGAAAGGGAATTTTCCGCCGACTGCTTCACCATGCAGCCCTGTTAACATGTCTTTGTTATCAAAAATTGATCCAATCACAGACCTCACTGATAACTGAAACTATGCCAGTCTCTCACTATACCCCATACCATCAAAGGATATGATATTTGTAATTCTTGATAAATCAGAACATCTAACCAGTTGTTGTAAACTAGGTGCAACCATGAACAGTGTAACAAAAAAAAAGAAAGAAGAATATATTTTTCAACAAGATTGTGTGAAACTAATCTTGTTGAAAAAGATTGTGCTAATCCCACTTGGAAAGACTAATTGAGAGGTATTGGGCCTCTATTTCCAGTTGTTAACAAAAAAGTGGGCTTACTTTCATTTTGTTCATCACCCTCAGAATAGCATCTCATCTGAACTGTAACACATACTTCTCTTTCCTCATTAGCTCTATCTTGAGAAATAAAAGCAATTATTTGCTTCAAGAGAGCAAAAGCACTTTTATACCTTGAAATATACTGACAAACCCATTTTAGATATCTCCTCGTGTTTAAAAGTTACATAGGTCCATCTGCACATTTTGGAAATAGGAGTAACACTTTAGTGCTACTTACTAAAGGTGTTAGCTGTTGGGCAAGAGTAGCCAAGTCCAAAACAAAAGATAATTAATCTGTCTGAAAAGATAAGAGCTAGTCTGGCCAACTGTTCTCTCTTTTCTAATGGGTACAAAAGAAGGCTTTATTTGCACAGTGTACTGACCGAAGATCTTGACTTTCCTCAAGTGAGTAGTCAAGTTGGTCAGAACCACACATTGTGACTTTTATAAATGTGAATCAACAATGCATCCAGCATATTCTCAGCTTAGTTTGGGTTCAGCTTTGCAAGAAGTTGGTTCAGATCACCTCTGGTATTAATTACACTAAATTTCCAAGTACTCACTTCAGAGGCCACTTAAGGAAAACAAAAAAAAGAACACATTAAGCAACTCAAACAAAGTTTTTGCTAGGAATTTATTTGACACCTTGATGTGAACTTTGTCTTCTGCTACGGTCTTCTACTCTTTCGTTGGGGTACTGCACATATCATAGAATCACAGAATGGTAGATGTTGGAAGGGACCTTTAGAGATCATCTAGTCCAACCCCCCTGCAGAAGCAGGGTCATCTAGATCAGGTCGCATAGGAACATGTCCAGGTAGGTCTTGAAGACCTCCAAGGACGGAGACTCCACAACCCCTCTGGGCAGCCTGTGCCACTGCTCCCTCACCTGAACAGTGAAATAGTTTTTTTCTTAGATTTAAGTGGAAGTTTTTGTGTTCCAGCTTCATCCCATTACCCCTTGTCCTGTTGCTAGATACAATATCATACATGCACTTAAGTTAAAAACATTCTTACCTATATTTTATACCAGTGACTTGTTACCATGACTCTCAGTCCATAAACCTGTGACCATTAACTTATATTGGTTCTCCTTAAGTGTAAAATCAGGTAGATTGTACCATATTGATGAAGCATAGAAAAGGGGGGAAAAAAAAAGAAACCACTATTCATTTGATTTGGCTAGAAACATATCATTGGCATCTATTTGCAGAGACTGCAGAGTCTCCCATTTTGACAGCAAAAGGAAGGGTTCCATAGGGATATAGGCCAATGATTGGCAGTATTAAAGATTTTAATTCCACTAATAGTTGAACAGCTCATAATTCATATAAGGCAGAGCTTACAGTGAGTGATGAAGGTCATCCCTGTCACCATTACATAACAGAAGGAAATTCCATTATAATGCTGCCCTGCTGCACTATTCATATTCTATTTATAGCCCACTGTATTTTAAGACCTTAATTGAAATTTTAGTTTTCATGTTTACTAAAGCAGGTTCTTTCTCATAGAGAATAATAGCTAAATACTACAGGCATTATGATGTTTTTAACACATATAAAAAAAATTCCTGTCTTCTCAAAGCTCTCTTTCTTGATTTATATTTTTTTTTCAAGCTGCTACCTATAGGATTGCAGTGTTGCAACAAGCTAAAGAGGGAAAGATAAGTACTAGTATATGAGCCTTCAGCAGAAGAAAGATCTTTTGTTATCTAAAACTGACAAGGACTTTGAGGGAGGAAAGAAATAACATGTACCCAAGAAACTGTGTCAGGCAAGGAAAATGAAGGGAAAAAAGACACAGAAGGATGAAGCAGCAAAGCATCTTAAGCTACAAAACAGGTTAAGCAAGGTTCATGTCTAAATCCAGAATGCTCACCAAACTCACTATGAGTGGTTTTTGCTTAATTTCTGTCAAAGATTTACTTTGTGAACAAATATAAGTAAAAATGCAAGGCAAAATAAAACATTCCAAGATTCTATATTTACCTGCCTTTGTCTCACTGCTCATTTTTGAGCTTACTTTTCATGTCTAAGGAAAATTAAGGTGTAATAGCGATTAGGATGACGTCCCTTCCAGACACTTCAGTCAAGAAAAAACCATGCAGAACCCTGGCTTTCCTCTTGGCTTGCTTCAGATCTAATTTGTTTACTCCCATAGCCAATTTAAACAATTTTCTGCAATTTAATGAGGTAGCCATTTTAGAATATACTGAGGGGGAGAAGGTAGTTAAAATCAGGACTAAAGATGAGTCCAGGATGAAGAAAGGGGTAGAAGGAATATGTTTTAAGATTTAAATAACTAAATTTTAATAAATAATTTCAAAGATGTTTTATTTATCATTGTCCTACTCTGATTTTATTGGCAATAAACTACATTAGCTTCTCCAAATCAAGTCTCTTTTTCCTGTGATAAGAATTGGTCAATGATCTCTACATGTCTTTATTTCGATCCATGAGCCTTTTGTTACATTTTCTCTCCCCTGTCCAGTTGAGGAAAAGGAGTGATAGAGTAGCTTTGACAGGCACCTGGCATCCAGTCAGGGTCAACCCACCACAGCCTGGACAACATGCATTTGTAACCTAATTCCTACCAGATTATTGCTTAGACTCTAGTAGAGTTTGTAGTTTACTGCTTTCACAACTAAGACCCACATCAAATCTGAGTTGCTCCTCCTGCAAAATGTAATATTGTAATTATGCATGAGCTTTCATCTCTCATCTGGATGGATTGTCACCTACCTTCAACCTTCACCTCTTCATTTGAGTGTATTTGTTTTAGCTGGAGTTAAGGACATGCCCTTTGCCATCTACAATCCCTGGGATTGTAGCTGCTACTGCATCATACATCCCACATGCTGCCCTGCCTCCCCTGCCTCCACAGGCCCACATCATTAAAGGAGATGGCAGTTAAAAGAGAGGTACAGTCAGGAGTGAGTCAAAACTTTTGCTTCTACTTAGCTTCTGAAACTGTTTGCTCTTGTCTACCTTGTCTCTATGTTCATAAGAGCAACTGAAGCCCACTTAAAAAAAGTAGAGATTGCAGTATTTGCCTCTTTAGTGCTCAGCGTTCCTTAAAATGTAATATATCAAATGCTTTGCAGTGACTTTAGGCTTAGGCAAAGTTAACATATTTTTCATGAACTCATTTAAACAGCTGAGAAATATGCATCACACATGAGATCCTTCTGGGGATAAAGTCTCTTTTGAAATCATCCCTATCTTCACTTTTTTCAAACCATGGTATGGTTGTTACCTCTAAAGGTACAAGCATTAGTAGCAACTTTTATTTTTACGCATGTTGGATTGGGCAGATACTCTCCTAGAATACTAATTAGTTGTGGGTGAGGCAGATGATTTATGAATAAACATCTATATGTTCTAGTTCCTTCAGTTAGACTCTTAATAGGATTCCAGCTTATCCAAGGCCTGGCTTCAGAAATATATTACAGTGGGCATTACAACAGCATGCCTCATGGTCTTTATCTTCCTTAGGGTTGGTCGGGGATTCCTAAATGGTCTTGATCGCCAGTGACAGAGGCATTTTTACATAAGCACAAATAGACTTTTTAAAATGACTCATTACAACTTGTTATTATTGTTCCTTCATAGAAAAAAAACCAAGATAAACTGGATCAATGTGCAAAGGCAGCTCATTAAAAGCTCATAGTTGTGTATGCCATGAAAACTGTATCAGTTTGTATCAGCTGAATATAGTTTGGATGAAACGAAAGTCTGAGAAGTTCAGTTAGGAAAACATATTTTTATCAGGTTTATCTAGAAATCAAACCAGATAAAAGAGTATGGCCAAAAAAAAGACAAAATAATTGCTAATTTTGAATTACTGATGGTTCAAAAAGATAATGCTCTATATTTTTCATAAGGTACATTTGGCTGATTACAGAAGACCATATCCTTAGCAGAAGTCTTTCAGTACCACCTTTTCAGTGATATCCATACAACTTTAAGCTGTGAGATACTCCAAAAAAATTTCCCCCTTGTCCCACTCAGTCTTGTAAAGTGATTCCCCTGTCCAAACAAGATTCTTCAGAGACTTTCTAAGAATTCTAGGAACTGACAATACAAATTAGGCCTGTCTGCCTGGAACAGCCACCTTCTATTACTGAGAATGTTTCTCCCTACTAATCACTAGTTGGAAGTAGATAACGTACATTAAGCACAATATATAGTGCTCTCAGCAGTACATCACTAAACTATATTAAACAAAACAATGCAAAGGCTTATAAGCAATGTGAGGTTCCAAATTTCTAGAATTACTGCTCTCAAAACCTATTTATTTGAAACAGAAGCAAGCTAAGGGAAAAAAACCAAACAAAACACAACCCCCAAACAGGCACAATTTCCAAGTACTAAAAGGACTTGGTAACACCACAAGGTACTGGATGGGAAGGTGGCTCCCTGGGGCACAGTTCAGTGTTTGAACCACTGCTCATAGGTACTATTTGCCTACAGCAGCTCAGATGGCAAAATGTAATAGCTTTCATCCTGGGCAACAGGAAAATTAGATTAAGTTGATGATGCAAACTATCGAGTGAATTTCAGCTCACTCCTTACTAGTGCTTGTTTAAATCTCAAAAGTAACCTTATATTTTGAAAAAAATTAAACAATTATCATGTAGGTGAATTATCATCTAGGTGAAGCTGCTTCTGCAGGGGGGTTGGACTAGATGATCTCTAAAGGTCTCTTCCAACCCCTACCATTCTATGATTCTATGATTATGCAAACATGAGAAGAGCTCAATGTTGTCAATCAGATGACTGATATATTGATATGGCTTTGTAAGGAAATTGTTCATGCAGGCATTTCTGGCTAATTTCTCAAGTCACCAAAAAATTCTCTGTGAAGGTGCTCATTTCACATTGCATAATTGTAGTTTAGTGACAGGACTGCAAAACACAAGTTAGGTATTTAAAAATTCATTATTAGGGTTCTGTATCCATTTATTGAAAAGCTGTAATAGTAACATATTAGTCTTCTGAAGTATTAGCTATTATGCTTTAAGACACACAAAAGTTGTCATTGTAGGGTGCTTCCCATAAGTTTGCCCATTATTCTACTACCTTCTTCTACAATAAGACAGCATTTAAAATGGAATTATACAGAGTAAGATGTAGTATCACTAAACACACTAGTTCATAGAATCATAGAATGGTAGGAGCTGGAAGAGACCTTTAGAGATCATCTAGTGCAACCCTCCTGCAGAAGCAGGGTCACCTAGATCAGGTCGCATAGGAACATGTCCAGGCGGGTCTTGAAGACCTCCAAGGAAGGAGACTCCACAACTCCTCTGGGCAGCCTGTGCCACTGCTCCCTCACCCTGATAGTGAAATAGTTTTTTCTTAGATTTAAGTGGAACTGTTTGTGTTCCAGCTTCATCCCATTACCCCTTGTCCTGATGCTAGCTACTATAGAAAAAAGGGATGTCCCAACCTCCTGACACCCACCCTTTAGATATTTATACATGTTAATAAGATTTCCCCTCAATCTCCTCTTCTCCAGACTAAACAGCCCCAGTTCCTGCAGCCTTTCCTCATATGAAAGATGTTCCATTCCCCTGATCATCTTGGTGGCCCTGCACTGGACTCTCTCCAGAAGTTCTCTGTCCCTCTTGAGCTGAGGGGCCCAGAACTGGACACAGCACTCCAGATGAGGCCTCACCAGGGCAGAGTAGAAGGGGAGAAGAACCTCCCTTGACCTGCTGGCCACACTTCTTAATGCATCTCAGGATGCCATTGGCCTTCTTGGCCACAATGGCACATTGCTGACTCATGTTTAGCTTATTATCAATCAGGACTCCCAGGTCTCTCTCTACAGAGCTGCTCTTCAACAGTTCGACCCCCAGCCTGTACTGGTGCATGGGGTTGTTCCTTCCCAGATACAGGACTCTGCACTTGTCCTTGTTGAACCTCATGAGGTTCCTCTCTGCCCAACTCTCAAGCGGGTCAAGATCCTGCTGAATGGCAGCACAGCCTTCTGGGGAATCAGCCAGTCCTCCCAGTTTGGTGTCATCAGCCAACCTGCTGAGGGTACACTCTGTCCCCTCATCCAAGTCGTTGATTAAAACTTTGAACGAGACTGGCCCCAGAACCGATCCCTATGGAACTCCACTGGCCACAGGCCTCCAACTCGATTCTGTGCCATTAGTTACATGCATTTTATCAATAAACCAAGGCTAGCTCAGACAACATTGTTGTTGCCTCAGGAATCAGTAACTGACATGCAAAATAGCCATCTTTGCACAGTCTGTGCAAGTTAGGGAGTGACTTCATGTAGCAAAGATGCAAATTATAAGGCAAGATATTTCAGCATGTTCTGCAAAATCATTACATTATTTTTAGCAGCTGGGTATCATCTCTTTCTGCTGAAATGGAAAGCACAGAAAATATTAATTAAATGCAGGTGTCTGTAGTAATTCAGAAGTGTTTTCATTTCAGAGATTCAGCTCACGAGAATAGAAAGTATAGATATTTATTATTATAGGCTTAAGTGAAACCAGTTTATACTCTGTGTTTCCACCTACATTTGAGCTGAGTAGAAAGGCCAAACTTACCAAATCAACAAGGCACATATCCAAATTTCCATAGCGCAGGAGGGAAGAAAGGAGACAGAGAACACTTGGAAGGACTCAAGGAGGAGACATGGCAGTGGTTCCCCAAGACTAGTGCAGCCAAGTCCAGTGACAAGCTGGGCACATCAGCTCCAACATCTCCCTTCACTCGCCAAATCCCACAGCCCAGGCTCTGGCTTACACAGCAGGCTGACACCACAGCCTCAGCACTGCTGCAGGGCTACAGCAGCATGCAGCCCAGCATGCCAGCCAGATCTCAGCTACTTGCAAGCCATAATTTACCTTCTTTGAGCTTTTTTTTGCTGTGTGAATTATTTTTTTTATAGCCCGTTTTGAATAGCCCGTGAACTTTGAAAATTATTGATGTTGAAATGCCAGACTCGAGTGGCTCCAAAAGGCCTGACTTTCAGAATGTGATTAACTCCTATCACACACTGGGATCTATTAAATGTTTTACACTGAAAACCATGCTCAAGTACTATTTGTTTGTAAAAAATTTATCCAGGTTCTAGAGTAACTCAACATTTTCTTATTCCTGTGAACTGAAGTCAGTATATTAATGTAATTAAAACATTTCCTGCTGAAACTATCATCTAACTTCTAAGTTTCAAGCTTGGGAGCTTCATCAAAAATAAGTCTGAATTCTCAGGACACCAGCATTCAAGCAAGCCAGGTGGGCTATGAAAACCAATGCCTTCTTCCTACAGCTATTGCTCTAGACATTCCGTGCCTGTGCTGACTTTGTATTTGCTCCACTTCCTTCTTACTCCTTTCCTTTGTTTCTTCCTTCATTAAAAATCCCAGCAACATTTTAAGGATTTCAAAAAATATTACTAATCCTAATGTTCTTTGTGCTCAAGCAGTTTGTGTGTTATACTCATTTATCCCAGCATGCAACCAGCTTCCTCTGGCTAGACTATGAACAAGGGCAGAGCTCTTACTCTAGGTTTGTGCAAGACCTTGCATACTCGTACCACAAATTTGAGCCTTTTAGTATTATGGTTGTAAATTACCATCTGACTATCAGTAAATTAAATCTTCATTGAAAAAGTAATACTTAGCAAACGGCAGAATCCTGAGCTGTTGGGAAAGTTTTAACTGTGACACTTCATTAACTTACAGAGAGTTTTCATTAGACTAAGGCCAAGAATTTTTAAGGATTTTGCCAAAAGTAATTCCAGTTCTTATAGAATTGGTTCAATGCTCTATGGGCTTCAAATGCTGTTTGTGTCATAGCTTTAGCTTCAGAGCATACCTGGCCACAAGCTGATCGTGGTTGTTTTAGCTGAATATATGGGAGCAAGGCCTTAAATGGAAGCGGTTCTCTTGTGATGCTTAAAGAACTAAAATCCTTAATTTTTGCAAAATCAGCAAAGTTAACAAGCTTTCTGGTTACTTTGACAAATCCTTCTATTCCAATGCCAATGAAATGATTTTCCTAATAACTGGGATATGAGAATTAAAAGATTTTCACAAGCTTCCTTTGGAACAGGAATAATAACAGTCTTCAATAATCTAAAGTCTATTATTATTATGGTCAGTGCACATGAACAAATTAATTTGGATTTGCTGAAAAGAGCAACAGTCACACATGTTAATTATTTAGCTTATATAGAAAACAACACAAAACTCTGAAGCAATCTGGTCTATAAAAATTATTTACTCAGTTGTTGTATTTCGGTATTTTGACTACAAATGTTGAGAACAAAGTTGCAAAAATGTGTCATTTTAGCAATATCAAATCTTTTTCTTCTGCTTCAAACACTCAAAAAAGTTACACAATTTTTGTTTGAGCTTTCCATACGTGGGGAAAAAAAGGCTAAACAACTCCCCCTGCCTCTGCCCCTCAAAAATATTTTCCTTGGATTTGGCTATTTCTCACAAGAGATGGCATAAGAGATGGTGATCTCCCATACCTGCTGCTCACTATTTTTTTTTTCATAAATTCATTTACACATTTAAACAAGCCAACTGTTAGTAATAATGTATGGCTGAATGAATGCCGAATCTGTAAGTTAAACTTTTTCCTCATCAGTTCCTGTCAAAGGTAACAGCTTTGTGGGGCAGTTTATTTTCAGCAGTTTGCCACGGATTGTTTAATAACAGGTGGATATGATTCCCATGATATCCAAGGAAAGTTCATTATCGGGAAATGCAAGTTACAGCCAATCATCCATGAAAAAGCCATATACTTCCAGCCAATCTGTTAACAAAAACTACATCAAAACATGACTAGTAGCAAAACTCTACATAATTAAAAGCCGTCCAGGGGAATACTCAAAGCACAAAATGAGTGTGGGAATTCAAAAAAGAAGCTGACAAGCAGCAAAAATGCAGTGATACACATGTACTAGCAGATATGCATGCAGGAGAACAAATCCAATCTTAGAGCTCTGTCATCAAGTTAAAGGGGAGTAACATCAAGCAGATCTAACAGTCATCCTGTGCTCAATTCTAAAATAAAATGCTTTTAAAAGACAATTTAAGATAGCATTTTAAAAAGCTCATTGAAGAATTAATAATTTTGCAATCAAACAAGACAGTATTAAGTCAGGTATTCTGAAAAAGTTTAACAGGAACAAGTATTTTTAGATTCTCTTGATAGCCTCAGCTCTCTACACTACCAAAGGCTGCTCTACTCAGTTTACTACTGTGTCTTGTAAGACTTTATAATCTTTTAACACCTAAACCCCATGTCTCTAACCCAAGGAATGTATCCCCTACATTAACAATACTTCAACTCAAATCCTTTGGGAAAAGAAATAAGAATTCTCCCATGTCTAATTTTTATGTCTTATTACCACTAAATCTGTAATGATTTAAAAGGGTGCCAGAAATTGATATACATGCACACAATTCTTCCATTTGCTTCCTCATTCCATTGATCCATTTCCACGGGGCATGGGCCACAGATTAGATTACACTAGACTAGGTTATGGCCAAAGAGAGGCTTCCAACAGATCATCCTAAAATGTTGCAATAGCTCTGTTAACTGCAAAGCCCTCCACAGTGAATACTTACTCTCATGGAAGTACCTGACTAGTTGCAGTAGTTAACTGTCCTTCTTATGTTTCTGAGACGTGACTCCTACTGACATCCCAGAAGCACTCATTTCAAAGTAAAAAAATTATGAAACCCACTACTACACTTAACTACACTGAGTTTCACTTCTCTCTGCAAAAGGGGCATTGAGTTTAGGAATCTGACATAATATTTCCATGGCAGCTAAGTGAAGAGTTACAGCTGTGCCCATAAACACAAGCAAGCTTCTGATGCTAATCCACCAGAACTGGAAAAGTTCGGGTATGAACTGAAAACATGTTTCAATTTCAGGCTAATTTTATCAGAAGACTTCTGTCCTCTCTCATTAGAAGCAGGCTGTCTGCTTCCAACTCAGTGGTGCACTATCAGCCACTGCCACTATCACTCCTTTCTGCTTTCTTGGAAGGCTTGAGAGAAGCATGTGGAACATCTCCCCAGTCAAGGCGGACACCAAAAAAACAGGCCAGGTCTCTGCCACAAAATAGACAGCCCCATCAAAAATTTATGGGTATGCTCTGGACACCAACAATCTCAGGTATTTCAGCTCTGGCTTATTCTTGTTCATGGCCAATGGCCTGTTTTACAACATGAGCCTGCCTCCACAGGCAGGACCTAAGTATGGCCAGCAGCATCCCTCTCGGGCTCTGGTTGGAATATAGAGACTCTGATCAAGTGTCTAATCAGTTTCAGAAAGGACATGGAGTTACACTTAAGGAAAAATTTTACTGTAAGAGTGAGGAAGCCTTGGCACAAGCTGCCCAGGGAGGGTGTGGAGTCTCCTTCTCTGAAGGGTTTCAAAACCCACCTGGACACCTTCCTGAGCGATATGATCTAGGCTGACCTACTTTTAGCAGGGGGTTAGACTAAATGATCTTGGTAGAAGTCCCTTCCAACCCCTACCATTCTGTGACTGTGTGATCAAACCTGGGATGCACCCAGAAGTGCTGAAGGAGTTGGCTGATGTCTTATCTTGGAAAGGTTATGGTGACTGACAGAAGCTCTTGAGAGATTCATTCAGAGAGATCTCAATAGGCTAGAAAAATGGGCCAATGGGAATGTCATCAAGATCGGAGGGAAATACCAAGTTCCACAGCTATTATGGAACTCTATGCACCAGTATAGGTTGGGGACTGGCCAGTGGGAAAGCAGCTTTGTGGAAAAGGATCTGGAGGTCCTGGTGGACATCAAGTTGAATATCAAGCAGCAGTGTGTCCTTGCAGCAGAGACAGACACCTATCCTGTTAGGAAGAGGATTGCCAGCAGATCAGGGCAGGTGGTCCTTCTCTATTTCCTGCCGTTGAGATCACATCTGAGGCGCTGGGTCCAGTGCTGAACTCCCCAGTACGAGAGAGACATGGAGAAAATCCAGCACAGTGCTATCAAGATGATCAAGGAACTAGAGCATCTGTCATACAAGGAAAGGCTGATAGAGCTAAGATGTTCTATCTGGAAATGAAAAGGCTGAGGTGGACCTTATCAACATGTATGTTTATCTGACGGATGTTGGGGGAAGTCAGACACTTTGATATGCCCAGGACAGGGACCAGGGGATTGGACATTGCATTTGAGCATAATGGAAATAAGTATTTTTTTTACTGTGAGGGTGATTGAACACTGGAATTAGTTGCCGAGAGACCTTGTAGAGTTTCCAACCCTGAAAATACTTGAAATTCAACTGGACGTGGTCCTGAGAAACCATTTCTATTTCACCTTGCTCTGAGCAAGAGGATTAGACAAGATGATTTCCAGAAGTCTCTTCTACCCTCACTCTTTCTATATTTCTGAGAAATTATTTAAACAGAGCTATTAAATCATCTTTTACAGAAGGAAACAGTAAGAATTGTTGATTATATTTTCTAGGGTATTGCTGGGATGTGGACGCAATCTCCTGTTAATTAATTCTCAGGTTCAGCAGCTGCTAACAATTGCTATATATGTTTTATTTTAAGCTAAAAGTGCCAAGATTCTTCAATAAGCAGTTTCTAAATGCATACAGCATAAACAGAAATAAGTAACGTGATTTAAAAATAGATTTGGCATTTTTACATCAATCTTCCTCCTTCCTTGTAAGTGATCACAACTAAAGATGTCTACCTAGAAAAGATTGCATTGCCTTTGTAGATAAAGTGACTGTTGAAAAAGAGAAGCTTCCAGCATAAATTATTTGTACTATGAATGTCTCGAGTCACATCAAGCCTAACAAGAAGCACCTTCGGAAAACTCGGTTGCATTCACTGGGAGTGAATATGTGCTGTCTGAAGCTCAGGTTTTCTTTTATGGCTGTATACAGAATCATTTTTCTCGCAATGCAGTCTCAGAACAAAGCAGCTTTTGCCCTTTATTGACAGGATAACTCTCCCATTTGCTACTCTGATGGCACTTCAGACTATATGTTTCAAAGCCATGAGCAAGTAGATTACAGTCCTATTCTTGCACATTAACATACAAATGAAGTGACCAGATCTGTGTCCCTGTGCCTGATCTCTACAATTACTTATTTCAATGGTAAGAAGAAAATATTCTATCCAGTGAAGGACCTCCAGTATGGAGGGACTTCTCCTTACAAGGCTGAATTATGAAACTCGTTTTGGGCTAGCAAACCGGCTCCCAGTTGTGACAATGGTATTGCTAGCTATGAAATATCAGGACATCACCTTGCCAGCTTTATCTTAAATACTGAGATCAGATGTACTCAAATCTGATCTAAGTCTCTGCCAGCCCTTCTGTATATTTCCCGAAGCAGAGGAAGGACAGTCAGGCCAGCTGCTTTCAAAAGACATTTGGGGCTGAATGCACGTAAGCTAATGTAAGCCAAGCTAGCTGAAGGTGCCTGTATTTTCTGAATCAGAAACAAGTGTGTCCCTGGTTTCTCCTCTAAAGAAGGGAGCAGAGTCAGGACTTCCAACAGTACTTCAGAAAAGCCAGTGAGATCTCTCTTGGATAGTTGTTATTAATATCGACTATACAAGGAGTCTAAAGCAAATGTGCTTCCAGTCTACACACTTCAGATAGGAATATAAAGCTGGAAAAGATGAATGTAGGCCTTGAAACCATATATATTATATTTAGTTGATAACAGCAGAACACTGCAGGGAGCCTGTAAGACAAATGTTACTACAGCAAAGTAACCATTGTAATACTTGCACACTATCTTAGCGCATAATTTGTTCCAAGCATAAACACAACAGAGTTACATTCAAGAGACCTTGGTATCCTGTACCATGTTATTTGCAGTCTGTGGAACACTTGAAAACTTGCTCTTTTGACATTTTTCTAGAAAGAGATGAACAATCAGGATACTGCTCTTCACACACCATCCCACTTGTGCACTGCAGTAATATCCACTCAAATACAGAAGAAAAAAACAATCACATTTCTCACCTCTCAAATGGACCAGATAATACAGAATTCAGATCAGTCTGTGTTTTTCATTAAACTGACATGTTTACAAGTCAGATGAAAGCAATACTTGCTCAAATGACCTCCTTTCCTCTGTTTGGAAGATTTATTGAAGGCAATATAGAACAGCAACAATAGTCAATCACAGGTGGCAGACTGCCCTTTTATTAGGCATATTGAAACCAATTAATCTAAGTGAGTTTCCTCCCTTTACCTCCTGGAGACATATGCGGTTAGAATGCATTTAAAAATCCTACAGCAACAAATACAGGTTCTGAAACTATTAATCTGAACTTTGAGACGTTATTTACATGCACTTGAGATGCTAAATATTAACATGCTACATAGTCTTCTAGGCAACATAATTTGACTAAATCCAAGACTTAAAGTTCTAAAACAAGGCTTTGTAGTACTGCCATCCTCAGAGGCAGCAGAAAGAGAAAGGAATGCCTGTAAAATGAGGTAAAAGCAGAAGCAACACCAAAACCTGCTGTAATGCTGAATAAAGAAATCTGAGTTAATCAGAAGTCTTCAAATAAGGTTGCAAGGGAAGATGGGCTATTGAACCAGTCCCACATTTAGAGCAAAGAAGTAATCAACGATTGGAATTTATTTCTAGATGTCAGATTATCTGCAATTTATAGGAGATATCAAAGGACACTTGAGGTGAAAAACAAGTCTATAATAATCTTATTAATTATGAAACATCAAAACCCAAGATGTCTTAATTCATGTTCTCATTTTTGCAGTCCACGTGCTTTTAATTAGAACTGCTGTAATATATTATCTTGGGAGGCATATGAGAGAAGTGAGTAACTTTTTAGTAGCAGCTTCCTCTTTCAGGGCACACATTTAAATAATCCTTTATTCTTGGATTACCTCAGATATCCTCCTTGGATTACTTGCACTGTAAATTCAGTTATAATCTTACCAGTTTCACAGCTGGGCCCAGTGAAGCCTTGTGGGCAGGCACACACATTGGAAGCAATACAGGCTCCTCCGTTCCTACACCCATCTTTGCAAAATGCTGCAAAATGAAAAATCACAGTATATGGGTAACCGAACTACACTCAGCAACCAAACAGGTGGCCACAGGCTGCTGTCAGGCTGACATAGAACGGTTTCCTTTCAGCACTGACTGCAGAGATTGCCTCCTCCTAAGGACAGAGGTCATGAAGAGATGGCTTATGGCCCCCCTGCCTCACTGGCCAGATGGGCTGACAAGCTACAGAAGGAGATTAGAGTAAATCATCTGAAGACAACAGCTCACATATGTGCTCCTTCGCATGCACTGGGAAGCCGTGAAAGGCAACATCTTCCCTACAAACAGACTCTGCCTACGGCAGTGCTGGTCTCTACTGACCAAACAAAGGCTGGGGCATTAATAGGCACAACTGAACACTAAATTTTCTGGCTACCTCATTCCTCGATTGATCAACTACATCAAAATAATACAAATAGTAATTTTGTCTCAAAAGATTCTGCAGAACTTAAGACTTTAAATTATTTGGAGTTTGAAACCAATCCTGTAATTGTTTTTGGACACACTGCAAACTGAGAAACTGTGCTTACATGTTTTGCTGCAACATTTTCCAGTCACAGCTGTGAATGTGTGTATGCTTTAAAGCATCCCTTCTACAGACACAGCAATGCAACCAGCTCTGATGGAAAACATGGCAGCTGTAAATTGTTCTGATTGCACCCACAATATGGAATCAGAATTGCTCTAGTCACAAGAAACTGTAGGTGAAACTAGCCAGATGGAGGTTATCACCGGCATAAAGAGTTGCTCCAGGGCATTAATCTAGTCCTGCACTTGTAAGCAGCCACTGAAGATGCCAGGCTTTGGTTCGCAGCTTCTTGGTGCAATAGCATCACTTATGAGGTCCTAAAGCTCATCTGAGAAAGTATTGCCAATTTTTGCTTTGCAGTTCTCAGTTTCCAGACACCAGCCTTGTGGTGTGAGACCCTTGGCACCAAGTGAGACATCTAAGCTTTCCGGTGCAGGATGACACAGTACACGGCAGTACAGCTGGCATGAAACTCTGGAAAAGGCACGGTAACAAGAGGTACAGCCAGGTCTCTCTCTGAAGGGCATTGGCATCGAGGCCAAGGCTGCAGAGAGTACATTTCTCAGACTAGAATATGCAGGCTCAGCCCCTTCTCCTGCATACTGTCTTTCCAGTATTGAGAAGTGAAGGTGGCAGGGATGCGTTTCTCTTTCACAGTAAGGTCAGGTGCCCTCTGAAATGTCAGACCTGCAGTCAGAACTTTTATTCAGGGAACAGAAGAGCTGAACGTGGTGCTCGAGGGTTTATACACCCACTCTTTGACCCAAACAGATCTTAGTTACCTTTTTGTAAGATGACATGACTCCAGCAGAAACACTGGGGAATACTCCCAAGCACAGCATGGGAGTGAGCTGCACAGACAGAGCTCTCTTCTGAGAGGGGCAGCTCTGGGTTTGAACCTCCTCAGGCTAAGACTTTTTTCCATTCGCCAGAGGAGGGAGCCCAGTATAAAAGGGCACATTTGCTGATATCTCCTCCTCTACCTATGTGTTTGACAGGAAGTGGACTAGGATGTCATGTTTTACAAAGAACTTGTTTATGTTAGGAATATTTAGAAAAAATTTTACTGTGACTTAGGTGAAGGAATAACTAATGCTGAGATCTTAATCAGGCTCAGCAATTAAAGAAATTCTATATTGCTTAGCCTCAATAATACACAGCAACAGAAGGTATCGATGGGATATAATTGCCAACTCTGGCCCCATAGATTCTGACATCTAACAGATCAAGAGGACTGAGACATAATTTCAAGGAGCACTAGGTGTGCTATTGCTGTAGCTGTACCACTTCTCATGTCTGGGCCAGTTCCACTACAGCTTTTATTTTCAAGCATCCTCCAAATCCTAAGCTCAGAGCCTGAGGATTTCCAAGAATTTGTTCCCAAGTACCAAATATCAACTCCTCTGATGTAAAATGCAATGGAAATAAAATCAGTATTGTATCTCTGGGAAAGCATCTTTCTAAGATTAGAAGCATAACTTCTAATGTTTAACAGTAAACGGGAATGTTAGAAAACAAGGCACCACTTATGTGTAGCAAAGGTTTTATGCATGCAGATCTACTGCTTTTCTCATTTACAAAAAGACATAGCATACCAAACAACCCTCAGCTCATCCAAGCAAAATAGCAAGTGATGGACCATGGACAATGAAGATCTGACAATGTTTTGACAGCTGTAACTTTGTTGGTAACTGTGGGCTTCCTTGGATGGTGTAGCATGTATAGAAACTGTTAATTTGGTACAGAAATGAAACATACTTACTTCAATTTTTAGACCATGCTCTCTCTGTATGCATCAGCCCCAGATTACTGTGAACTCTGCCAAATGCAAAGCCGGTGTGCATCAGCCTATAAAGATTTTCTTATAGGTATAGAATCTAAATGCTTAGCATAGCATTTTGTCTGTCTGCTTTGTGGCATGTGACCACATTTGCTTCAACTATGACAAAGCACCTCATCCAGTTTTGAGACTGCCAAATCCCTGGGTTTTCAAGGCTTACCTTTGCAGATAGTACCATTTCCCGTGTAGCCTGGCTTGCACACACAGTTATGCCCACCCACAGTGTTGAAACAGAGTGCATTCTCATCACAGTTGTGCTGGTTTGTTGCACATTCGTCATGCTCTGGAAAGGGAAACAAGAATGGGATGGTGCTGAATTTTTAAGATACAACAAAATAAAGGCTTTGTATAGGTGTCCACATTAAAAAGAGATAAAGACAGTAGTAGTTACTGACAATAAAGCTATGTGAACGTGTAACCATAGGATATACAGGGTATATATTTTTAGCACATTCCACTATATGATAACTGTGTGGCAACATAATTTCACTTTAATTAACAGGGAGCCACCATAGTTACACTTTCTATGTAGGATAGTCTTCTCATAAACATTTGCCAAAGAACTGGCTAGCATACTGAAAATCCATATGCTAGTTCTACTCGGTAATTTATTCATGCAGGTTTATCTTATGCAGGATTCATAGGGTTTCGTTCAGAAAGCTGACTAATGGTGTGAGACACATGCTCCAAACTGCAAAAGATACAGTTAGCAGAAGGCAGGACTTTGAAACGTAGTCCATGTTTTCCTTTCCTTCAGTGTAGCACTTCAGTTACATGAAATAAATAACCCAAAGACAAAAGTCTGTCTACAAGGGACTTTTGGCACAGCATGTCCTAGCACAGGAGTGCAACAGATGAGACTTCTCAGTCTGGTGATTAGACTTAGACATACTGTGAAATATCCCTTTTGGGAATAAACAAAAAGTCTGGACAATATGACCTTGTGTTAGCTTGCAATGCACTGTTTCAAATAAAACAAAAATATTGTATAAGTTACTGACCACTTTAATGTTTCAGTTTGTGACTTTTAAGAAATGGAAAATGCAATTTCAAAACAAGGTGCTCTAAAGTGTTGTTTCAAAATGCTCGGAAAACTAACTGTTTGGGGAACATAAAGACACCTAATTTCAATCAGCACATGTTGACCAACTTGGATGTGAGGTTTTCATAGCCATCATTCTGCCCAGGTTTTAGCAAATTTCCTTAGTGCAGCTTATGCCAGTTCTGGATGACACAAGACAATTAAATCTGTAATTGGATGCTCTTTCTTCCCCAGCTTTGAGTATGTCACACTGTTCTGAATCTTCTCCTTTATAAATAAAGAACTGAAGTCTGCACATAATCCACAGAGTTGTCAGGAAAAATGAATTTCTTAACATTTGCAAATCACTATGGAAATGTTCAACTTGCTGTTTCAGTACTGGCCATAAACTGTAGGAGTATAAAACTGGCAGAATGGCACACATCTAATCCATCAGTAGATATAAGTTGTTCTCTAGTAATGACAAATACCTGTTGTTTAAAAGCAGAGAGAAAATAATAACAATGTAACTAATAAATTTGAAACACTACACAGGTTTAGATTTAAGAGTTTCAGTGAGGTTGTTTTTGAGTGTTTATTTGTTTGTTTTTTAATAACACTAACCTAATATCTCTCTTCTAAACAAGGACTTACATGTCTCCTATATCACCAACAACACTCTCCTCAGCACTGAGGCACCTACTGAGCTGAGTCCATTGTTGGATGCAGCAGAGCATGGGCTGCAGGCCACTGCCCTGAAGCATGAGATTTAATTACTTTGCTCTCAGCATGTATAACTAAAATTGTCATTGTTCACCAAATGATCCAGCCCCTCTAAAATCCAGTTAAAATATTTGACTCCAATCTCCTAATATACTGAAATCTCTTGTGCTGGCTGAAACTATTTATGCTAAATCAGTTCATAAAACAAAACGAAAATAATGACCATGCAAATTACGTTAAAAGTGTTACCTGCACTGTAGATATCCTGCCTTTCTTAGTTTGTGTTAATATTATGATATTATTCAAATTTGGTATGCTATTTAAATATTTTCTCACTTTTAAAGGCTTGGTATAAAATACAACAGGAAAATAACCATGGAAATATGTGAAACGTTATGCACTCAGCAGGTCCAAGTATCTTGCAAAACCATTATCTTCATATCACAGGAGGCAGGGTCTATAAGACAATCCATCACACTGGTAAATTCAGCTCAAATCATTGAACTTGACAAATTAAGTACCATCTCAAAGAAGAAGTGTAACTATCTTTCCCATGCTTTAAGAATGTAAAAGCATCCCTGGCACGTATGGCAGCTCTCTACTAAGGATGTGTATATAAGAGGAAAGCAGGGGATCACAGAATGTCATACTAAGAGGAATGACTCTACTTGCATGGCTGGAGCAGGTCTGAAAGACCACCAAGGTACCCACAGCCAGGACAAGTGTTTTGGCCTCTATGTAAAGTAAACTTGCTACTGGTATTCCAGTGCAACAAGGTATTAACTATATATACCTTGCAGTACCAGGGCCTTGAAGATCCCTTGCATAAATGTATGTCCTTCATATAAAAATGTGACTGCCACAGCTGAGTATGCCTTCCTAACATTTGCTCTCTGGGCTAGGAAAAACTACTGAGTCTTTTACAATGGATTTTTTCTTAAAGAGTACAGTACCAATATAATTAACTTTCCATCAGCTAAATAATAGGGCTTGGACTGAAAGATAATATGCCTGGTTTCCTATGCTATGTAAGAAACGTCAGTGTTTCTTATCATCCTGTGAGAAAGTTCATGGAGGATGCTTGCTAGCATTTCTGGAAATGGGTCCAGAATATAGAACCACAGAATCATAGAATGGTAGGGGTCAGAAGGGACCTTTACAGATCATCTAGTCCAACTCCCTGCTCAAGCAGGTCTACATAGATCAGGTCACATAGGAATGCATCTAGGCATCTCTTGAAAATCTACAGAGAAGGAGACTCCACACCTTCCCTGGGCCGCCTGTGCCAGGGCTCCCTCAACCTTACAGTAAAAAAGTTTTTCCTTAAGTTTAAGTGGAACTGTCTGTGTTCCAGCTTTTGTCCATTACAGCTAGTCCTATCATTGGACACTACAGAAAAAAGTGTTGCCCCATCCTCTTGACATACACTTTTTAAATACTTGTAAGTATTAATGAGGTCCCCTCCTTTGTCTCCTCCAGGTCTCTGTCCCTCTTCAGCTGGGGAGCCCAGAACTGGACACAGTACTCCAGATGAGGCGTCACCAGGGCAGAGTAGAGGGGAGAAGAACCTCCCTTGACCTGTTGGCCACACTCTTCCCGATGCATCCCAGGATGCCATTGGCCTTCTTGGCCACAGGGACACATAACCCAAACTGTTTCAAAGTAGCCATCATTTCTACTTCTGTGGCTATCTGCTAAAATATCATTTTTATTCAAATAAAATACTAGCAACTCATGAATAATTCATGAGTCTAGTAAACAATTCTTGGATAGACGTTTACATACTATTTGTAAGAGGAAAATGTCTCAAAGGAAGAGGAAATTTTGTCATTCAACTAAAGGAGCAGAAATTTTAAAGGGATAAGAATGGAAAAATCAACACAACAATAATCAGGATGTTTTACAATCCACCAGGTTTTGTTGCTCTGTATCATCTGAGCTTATCTTCAATAACAGACGTAAAACCATTTAAACACAGCACTTAGTCATATTCTTTCTTATAGTGGCACCTAACAGAGCAGTCAGCCTATACTTCAGGACTGGCTCTTTTATGGATTGATTACAAATAGTTAAACTACATCTGAAAATATCCTATATAAAACATTTTACTGCATTCAGTCATCCAGTATGTGGCACAATATCCACACCATTTAAAATAGACTATCAGAAACAGCTTCTTCCAGTATTCTTTATTAATAACAAGGCAGACTATCTAGCTTTATTAAAAATAAAAACTCTCATTTGTGATAAAAAGAGTGGTGCTCTGTTGATAATTTGTCACTAATTCATGTTTATCACTTTGGTTTCCTTTTTTAATCAAACACTTGGCAAATCACCTTAAATAAGGACATTGCAGAGTTCAGTCACCTTAAACATCAAACCAGGAACTGTAGAAGTAGATAGGACTATGCATTACAAAGAAGAAAAAAGCAATTTATGAAAGAATCATTTAAAGAAAACATTTTTTTATGGTTTTAACTTAAAAAAAAGTACAGAAATCTTATTTGCATTACTTAGAAATAAGTAGTGACCAAATATGTTTCTGATGATGCAAGAAGCAATGCTGAGGCCATCGATTTCAAACATCTTTGGAAATCGTCTGACACATTTAACAAAAGTTCTATTTATACATTTTTCATTGCTCACCATAATGAATACAGGGACCTATTAGGCACAATAGTATTACAGAGGCAAAGAAATAAAAATTACTTTTGTAGAAAGATTTTAATGATTAACAAACCCAAACATATTCTATAAAGGCCAAAAGCATTAGTTTCGATGATTATTTCTAAGCTTCATTACCTACTATATCTAAATTCCATTTTAAATTGTTCAGGACTCTATGCTCAACAGTGTTAAAATTCATAAAAGATGTGTTCTGAGAATCAACTGAAGTTTTAAATATAGTATTTATACTGATCAAACTGTCTCTAGAGTGAGGCCTTTCTGGCTAGAAAAAATTTTTCAACTCCAAAATTTGTTCAACGGCAAGAACAATAATAAGAATGTGTATGAATGTTCCATTAAATAATTCTTATGATGCAGATAGCGTAGAGATGAAAAAAAATATGATGATGCAATTAATCCACTTGTACATGTTTGTGTGTGCAGCAAATAGATTATATACACACAATTACTTATACGCACATATAAATGCACATACGGTAAGGGTGAGGCATGTCAATGCAATGACAGATGATGATCTGTCTTACCAAGTTTATTATCTATGCAGAGATTTTTGCTAAACTTAGTAAAATTTAACATGCTGCCCAAAAGATGTGTCACCTGCTGCTTCCTTGTTATCCTAGCACCATGCAACATTAGTCCCTATCCTTCCTACTGCTTATTTCATGACTACAAATAAACAGAAATCTGTATAGCGTTTCCTACTTGCATACTGCAAGTCTTCTAAATATTTGCCTTGCACATCCATACTCTGAAAATGTCTAAGAAAAAAAAAACAACAAACAGAATCCAAAATCAAAAAGAAATGATGGTTGAGTTGCATCATTTACTTATGGGCAAAGATTATTATGCTGGCAGTTTTCCTGAATCATCCATTACCAACACTGGAAAACAAGAGCTGAGATCACACTTGAGGAACAGAAAAGCAGAACAGTTCCAAAAATATAAATAAAATACATCTCTCCAACTGCATTCTTGTAACACAATGCAATAGATATTAATTTCTGAACAAGGAACTCCAAGGATCAGGATTAAATAAAAATAATTTAAATAAAGACAATGTATTAGGTACTTTTCCCTTTCAATGCCTCTGCATTCTTGAACTGAAGTTACTTTTAGGACTCCTGTCTCCTTTCATTGATTTAACATAGCTCTATAGAACTCTGGTGACAGGCTGGCCATCTCACATGGCAGTGACAGCAAATAAGAGTTATCTTAATTATCAATAGCTGACATACTTAAATGCCCACTTACAAGTTTTCTTAATCACAAGCTCTTTTTCTCTCATATAGTTCACGTACAAGATAAAAATTAGTAGTAATTATATGGGTAGTTTGGAAGACTTATTCCATTAAGATCATTTGGGAAATGACAGATGGTTAATTTCTTTAAGACTTCATATTAACCAGTTTAAACTCTAATTGGCAGAGTTACTTAAAGTCTCAGCATATGCATGTGATTTTCAAAGAGTAAATGCTGTAAATTGATGAAACTATGCTATTTGCTGGAGTGTGTCCAAAGAAGGTCAATGAAGCTGGTGAAGGGTCTAGAGAACAAGTGCTTATGAGGAGCAACTGAGGGAACCGGGGTTGTTTAGTCTAGAGAAAAGGAGGCTGAAGGTAAGACATGATCTCTCCCAATAACTATCTAAAAGGAGGTTTTAGTGAGGTGGGGGTCAGTCTCTTCTCCCAAGTAACAGGTGATAGGACAAGAGGAAATGGCCGCAAGTTGCACCAGAGGAGGTTTAGATTAGATACAAGGAAAATTTTCATTACTGAAAGGCTTGTCCAGCATTGGAACAGTCTGCCCAGGGCACTGGTGGAGTCGCTATCCCTGGAGATATTTAAAAGACACATGGATGGGCCACTGAAGGACATGGTTTGGTAGTGGGCTTGGTAGCTCTGGGTTGGCTGAACTCGATAATCTTAAAGGTCCTCTCCAACCTAGACAATTGTATGTTTTCTGCATATTTCTGTTAAATTTTTGATTGATATTCCCCAATTCAAATATGTCTCAATTCATTTTTCTATATATATATGCCTTAATTCAAATTCAAACGGAATTCATGCTTTAAATACTGAGAGTTACTGTCACACAGTTTACCCTTAGTTAACGCTGAAGTCATTAATCATTAGTTAAAGACCATTAGCAGCTGTCCTCAGTTCAAAGCTGGGGATATGAAAAACCTGGTCTCCCCACAAGAGTCTACTCACTGCTAATGTTGTTCCTCATTGATTTTCACCTTCATCCGCTCCCATTTATCCAATGCAGCTCTTGGCCCTCATTTTCTAATTCTCTCTTCAGTGCAGCCATAAATAACAATTTTTGCAGATCTATGTCCAGAATTTTCTTTCAACTCTTAATTATCTTGATAATAAAAATAGCTCTGGCATGTGCATATTCCATTTTCAAGGTCTCTTTAGAGTCCATCCTGTTTTCTGAAATGTTCTTTCTGTCTGTAATTACTTAGTCCATTGTTGTCCTTCAGGGAGAACAGTTGCCATTGTCTCATCCAGATGTCTACTTCTCTCTTTTATCTATTAGCTTATTTACTTATTCTGTATTTGGTGTTAATATCATTAAAAAAAAAAAGACAACCAAGAAAACTGTAATAAAATCTTAGGAAGAAAAAAATCTACTTGGGGAGATACCGCCAAAATCCAGTGTTCCTTTTTATATCCGTTATGAGACAGCTCCAGGATTGCATCTTAGTTATACTACTAGGAAAATATAACGTGGAATCTATATTGCTGGCAATTATCAATGCAGGATTAAAAGCATCTGAAAAAACCACTTGATCATGAGAAGGAAGAGGCACTCACTCTCCTTGCAACAACCTGTGAGGCTAAGAGGGCTTTGGAGAAAGATACCCTTGTCGGTATTCCTGACAAGACTTAAGACAGGCATGGACTGAGCTGGACTTTTGAAACTGGTATAATTTGTTTCACAAAAGGAAATTCTGACACTGAATATGTTGATGCAATCTATTTCTAAAACACCTCTCATTTCCAACCATGAAGTTCTTTTCTCTCTAGGACAACCAAATTTTTTAACATATGCACTGTTCTTTACCAATGTAAAGAGCACAAGAAAGATCCTGTGTGTGTGTATATATATATATATATATATATATATATATATATATATATATATATACAAATATAACTTCCAAAAATATAGGACATTCTAATTCAAGTCAACATTGGTTTTTTGAAAACTTTTTCTAACGAGATTTTCAATTTTATGTTTTATTGCATAGTGGACTTTCATCTAAAGAAAACTATTTGACACAGCAAAGCCTACAAGAAACATGTACTTTTTTCCCACCCTTTGACTTCAAAAATTTTTTCTTTGCATAAAATCTCTTTTATTTTTTGCTTATTCCTGTTCTGGATTTTCCTCCTAGACAGAAAGAATACATAGCTTTCATGTCTAAGTATCTTTGAACTATCCACTAGTAATTGAAAATTCTCAAATCTAAAGTAATGGATTTTATGCCTCTAAGCAGGGTATAGTCTCCACTAGGACTCAAGTTGAAAAGCCTAACACACAACTTGAACGCTGACCAGTCCACCCTTCCTGTGGTATCTGTAGACCAAGAAGCCCATGCCAAGATCTCCTAAAACTCTGGGAAGACAAAGATATTCCTACTCTAAACCACAACAGACAAGTTGTTGTGTAAAATAATTCATGCAGGGCTAACATTACTCCCTCCATTTTTCTCCACAGCTCTTCAGCAAATGATTTAAACTTTCTTAAAACCGCCTACATTTCATCATCTTCAAAATGTGTTTTGTAATTGTGATCTCATGGAACAAGAAGTAATTTTTGCAAAATACACTCCTCTCACAGAGGCTTCTATTGTATTATTAATCAGTGTTACTTCATGTAACATCCTGTGAATTCTTACACTTTTCAACCAGTTAGGCAGAGGAAACAAATTGAAGAAGATTGAGCACGACAGCTGAAGTTAAAAAAAGCTTTATTTCCACTTTCCTTCATGGCTATTTTCTATCTTCCTTCTCGAACAGAAAAGTTTAAGGGAAGGATTTTCTAAAGCAGTTAGCATAGGCCTATCTGTTCCCCTAAAGGAAAATCTGTAACTCTCACTGATTTCAATGGCAGGACTGTAATGCAAATGCAAAATTATTTTGAAAATCCCACCTGAAGAGACTTCAGTCTAGACATAAGGTCTGTGACCTTGTCGCTCACTTTTTTCTTGCCTTAATTCAAACTGATCTCTTAATATCTTGTCTCTTTTACCATTGACATTTTAAAATAAGGTTTCAATCTTTTAAAAGGTATTTCATCATGTAGACTTTCTCCATAAATTAATTTTTTTTCAATCTAGCCAGATGCATTATTTGTTCCCAGATAAATCTTTTTCAGTTCCAAGCTGCACTGAACACTTATGCTTTCAAGATATTCTGTTGTCAAAAAGTCATAATGATAGCAAATTCTACGTCAACACTAGTGCTCCCTACTATACCACTAGTAGAACAGCCAAGCTAGAGCTGTAAATATGCTATTCCAATCTCCTCAGCCAACTGGAAAATGTTTATTTTACTGCTTCTCCTAATGCCAACCCTTTTAATTTACTGTTTCCTTACTAAAAGGTTCCATGTTATACAAGTTTGCCACCCGCAACAGATACATGCTGGATATTTGGCCTCCATCCTGCACATATTTCTGTTATACAAAGAAGCAGGAAGTGTCTCTGTGACTGCTGCTGAGGCTCCTAACTTGCTGTCTGTTCTCGTATTTCACTAGTTATAACTTCTAGATCAACTACATAACCAGAGAGCTCCACAAAAACACCTTTGAACAACACTTTTTCAGCACAGAGTTAACAGAAAGATGGATATATAGCAGAACAGGAAAAGATGTATCAGCAATCAAGTTGGTTTGATAAAACACAGACATACTCAAAGCTCTCTAGAGACAGTTAGAGTCCCTCTTCCATTCTTTTAGGGATAGTATCATGACCAGGGCTTGCCAACTCATCCCAGGGGCTCCTGGGAAAATCACAGTTACAAACATATGGCACCATTATCAAGAACAGTGCAGCGGTGGATGAAATGTTGCTGAAGCTTTGATCCTGCTCTTGTCCGCAGGGATCTGGAACAACTTCTCTAATCACAAATACTAGGAAACAAACAGTATTTCTGTCATCTTACACAGCAGGGAGGCTTCTTAACACATATGATGGTTCCTCTTATTTCCCTGGCGGTACTGTGACATGTGCATTGAAATGACTTACTAGATATCAAGCAGGACAGTAGTACTGTTTGAGTTTCATGGGGAGAGGAGGACATCCTTTAGTGTTGCTCATCTGATTTGGAATAGAGTTCTTCACTCAAACTCAAACAGAGTTCAAGTACCGTCAATCCGGTGAGGGTAAAGCAAAACAATATGGATGCTTTGACCTTAGGTAACCCTTGATACCAACTCTAGTGATGCTCCTGAATTTCCCTGGGGCACATCCTCTCTGACAGTTTACGGCGGCATATCAAAACAGCATAGCAATTATATCTTTCACAAACACTGCACCTAAGCTGCTTTCCCTGGAAACAAAAGGACTTGGAGAGAATGATACAGCTAATTCTTACCATAGCATAGTGCCAGGGAAGAGCTAACACACATACTCAGCCATAGAAGCCAGAAATTGCTTCTAGCATCTACAGTTCAGACGTAGCCTTGCTGCCAGGATACAATCTGCAGAACTGCTTGCACCACTGCTAACAAAAAAAAAAATGGCACAGCATAGCGATGGAGATGCAAAGAAATGCTTTCATCCTGGTTTCCTCCCCTACAATGGTATGAAACATGTCACTGGCTAATTTACTTGTTTGGATGAATAGATTTTCTAGCCCGCACCATGCTTCTTTTGTTGCCACAGTTCAACTGCTAGTGCCAATCAAGCTTACAAATAATTATTTCTGTATTTACACATATATGGATACTTATGTGCATTTCATATTCATAGATATTTGCATAAGCACATCTTAGCAAACTTTACGTTACTGAAATATTCTGCCATCAGATTTCCTGTCCTATTTAAGAACACTATAAATTGCTCTAATAAGCAGAACCATGGATTAATCATCAGTATTGTTCAGGTTTAAAATAGTCAAAATATTAATTTAGAATGAAACAACAGAGTTGAAAAAAAGAGCAAGTCTTGACCAGATATTCCATTTTACCAACACTACTGTCATCCGAGGATGATTTCCCCATTGTAATCTACTTCCTTTACTTGTCTCCCCTTTGGAAAAGTTAGGATTAGTGCAGTGGATGTGGTTTATCTCCATTTCAGTCAAGCATCTGACATTGTCTCCCACAGCATCCTTGCAGTAAAACTGAGAAAGTGTGGGCTGGATGATTAGATAGTGAGGTGGATTGTTAAGTGGTTGAAGGGAAGAAGGCAGAGAGTGGTGATCAATGGTGAATGCAGTGGAGCATCTCCCTTATGATGAAAGGCTGAGGGAGCTGGGGCTCTTCACCTTGGAGAAGAGGAGACTGAGGTGTGACTTCATCAATGTTTACAAAGACATAAAGGGTGAGTGTCAGGAGGATGGAGCCAGGCTGTTCTCAATGATGTCCAATGATAGGACAGGGGGCAATGGGTACAATCTAGAACATAAGAAGTTCCAAAGAAAGGCAAGGGAAAAATTCTTCTCTGTGAGAGTGACAGAACACTGGAACAGGCTGCCCAGATGGATTGCTGAGTCTACTTCTCTGGAGACATTCAACACTCACCTGGACAAGTTCCTGTGTGACCTACTCTAGGTGGTCCTGTTCTGTCAGAGGGGTTGGACTAAATGATATTTCAAGGTCCCTCAAGTGCATGTACACTCCAAACTTATTAAAAACCCAGGAAAAAATTAGAACAGGTTACTTCCGATGGATCTCCAGCCTTCCAGAAATTAATCCTCTTATCTTGAGAAGAATTGTCCATTTATGTCCACTTTGAACAGTGTGAAACTTTTATCTTCTTGTTTTTTCAAATGCACTGTTGTTAAAAAATTCTACTGCAGGTTTCCAAACCCTTAACATCAAGGTTAACACTGTGTGACAGCTGCTGTGTTCCAAACTCATCACATTTACTGGTCTGTAACAGCATAAATGACACAATTACCTGCTGTAATTACTGTTGCTGACAATATATTTTCCCTGGTGATTGGTCTGTGTGACTCAGAGCTGCTTATCTTTGTCAGTCCAGTCCAAATCTCCCTTTCCATGTGACTTGGACATTAACTTAGGAAGTATTTACAAATTACTTTCAATATCAGCCAAGACAGATATTTGGGATAGTATAAATTAATATTTTATTGTATGATTAAACAGTCTAACATTCTAATATTGTTTTGCATTAGAAAATAAGTATTCACAATAAAATTCTGTTCCACATTTGAATCAAGTACATATTTATTAATGTATTAGAAGGGAAGAACACTGAAATAGGTAAATAAAATAAAGGAATGAAATGCAAATAAATAACTACATTGACATTTTCATAAAATGCTCATTCCCAAAGTAAAATATGAGGTAAAGAAAAAAGTGATAAAATGTTAATTCTCATTGCCTTGTTATGACAATTAAACTAACAGCTACAGAAGACAACAGTGACTTTTGATTTAGAATGATGTGAGTTACAGGCTAATCAAGATAGCTGACAGCAAGCATTTCCCTGGAATACCTTTTACTTTTCAAACTTAAAATAGATGCAACTGCATCTATTTTGCACCATTTCTCCTAAGAATATACTTAAGATGGGGTGAAAAGATAGCAGCATAAAATAGTAGGAAACATACAGTCTTTTTAAGATAATTTGGGAGCTTGTCAGAAGAAAAAAAACCACTCCTACAAACCATTTAAGTAGAGCAGCCTCCTATTTTATTGCTAAGCATATTGACAGAGCTCTTGGCTCTTAAACATTGAGACTTTCAAAGGTTTTTGTTATTTGGTGGGGAGGATCTCAACTTCTGCATATCAAACTATGTTAATGGTAAAGAGGTCAGATTTCAAGAAGGAAATTGATTATCATTTCTGAAATAATTTCTGGTTTTAGTTTTCTAGTTCAGTCTTGAGAATGCCTCAAAACCACTAGTGTTTAAAAACAAACAAAGAAATTCCAAACAAACAACAACAACAACAAAAAACCCAGACAGAACAGTTCTATATCTTGAGAATACCCTCAGGAAAAAACTATCGAGTATCTTTTACAAACACAGTACTTTCAGAAACATTGCCTCATGATATGTAACTTCACTAAGAAAACTGAAATTTCATCCAAGAACCTTAGGATTATGTTGTGCAGAAGCACAGTGTAGACAGCAATGCTTTCTATCCTTCAATCCTTTCTATCAACTTGACTTTTCAAATTAATGATGATGATTTGGCCAGTCTTCCCTGAGACATCAGCAGAACAACACCCTAAGGATGCATTCCAATATATTTTCTTAGTAGGTGGTATTTGTTCCTTCTAGTTGGCCTAGTGTTTCTGACTGCTGTAGAGAGGTCCTGCCAATCATTCTGTCTTCTTTAATCATTTAGATGAGCTGGCAAACACAGACAGGTTTCAGGAACTGAAAATATTTTTTGATAAAATTAGAAAGGCAGAAAAAGTGCAAGTTTTGCTTTCACACTACACATTCATGCAGGACCAGCCACAGCCTGGCTGCAGAATCATCAGCACATTTCAGTGTGAATCAGAAGTTACACGCAGAACTAAAAATATAAGATTTTCTGTGGGATTATGCATAGGAGCACAGACACCAGATGAGTCAGTGAAGTGGATAAACCCAATATGTTTACTTTGCACACCAATGCATTTCAGGGTAAATTTCAGCATAATTTTATGTGCAAATAAGAACTGTCAAGGATACAATTTCTGCTGCAGCTGAGGGGTCGGTACCACAAGTAAGACCACTACTCAAGTACATGGTGGAAGAGAGGCTTGTAACCCAAAAGGTTACTTCTGAATTAGTCTGTAGAAATTAGTATCTAATTTGAAGCAGCAGTTTGATGCAGCTAAGGTTTTGCAAGTTGAGTATCATCCTTCCAAAAGACTGACAAAAGCAAGTAATACTGATACAGATTTCTCACAGAGACACACCTAGGAAGGATTTGTCAAAGATGACAAATGCTAAATTATAATGACTGACAGTATAAAACAACAGTTAAGGAAGCAGTCTGCTACTTAGCATAAATCAGGTTAATCTCTTATGAACATTTCATGAAAAACAAAGGATACTAAGTTGTTTCAGGAGTCAATGATTACAGGACAAGCCATGTGGCATGCAATGAGAATTATACAGAATTAAAAGTTTCCATGCTCACAGATTATATGAACAGAAATAATTCAAGGATTCTTATCTGTCCAAAAAAGAAATTGGACAGACAAATATCTTTCCTATCCTTTGCCTTTTCTTACAACTGAGTTATCTTAATATTGGAAATCTTTTTCAATAGCAGAATGTCAACAGACAGACAGACATTATATCCATATACTGTCAGTTGTACCCACTACCATTAAACCTTGGATAATTTATATCCTGTATATCCTGGTTATAGTCACCTTGATTTTACTGTGAACATGTAGAAAACTGCTGACTTTAATATATCATAACCACTTAACCTTAAATAACTCCATTTCTTCTTTGAAAAATGTCTTATTTCATACAGAAGCTCCAGTCCCTCAGCGACCTTGGCCAGAGTCCCTCAGAGAACAGGCTGCACTCTCAGCATGAGGCAATCAACAGCTGGCTCAGACATGATAGATGTGAGCTATCCAACTTCCTTCACTTCTGACTCGCTCAATGAGACAGCAGCAGATTCCCATCTCCTGAGCCAGAAAGATCCTTACAACTTCAAAGAAACTGTCCTCAAGGCTACCTACTGTGTTTTTTGATCTTTGCTATCTTTCACAGTCTGCGATCATCCACAGAAGGATGGGCCAGGGGAGGTCCAACTGTGAAAGGATGTCATATTGAGGTTAATTAATATCAGCCATCCTCTTAATATCATCATCCTAATTTCCACAGTCCAAAACTGCCATGCAGTATTGGGATACACAGATAAAGGAATTTTGACCAGACAATACCCTAGGTCAGTCTCCTGTACTTAAACTCTTCTAAAGAAAAACTTCAGCTGTTTAGTTGCTGGTAATTCAAGGTGCAATTCAGCTCCAGATTAAGGTACCAAAATTCAGTTGTCTACATGTGTGTTACTGGGCAGGATTCCACACACTTAACTAATCAGGCACGTTTAGCCTGGCACTTCATGGATATCTAAGGCTCAACAGGAAAACTGTAACAGGAGTTGGAGAGCAAGTAAAACATATCACATCATCTAAAAAAGCACTAGGCCTATAGAATCATTTCAGTTGGAAAAGACTTTTAAAATCATCAAGTCAAACCACTAACCTAACACTGCCATGTTCACCACTAAACCATGTCCCTCAATCCCTCATCTATGTGTCTTTTGAATATCACCATGGATGGTGCCTCCACCATCTCTCCGAACAGCCTGTTCCAGTGTCTAACAACCCTCTCAGTAAAACAGTTCTTCCTAATCTTCAATCTGAACCTCCCCTGGCACAACTTGAGGTTATTTCCTCTTGTCCAATCATTCATTACTTGGGAAAAGAGACCACTAACCACCTCATTACAACCTCCTTCCAGGTACTTGTAGAGGGTGATTATCTCTCCAGACTGCTCATCCACTCCTCATCAGACTTGCTCTCCAGACCCTTTGCCATCTTTGTTGTCCATCTCTGGACATGCTGCAGCATCTCAATGTCCTTCTTGGATTCAGGGGCACAGTATTGAACACAGTATTTGAGGTGTGGCCTCGCCAGCACTAAGTACAGGGAACAATCACTTCCCTGGTCCTGCTGGTCGCACTATCTCTGATATAAACCAGAATATCATTGGCCTTCTTGGCCACCTGGGCACACTGCTGGCTCAAGTTCAGCCGGCTGTCGATTAACACCCTCAGGTCCTTTTCTGCTGGTCACCTTTCCAGCCAGAGATCCCTAAGCTTGTAGTGTTGCATGGGGTTGTTGTGGTCCAAGTGCAGGACCCAGAACTTGGTGTTGTGAATTCTCATACAATTGGCCTCGGCACATTGCTCCAGCCTCTCCAGGTCCCTCTGAAGAGCCTTCCTGTCCTCAAGCATAACTACACTCCCACTCAGCTTCATATCATCTGCAAACTTACTGAAGGTGCACTGATCACCATACAGATCATTGATAAAGATGTTAAACAGAATAGACCCCAGCAGTGAGCCCCAGGGAACACCTGGCCACCAACTGGATTTAACTCCATTCACCATTACTTTCTGGGCCCAGCCATCCAGCCAGTTTTCCATGCAACAAAGAGTACGTTCATCCAAGTCATGGGCAGCCAGTTTCTCCAGGAGGATGTTGTGGAAGACACTATCAACGTCTTTACAGGTAGACCACATCCATGACATTTGCCTCATCCACTAAGTGAGTCACCTTGTTCTACAAGCAGATCAGATTAGTCAAGTAGGACTGGGCAATCAGATCTTGCTATAGACATCTAAACTCCCATTTCAGTCAGTGTAACCTACAGACCTCAGGAAGTGTAAAACAGGTAACGTAACATGGGATTGAGTTCCCTACAGATAGGGGGCTCAGATTCATAGAAAGAAATCTGCTCACATCCAGCTGAACTAAAAAAGTGCAAGACCTACAAGGTAGGTCATGTGTCAGATCTGCTAATCCCATGATGACAGCTGCCTGAAACCTGTATGCAGACAACTGAGCTAGGTCCAGCTGAACCCTTGACCTCTGTTGATTAAAATATGAGCTGAGATGAAGACATCTACGTTGGTGTGTCTTAATTGCAAACTGAATTCCACCTCATGTGTCAACTTCTGTAAAATTCTAACATGAAGAGTCAATGCAATTAGCTATGGAAATGAATAATTCATTCAGTGCTGCAAGGTTTGTTTGACTGTCTATTTTTACAATACACTCTGATAATTTTGCCATATTGCAACATCACTAATTTCTAATCATATTGTACTGACATGGCATATAACTGCATTCTAGAAACTGTCAAGGGACACTAAGTGCTGCAGAGGAGTTCAGAACACAGAATTGGGAGGGACACTGGGTGTCTGTTGCAGTACTATGAGATAAATATCAAGCAATGTCAATGTTTGAAAATATTGTAATTTCAGAATTTTTATTTGAAAGAAAGATGTCACTTTTCTGTGTATATTCTCAAGCTGATACCTGTACCTCCTGTTATATACTGAAAAAATCTAGATTCTTAAAAATACACAGAAACTATAGAAATGTAAAATAGCTAGACTGGCTTTTGATAAAATACACCTTAGCACCCTCACTTCCTAAGAAAACCCAGCTCTATAATGCATTGATATAGCCATACACACATATATACCAAATTTAAATTTAAATATAAGGAAAAATTATTTTACTGTGAGGGTGACGGAGCAGTGGAACAGGCTTCCCAGGGAGGCTGAGAAGTCTCCTTCCTTGGAGGTCTTCAAGACCCACCTGGACACATTCCTATGCGACCTGATCTAGGTTGACCTGCTTCTGCAGGGGAATTGGACTAGATGATCGCTAAGGGTCCCTTCCAACCCTACCATTCTATGATTCTATAGATATATATTTGGTAAAAGGATGATTTCTGTAAAATAATCAAGCATCCAATACTCAAGATGATACATTCATATCCTTCTCAAGGGAATACATTTTCTGTTTAATAACTCAATATTCTACCAAGGACCCTTAAAAAACGTGTTGGATTTTGATCAGCTGATAAATCAATCCTGCTATAATTGCACAGTCAAATGAACAGTAGTCATGAACTAGGTCAGTAACTAAGGTGAAAATGGGACCTAAAAATTATCCTCTAGGAAGAAATTCCAAGTTGAAAAAAATCTCCAAACTAGATTGTCAACGATAACCCAATTCAATCCAAATAAAGCATAAATGAGTCCTATTGTATAAGATACAGCGGATACATAAAACTGGCTTGTTATCTTACCAATGTGGTCGCATAGCAACAAGCTCAGTATGAATGATCGTTCCTTTATTAGCTCCGTGAATTATCTTACAGCTAGAAAGTGGATATTGGAGAGAATTTATCCTGAAAGAGGATTTAGAGCTTCACGTACACTGACATACTATAAAGTAGAATGGAAACTGGGCCAAGTATTGGAAATCACAATGAAATAGGTTTTAAGTTAAAAATGCTGTGTCTCTACAAGCTGACTTCTGGAGTGTTTATTACTATCAGTAACCCTGGCACTATAGCTGGACACCATAGCCCCAGTGGAGTTTGGATTACACTGTGTGATAATTCATGTGCACGCAGGTTACTTCTAACACAATGGGGGAGGGGTAATCACCAAAATCAGAGATGAAAAAGACAGATGGCTCATCTTGCCCACATCATTATAAATTCAGAACTGCATGTTTTCTCTAGTGGTTTGCTGACTAAAATATTTCCTTACTCAAGCCATAGTATATTACTCCAGTGATGTTACAAGACCCTGTCAGTATGCTTATTTATTGCTATGTCCCTTGCGCCATATTGCGCAATTACTCTGTTTCTTTTTAAGCACAGTCAACAAGTTCAGCTGTTGTACAAGCTGCAAAACTTGAGGGAAACTTGAAATGCTGCTAAATTCGTCAAAACAAGTCAAAGGAAATAAACAGGAAGAAATTAGCTTTTTTATTGTCATCACGTCCCACGTTATTGTATTTTCAAATAACAAAGCTGGTATACTATAAGCACATGACTAATCTGAGGTTATTGACACTTTTTAAAAACTTCTTTGAAGCAGTGAAGGGCAAAGGGCATACAGCAATGCTGAATAGCATTGTATTTTGTGGCAATATTTAGTCACTTACTAAAATGTGGCCTCCTTTACCAGTGTACTGAGCACTATAGGCTCTTATTATATTCAGGATTACTTGCTCCTGTGTGTCTGAAAACGCAGGTTAATTTTATACCGTTAATTAACTGAGGACAAGTGTGCAACTTTAAACACAGAAGCTAGATGACTTCATTCAACTCTGGATTACATCAGTCTTAGAGTAGCTTTCCTCCATGGAAACCCAGGCGACTAACTATACCACTCTTAGAGGAGGCTGGTGTAGGTGCTAAAACATAGTCACACTTCTATCACATAGATTTTATTCTTCATTTTAAATAAGGAAAGGCATTCCCTTTCATTTCTCAGATTTCATTTATGAGAACTGAAATGTACAGTTAGAACAAAAATAACTAGTAATACATGATATTATAAAACACCCACACATCACAGCTAGCTGGAACCCTACCACCATACACCAGTGCAAACTCATTTCCTGTCCCATGTCAGAACCTATCAATGAATGTATTGCAGGTCTGGAATTTTACCTGGCATGTGCTCTAGGGAGTAAAAGACTTAACTTTCAGCATCCTCACAAGCAATTCAGCAACTTCTTCTCAAGTACCCCTGCCATTAAATGTCACTTTAAATATATAGGAAAAAGAGGAGATTTCTCAGACTGTTGATGTCCCAAACAGTTGATGGATTTACAAGTCAAAAAGAAACCAGTGAAATCTGCACAGAAACCCCAAAGGCAGATGCACTTTTGTGAACCCAAGTTTCTAGATGCCAAGAAGAATCATTCATCCAAAGAGTGTCAGAGTACTATGTTAATTAAAAAAACCCCATGTGACAGGGAGTACATTCCCCCCTCAAAATACGCTGTATCTTGCAAGAAGCAGAGGGAAACAACTGGGCAGCCAGCAAACTCCCTGATAATCTGGGGATCTGAATCATAAACTGTACATGAGCTGTGTTATTTCAACAAAATTGCAAGTCATTAACTGTTTACTGACATTTAAAGTTAATTCATATACTGAGCTGGTCGTTCCCATAACAGGAGCATCCACACTCAGAGATAAGGATGGGCTGCGTTACAATGGCAAAGACACTGCCTGTTTCCTCATAAGCATCCTCAGAAAACTTACATTGTAAACAAAGTCTTAATGAAGGAAAAGAAGACAAGATCCAACCTTTGGATACATACCATACAAAAAAACCCCTCAAACTCACAGATGTGAGCTTATTTCCTGGATGACAGGATAGTGAAAAGCATGTATTGGCACGTTCAGAGCAGATTTTTTTTATCAGATGTACACTAGTAATACTGAGACATTCAAAGAGAGGAGAGAGGGAGAGGAGTGGAGCCACTAAAGGTAACTTCAATTTCTTCTGAGGACTATAACTACACTTTTAACATTTCATATTACAAAGCAGTGAAGGAAGTTTGGCAGTTCTAAAAGACCAGAGTCTCCCACTCTCTGGAGAACATCATTAGCCTGTTATCTTCTGACCCAACATCAGCATGGAGCTAGAAGCGTTACAGAGACGTATCTTTAAAATTCTTCTTCATACATACACACACACTCAAAAACCCCACCATATATCAATGCTTAGCAAAATACCAAACCAACAGTTATCTTTCTTAAGTGAGGACATGGCCAGTGGCACTAGGTACAATCCAGTCAGTTGTGTAGGTTGTTTGTAAGCCACAGCAGTCTACAAGAATGAAATCAAATAGGAGGACTTAGGAAGGACACAAGTTTGATTGCTGTGGGCAAAGTAAATATAAAATAAATCATAATGACGTGGCCTGTCGGAAAACCAGAGAAAACATTAATGGCTACATGGGGAAAAAAAGCACAAAAATAGGTGACAAGGCATCAGATGAATGAGCACTGAATGGCCTGAATGTGACAATCTGGTTTGTTTGTATTGCATCCATTGAATTTGATTTAGTCATCCCACAGTATCATTAAATGGCAAAGAATAAAGTCAGATGTGAAAAACTAATGTTAAAAAGTACTAGCCACTGATCTGCAGTGTTGCAAGCCTTTCCCCTACATTTTACCCTTTACTTCTGAAACTTCCCAGGTAATTATTAATTAGCATTATTATTACCATAATTCCTACTTTTTTGCACATTCATAATCATTATGCAGCTAAATGTGTGGTTTGGTCCTTAAATCTTTCTCATATGTCAAGTCAGTCTCCCCAGACCCTTAATTATTTTAATGTCAGTCTTGGAATTCCTTCCAATTTGCAACAGATTTGTGACTTAATTTGATTTGAAAAATATGCAGAGCTGCCAGTACTCCAGAGAATTAAAATTCCAAGTGTCACTGCACTTGGAATCCCCATGCTTCTTAGTAATTTGCGTAGAAACAATTCTTAGACTTCAGTTTACTGAGAGAGGCTACTGCAGAAAAAAAATAAATGCTGCTGAATGCATTTACAGAATAACATTGTTAGAAAAATCTGAGGCTCATAAAGACCTAGATAGGCTGGGGCAGAGGAGGGAGGCCTAGTAAGGTCCAGTGGGATACACGTAGTTAAAGCTCAGTGAGTCCAACACATCTTTTGTTGCTTTGAGTAGGCCTTGCATATAGCAAAGTCAAAAAGACCAAAGACCAAAGCTATTTATCTATTGCACTCCATCTTTCTGTTTCTAAAGAAGTACTTCATACCTTCCATCTACTTAGACTCTGAAGAGCAAACTCTGCAAATGTTCCCACCACAATCACAGTATGTTATATAAAAATTCTTCACAACTTTTTTGACGTGGCAGAAAAAAAAAAACAGGAGCACAAACATGATGGTACCAGGCTTGGCAAAGGGAAGGACAAAATCATCCAGAATGGATTAAGCAAAGCAGTTATAAAAAAAAAATACTTACTGCACACATTTAAAACGTGTGTCTATCTCCACACGCAGGAGCAGTCCCATCCAGCTCAGCACTGCTGGGAGGACGGACAAGTCTGCTCACGTGGCCAGACCATCATTGGAAGAAGTAGGCCACAATTTGCAACGTGCCTGACATGCTTTTAATTATTAATCAGTTCAGAATTCACACATCTTTTCTGCCCAAGTACAGTGCAATTGTATAACCTCACTAGAGTCATGGTACAAAGCTGTAACTCACTCATTTCTCTCTCTCAAATAAAACCAAACCCCACCAAACATGTAACACATAATTTACTAAACCCCATAGACGGCAGTATGTACAAACCTTAATTCACATAGCCTGTACTTCATATGTCTGTCTTAGCATTCAGTCATTTATCATCTTACCCAGACTACACTTACAAGGAGAGTCAGCTGAAGATACCATCCTCAAGTACTCATGGAGAGCTCCAATGCCTCCCTCTCCAGTACCACCAAGTGTGAAACGTGAAACATGACACATGCCCTAGGTAGGAATTCTCTGGGAGGGTAACATCAGCTGCTTTACCTTCCCCACATGCCCTTGGAGACTCCCATCCACAGGAGTGGCACATCACCGACACTGCTATCAGTCACTTCCCCCTTTTATGCTGACTGTAAAGCAAAAAACCAAGAGAAGATGGCCCAGGAAACTGCACTGAAGCAGAGCCTTAAAAATCATCTGGGGCTCAGAAAATCCATTGCTTCTCCATGCCACAGTAAGCTTCTTCCTCTGCCTTAATACGATCTAGGGAGGACACACTAAATCTCACAGGATCTTTCTTCTGTTCCATTTATGATGGGTTACTTAGGTGAGTCTAAGGAAGGTCCCAAGGCAGAAAACAGACTTAATGGGATTAACCATCCACTGTGGCTAGTCAGAACTCCTCACTGTTAGAGCCAAGTGTGAAAAATAGACAGCTCTCATCTCTGTTTTCCAATAAAAGTATTTATAAATGATGCAGGAAAGAGTAGGTACTGCAATGTTCAGAGCAGTGCTACCAGCTGCGGGTTACACAGTAGCCTGAAAGACTGGAGGTGACACTTGCTGCATCTGTGTTTCTAGAAGGAAAAGTCTTTTTTTCCAGTAAATAGTCTGCACATTGTTGTAAGACACAGTAAGCATTACCGAAAAATACTAAGGCATTCAGTACACTGATACACATATAAAACTACCCCAGCAGAGACTCAAGCCATTTTCTGCCTTCCTTCCCCCAGTGCCACACCATTACATTTCAAGTTCTGTGAAGCAAAGTGGAAGAGGAATGAGACAATACTAATGTGGGGAAAGCGTGTTAGCCCAGGGCATGTTTTTTTATGCCTTTAATTTGCAGTTTGTGCACCCATTTGGCATGTGGGTACAGCTTAGGGCTCATCTCCCCTTCTCATATCTATGATTGATTTCTGAACATAAAATCAGTCACGAACAACGGATTTCTGTGTAAATATGGTTGTGACTAACTCAATCTAACCCTGCGAATCTTGCTTCCAAGAGGAATACAAATAACAAAATCTAAAATTGATGTCTTCATTACATCTTTTGTGTGAAAATCAAAATGTAATTCAGATCTACTGTAAAACTTGCAATAAACATGCCAGGAAGAAAGAGACTGGAGCTGTTTTGGAAGCCGCTACATGCTGTCTAAATCAGTCTTTTGTGCCCAGGACTCTGACAGAGATAGATAGCACAGATTCCTTTTCAAATGCCTCATACAGGAGAAAAACTCTTCAATGTCACTGATTTTATGTCTCTTCTCTATTTTGATCAATGACTGCTAAATTATATATGTGTGCATAGAATGGAACAATGAGGCATTTTACATTAGTCTGATGGCAAGCTGTGTGGACGTCACTCACATCATAACCTGCCTAATCAAGGTTCAGGTATAGTTTTTCAACATCTCTTTCCTTTGCTTCAGTTATCCTGTACAAACAATGACATATTAATGCCAAGCTACAGAACATTTTCTTCCTGCTTAGTAACATTCCCAAGTTTGTGCTAGGAGCTTCTCATCAAGCTCACAGTAAGTCAGCTATGTTATGCACGGCTACAGTTCCATAACTGAATTTGATTACAAAGCATTACAGGAAACAGTGTGACCTGAAATATATTTTAAAATTCTAGCATTTAGTAATACATGGGTGCAGTTGTCACTTGTTTGCCATATTCTTGTTATTCCTGAAGTGGATTAAAAATCTGCCACCTCTTCAGTTTCATTGATATTTCCAGCCAACAAGTTAAACCCAGAAATTTGCCAATGAGGCAAAGAGAGGCTTGACAACAACTTTAAATTCTTCAGAAGAGAAAAAAAGGGTTGAATTAGTAAATGTTTTTTTCAATTATAAGCAAAAACTAAAGTGCATTAGACTACCTGTACACAAGTAATGAGAGATTTGAACAGAATTTCATTAGCATAAATCCTGAAGCCTTTGGTAGTTTTTGTAGTATATTTTCAGTACCGAAGGTGCTCCTAAAATACTCAGGATTGCCTTTACACACAATCTGTGTCTGTATGAGTCTCCTGCAGTGTGGCTAGCATGAGTAGTTGGCAAGAGGCATCTTTACAATACTCTTCTGCAGTAGCTTGGCAAGAGGCATCTTTACAATACTCTTCTGCAGTAGCTGAGAACTGATGTTGTTGAAGCTGATGCTTCCAGCTACCTCATGGAAACTTGAAGAGAGCAATGTAGAATACTCACTTTTTGCAAGAATTGCGTAAAACAGAGACTATCCAATGATATGAATGTAAACATATTCTGCATATCAGTGTTAAGTTGGTTTTAAAATATCATTGCTTTTACAGATATCTTTCCCACTTCTCATTTTTGCCAGTTTTTTGTATGGGCTATGAAATACATCAACTGCTCTATGAAGCTTTGGCAATAAATCTGATTATTAGAACAAAAAAGAAACATGGAAAACCCAGAAAATTCTGTTAAGGACAGTGCACTGTCTTACTTTCAGTGATTTGATAAATTAAACAAAGTATACTATTTTACTATGAGGGTGATGGAGCAGTGGAACAGGCTGCCCAGAGGGGTTGTGGAGGCTCCTTCCTTGGAGGTCTTCAAGACCTGCCTGGACATGTTCCTATGTGACCTGATCTAGGTGATCCTGCTTCTGCAGGGGGGTTGGACTAGATGATCTCTGAAGGTCCCTTCCAACCCCTACCACCGTATGATTCTATGATACTCTTCAAAAAACATTTTAAAACTATTTCTTTAACTTGCAGAGCTGGTTTTGCTTTTTTCCTTATCGTCCTGTTCTTCTTATGATGTCTTGGTTTATGTCCCTAATTTCAAGAACTAGCACTATCATGACAAGAAAATTGAGCTTAACCAAAATAATTCACCCCTGCAGTGAATTGGCTATGAGCTCATGATGCACAGTGATGTGTGTTGGGCATGGACAAGTTCATATTCCCAAAGTGCAAAGATTTCTACTTGCTTCTTTCCACAATCATAATAGACTGATTAAATTAATGGACTTAAACAGAGCAAATACAAAGTTGTCTGAAACAGGTTGACATCCCTAACACACTTTACTGCCTTGATTCTCTTAAAAAAACGGTATTTGGAAAATACTTTCTCATCTCAAGTCTTAGATTTGTAGAGCTGAATGTCATTTAGACTTCACTTAAATTAAAAACAAACAAACAAACCAGAGACAATAAAGGGAGGTATAATGAGGTTTTCCTGTAAACTTCTTGCTTTAAAATACTGTAGTATGCTGTAAGAGAAAATCATGCTCATGAAGAGTCAGCTATACCCAGGCATAACAGCCTAGATGAAATCTGTCTACTGAATAGCAAATGTACTGTCATTAACATCATATATGCCTTCCCACTTGTCCTGGTTTCAGCTGGGATAGAGTTCATTTTCTTCCTAGTAGCTGGTACAGGGTTATGCGTTGGATTTGTGCTGAAAACAGCATTGATAGTATAGAAATGTTTGAGCAGTGCTTGCACAGTGTCAGGGCTTTTTTTGCTTCTCACCCTGTCCTGCCAGCAAGGAGGCTGGGTGTGCATAAGGAGCTGGGAGGGAGCATGGCCAGGACAGCTGACCCAAACTAGCCACAGGGCAACTCCATACCATAGGTTGTCATGCCCAGTATATAAACTGGGGGGAGTTGGTGGGGAGGGGTGGATCACTGCTCGGGCATCAGTCAGCAGGTATTGAGCAATTGCACTGGGCAGCACTTGTCTGTCTTGGGTTTTCTTTCTTTTTATTATATTTTTCATTACAATCATTATTATTGTATTTTATTCTTATTAGTGCTATGTTTTGCTTTAGTTACTACATTGTTCTTATCTCAACCTATGATTTTTGTATTCTTTTTCCAATTGTCCTCTCTGTCTTACAGGAGGAGGAGGCGTGAGCAAGCTCGTGTGTGGTGCTTAGTTGCTGGCTGAGGTTAAACCATGACACTACTGTTGTTTTGCATGGATTTATTAACATGCCCATCTTTCAGCAGTCTAGCTTTTGATGGATCTCAGAACAGAGCTTCTTTGCGAGGGACACTGCAAAACAATGTAGAAGTTTAGAACTACTATGCATTCCGTGTCAAAGCCACAGGAACATACCTTCCCTACTTGTGTTCACTTTACCTCTTTGATTTATATCTGGGTACACATGAAAATCTCCAAAATCAGGAGCTGTAATACATGGCAAAACCAGAAATGAGGAAAGAATACATGGATGGGTGAAAAACGTATAGCAGTCTCATGTGCAAATATAAACACTTGCCACTTGCTTTAATATAGTGCTATAATGTAAATACTCTCAGTATCACTCCAATAGATTAAAACAAGCAGAAAATGACATTTACTGATCAAAGCACATGATTTGTATCCTGTGGTTCTCTCCATTTTTATAATATAACTAACCTTTCACTCACTTTGTTGTTTGGTAGAATGTCATGCAAGAATCTCATGAGTCTACATACTTGAGCAATTGAGCTGTGCCATTACCAGAGGTGCTTTGGTACCAGAAAAGGGTCGCTATTTTGCGCCATATACACTTAATGACATTAGGTTGCCGTTTGTGGAAATTCTACCACCCAGTACGCACAGTATCCTCATGGCTACCTCTCAGTATCCAAATTTCACTATAATTTAACTCCAGAAAAACTCTAGATCCCAAATGACATCAAGTGGCATTGCACAGACATAAAATCATTGTGTAACTTATAGCTTATCTGACCTAGTGAGTCTTCAGATTTGAAATGTTACAAAATTATTTCATCTACTTCACTTTCTTTTGCATTAACTTTTCCCAGCTCTATCAAGGGAAAAGTGGGAAAAAAATAATTTGTCACCCATCAAGCTGATTTCACAGGAAACTCTCATTTCCAAATGTGGACCCAAAATTAGTTTGGAATATGAGATCTGTAATGGACTTCCAGTAAGTTTTCACCAGCTTGACTGTCCAAAGCCCTTGAACTACACTGAATTTTACAACAGAACATTTCAGCAAATATGAGGAAAGAAATGTGCAGCGTAACGAGAAACACCTTTATTATATTTGTATATGTATTTATGAATGTCCCTGTGAACTGTGTGTGATGGTTTACCATTGGTAGAATCCAAGCAGAACAACAAATTAAGGAAGCAAAGCAGAAAAAGAATCACAGTGATTTATATAAAGTCAGTCATAAACAAAATTCCAACATTCACACTCAGTAGGTAATGAAACAATTATTTTACTCAGCTGAGAGTGTGGGAAATGTGAGAGAGTGATCAGATCCATACTGGTTGCTTCAGAAAGGACCTGCTGCAAGCGGTCTACAACTTGGTCCTCCCAGAACTGGGCTTATTGCAGTAAAGTAGTGCTTGCCAGTGTGTGTGAGAGGAACAGCAAGTACAGGTAAGAAAGTATGCACAAAAATCACACGTATGTGGTTTCAAATCCATGTCCCTGAGTGCTGTGCATGTTTGGGCAAGGAAGTGATGCCAGTTTATGAAGAAGCTGGTTTTGTAATAAGTCATATCATTGATACTCAACAATGCCAAGACGCAATGGACAGGATTAAATAAGTTTAGGAATTAACTTCACGGTGCTGTCATCCCATTCTGAATACTTTCATCTATTTATTGACAGCATTACTGTTAAATAATATGAACTCCAAGAAAGTTTTACTGAACAAATATATCCTCTTATAGAAAGGGTTAATGCATTCCCCTGTGCACACAAAATAGTGATACAAATACATTTGTTCATATATGCTTTTCTTCACTGAATGTGCCATATCCTTGATTCATATTTACTTTATCTGCCTAGTAGGAAGAAACGTACTCTTCCCAGGAATATTTGCAGTCAGCCTGGTTCTGATAGTGAAGGCTGTTTTAAATGTTCACCATTCATTCCATAATCATATAATACCTTGCAGTAAAAGACTAGGAGACAAAGTCAGTATGAACCCAGCACCTTCTCTAGAGTATCCACTGGTAGTAGAGCAAAAAGGGAAGACACAGAGATAACACTGTCTATGTCGTCCTGTGGCTCAAGGCATGCAAAGCTCCTCCTCTCTGAACTCATGGTTCAGCTGGGGAACCTCCTTGATCAGGCAAATTCCAAAAGAGTAAATAGCCACTTTTAACATACAGTAAATTTAATTAATTTAAAAGTTTACAGAAGAGTCATTATACTCAAGTGAAGTTGTACTGGTATGCCACATGGAAACCAAGTAACCCATAGCACCGGTTTTGCTCTCTTATGTTTCCCTTCAGCCTCCACCCGTCACCTTTTTCATCAGCATCCAAAGCCATGCAGACTTATGAGACAATCCAGACTGCCTTACAAGTTCAGGCAAATGAGGCAACATACACATAATCTGCAAAACACATTAGCTTTTCTGCACTGTACCCTTTAATTACTTTGGTGTTTATTCTATTTAACATTTCACGTAGACATTCTGTGACTCTAACAAACATTAACTTCAGAAGAATCATATCAGTGCTCCAAAATACCACCATCCTCTTATTTTCTTTCACAAAAATGCAGCTCTTACCTGTACACGAATAATCATCAATGCGTATATATCCTGTTTTGCAGATGCACATGAAGGATCCTGGTGTATTTACGCACATAGTATTCTCACGACAGTAATGCCGTCCTTCAGCACACTCATCAATATCTGTGAATAAGGCAAAGAGGAACACAAGTCCAATTCAGCAGCATTCTTTGCAATCTCTTGATACACCACTATCCATTTCCATCAGTAGTGGGTTAGACTAAAAAGTTACTTGACCAGCAAGGCATTTGGAAAAGTTTTTTGCCTTTCTCCTTTAAAAAACACTGCTAGAAGTGTTCAAACAAGAGAAGCAGCATGAGCTTTCTGTGAACAGCTGTTAGCGGAGTTACAAAGAATATTACACCAGCTCACATCTTTCCTTTTGAAGTGCCTATGATGTTATTCCTATGACTTAACTGAGAAAAAAATAAAATAACTGGGGTCCTAAACAGCAGACCAACTGCCTCAGCACTGCAATCTCATTGCAGTCATCAGTGTACATCAGTATACAAGCACATTACTATATGCCTTTGATCTAATAGGTATTGTTTTTTGGGAAGAAACTGTAAGGAACATAGTGAGATCTGAAAAGACACTGGAACTTATTGGAAATTTCTCTTAGAGCTATAAAGTAGTAAATCAGAAATTTTAATATATATATAAACATATATATCTATATCTATACATATATACATACTTATGTATATACATACATATACACAGACTATATCTGAAAGGAACCCAAAAAAATCTGATTTATACAATAACTTGCTCTGACAGAAGAAAATCCCAGCTTGATAAAATACTTGTTGGGCTGGAATATCTGATGCAGCATAAAGTCCTAGAGCAAATCTAGACATAAATCACTGTAGGCATAGACTTCAAAACCCTATTGGTTTTGGTACTCCCTTGGGCTGCAAAATTAGACGTATTTCTTGTAGGGGGTTATACTTCAATGGTACGACAGAGAACGTACCACAAATGACAACAACAAAAACCTCTTCTGCACACTATTATTATGCCGCAAAGAAGAAAAGCTGTATTAATTTGGAAGTGCTTAGTAGCACACTGTCCTTGTAACACTAATGATAAAGACACTATTAATGAGATAATCTGAACCTACTTATATTGTCATGCAATGTGCCACTGAACCTTGCTACAAAAGTATGTTAGAACTCAAAAGGGTGGATTGTTGGCTTGTTTATTTCCCTGCTCATCATTTTTTTTTCCTCCTTCTTTTCAGTGATGTTTACATCTTTTAGAGCTGAAAATATAATCTCTGGATGGAAAATAGTGTTGTATTCCAGAGTTTTGACGACAGTTCAAAATAATGGACTGGATATGTAAACTCAAATCAAGGTTCACTTTTTAATGATGTATCCTAAATGTCAACCATGTTAATTCCCAAACTTTACTTCTAAACTTTCTCTCTCAATTATTCTTCTCTTTCTCACTTCTTTAAATTAAGTTACTTACCAACTGCACTCACTTTTTGCCTTTTTTTCCCCTTTACACTCCCAGAAGAAAATTTGACTTCCAGTACCCAACAATATGACACACTTAATATCAGTGTTTCTGTAGTCATTTCCTAATTACATTCAGTTTTGAAAAAAACATCTGTTTTCTCCAGTTCCTCTGCCCAGTGCAACTGTTCTGCTGGATTCTGCCAGAGAAGTTGGGACTAGTTGGCTACAAACCATGAAGGTGTCCACTGCAAATGCACAGGGTAGTGACCCCAGCCTACTTTGCACAAATTCAGTTTCTAAGAATTGCACATGCTTCAGTTGGAAAATGTGGGCTGGGATAAGAACAGTTTAATAACTAAAATTAACTTAAATATTATAGTATTAACAGTAATAATCATATAGACTGTAATAATAATAATTGTAATGACAAGGAATATATCAAAAAGAGAAACAAAACCCAAGGAAGACAAGAGCTGCACAATGCTGTTTCTCAATATCTGCTGATAGATGCTCAGCCAGACCCAAAGTAGTGATTGCTTCCTCCTTGACAACTCCTCCCAGTTCATACAGTGAGCAGGACATTTTATGATATGGAATAGCCCTTTGGCTAGTTCGAGTCAGCTGTCCTGGCCATGCTCCCTCACAGCTTCTTGCACACCCACTTGCTGGCAGTCTGGGAAACTGAAAATTGTTTCACTTAGGATAAGCACTACTTATCAACAACTAAAACATCAGTGTGTTATCAACGTTATTTTCACACTAAATAAAAAACACAGCACTGTACCAACTACAAAGAAAAAAAATGAACTGTATCCCAGACAAAACCAGAACTTAAAGCAAAAAAAGAAAAAAGGAAAGAAAAGTGAAGCTCTCATGAGACAACCACAGCGGCAGCAACTTCTGCATGGAAAGTGAAAAATGGCACAGATCTCCTGATGTACAGATGTTCTGCAGAAAAAATAAATACGCAGTTTACAAATACAGCCAGCAGTTACAACACATGCCTCAGCTGCTACTACAAATGATGCAACTTGTGTCTTTCATAATTCCAGTTCACAACTCTATATTAAGTTAATGGAGTTGATTTGTATTTAAGTAACAACATCAGTCTTCAAATAATTAGAGGCCTTATGTTCTTGGCATCAACACACTGCCTAGGAGCCAGTTTTGGCAGCCTAAAAAAATTCCACTTAAAGATACAAAGTCTCAAAGGCATTAAATAGAACTTTCTGAAAACTATATTAATGATTGCTTTGGCACGTAAATAGCCACAGGAGGCCCAAAACACTAATGGTCTTCATTGTGCAGTGAAAAATTTAAAGCCAGAACTATTTTGATACAAATCTCCAATTTTAGAAGCATTCTAAATAAAAGCTTTCATTTTGCCAGCAAACCATATAATAAGTTTTGTTTATAATTGCCTTTATTTCAAAACCTTGCTTGTTCAATTGTTACAAAAAAAACCCCAAACCCAACCAAGCAAACAACAAACAACAAATCCTAGTGTTAATTTTGGATTGATTATTTTTTTTCCAAACTGATTTGCAAAGATATTGTCTGCATTTTTTAAATGGTCACTGGAAAACAACACTCCCACTGAGCTCTCTGTTTCCTTTGCATTCTGTGGAGGTTTTCTAAAGTGATGTGCTACTATCACAATACTGTATAACACACTGGCACCATAAGACCTGTAATCAAGTATAAAAACTCCACTGCTTTACACATGGATGCATGGCTGATAAGAAGCTCCTTTTACAAGCAGTTTACAGCCCTAGGCCTAAATTACATGGCCACAGGAATCAAAAGATAATTAATACACAAATGGTAAATAGTCACAAATGACAAATAGTCAAATAGACTCACGAGGCAAATACATGTAATTCCATTCATAGAATCATAGAATGGTAGGGTTGGAAGGGACCTTTAGAGATCATCTAGTCCAACCCCCCTGCAGAAGCAGGTTCACCTAGATCAGGTCGCATAGGAACATGTCCAGGCAGGTCTTGAAGACCTCCAAGGAAGGAGACTCCACAACCTCTCTGGGCAGCCTGTGCCAGGGCTCCCTCACCCTCACAGTGAAATAGTTTTTTCTTATGTTTAAGTGGAACTTTTTGTGTTCCAGTTTTATCCCATTACCCCTTGTCCTGTTACTATCTACTACAGAAAAGAGGGATGTCCCAACCTCCTGACACCCACCCTTTAGATATTTGTAAAAGTTAATAAGATCTCCCCTCAGTCTCCTCTTCTCCAGACTAAACAGCCCCAGTTCCCTCAGCCTTTCCTCGTATGAAAGATGTTCCATTACCCTGATCATCTTGGTGGCCCTGCACTGGATTCTCTCCAGCACTTCCCTGTCCCTCTTTAGCTGAGGAGCCCAGAACTGGACACAGGACTCCAGATGAGGCCTCACCAGGGCAGAGTAGAGAGGGAGAAGAACCTCAGATCAAGGAAGACTGAACTGGGATATGGAAAGAGCCCAACATCTGTTCTCTTTCAAAGCTATGAAAGTTGTTTCCATTGTGCTTACTGGTGGTAATGCTGATGGAGCCTTTTATTCACCTTTAGATACAAACCCACTAAGTACAACAGAAAACCTGATGAATTTCAATACCTAAGAAAGCCTACAACATTTATCTTAATTTTCCCCTGCCAACAAGCCTAGTTAGCATATTAATGCACATTAATGTCTTACTGTTTAGCCAATAAGATGCTAAAGTCAGTTCAATAGCATGACTGCACCACTCCAATTGCTATACACATTTAACAACAAAGACTTGTGTGCTTGAAGTCTGTGATGTGATACTGAGCCACCAGCTGTGATGTACTGACAACAATGTAGTCATGGAGATCTCAACTTGGTCTGTTCCCTGTGGAACAGATAAAAGAGGCATCTCTGGGAAAATTGGTTAGTGCAAAAGTGTTTGGAATCTACACTTCAATGATTTATTTCTACTTTCAAAAACATCAAACAAAATAAACAAAAGAAATGCTTCCCAGGCACTCCAAAATTTATGCAAAATATATAACCCAGGTAGTTTTCCTGTATCACTTCCTCCTGCACCCTAATGAGTCTGCTTCCCCAGGGTGAAATTCCCACTTATGTTTAACAATCCCATTAATAAGAAAAGCAATGTATAAATCATTGTTGACCAAAGCCTCACACTAACAAACAAAGCCTCTCCTTAGGCCTCACTATCCATCACTGCCTTTATCCACCACAAAAGCCTATCAGAATAAATGAGTCTGGTACTAAGACAGTAAATCTGGGCTGTAGAAAAGAGCCTATTTCCAGCACTGAGGATCCTTTAGGGATACTGTCCTGCCTCTAGCCATTTCCTTTAAAACTCAATGGTATCTAGCAACAGTCATCTCCATGGTCACACTTACAGAGGCGGGCAGGGAGATGATTTTGCAGGATTTTTGCAACAAATAATATTGAGCACCAAAGGAAGAGAGCAAACAGGGACATTTTTATTTATAAAAATTTATTTAATAAGTGCATCAAAAATTTCCCTGAATACTGTATATTAGATCTCCAATTTTAAAACAAAATGATCAAAACCCCATTTTTCTTTGTTAATGAAATGTTCTGTGTTCACAGTCCATAAATTAAAAAAATCCCACATTTACTGGGTGAAGAGAGCAATGCTTTTCCACTTCTCCCACACAACTTCATCAGCAAACCTCCATCCTGACCTGAGGGCTCCACTGGTAAGAGCAAGGGTATCATCACCATTCTGCAAATCTTGGGCCTCTCTACTGAGAATCCCAAGGATGGATGACAGTAACAATGGTCACCATAACAGGCCTTCAGGTCCTTATTTTTATCACTATTGACCTTGCTCCTACAGAAATTGTTACTCAGGAAAAGGTTTAGACTTTCTTATCCAGTTCTTGACCTAGGAAAAGGTCATCACAAATCAGCAGATGTTATTCACCAAAATACAAAAGAGGAGAATGAACAGTGACCAATCACAGCACCAGTACCGTTGAAAAAAGTAAATATAGATTTAAAAACAACACAGCTTGTCCTGAATCCTGGACAGGGTCACAAAGGAATAAAAGTTCTATCCTTTGTCTTTCCTCTACTGGCAGTAGTCCATTTCTCTGATGTTCTACCTCTGACATTGTCTTCCTCATCCACTTTCTACCTGAGTAAGTTTGGTCCTGTCTCCAGACCTCGCTCACCTTGTCTCCTCCTGTATTCAACCCATCCCCTCACCAATCCCTGCTCCTTAAAACGAAAAGAAGAGACAATAACTTCCATAACTTTGAAGCAAGCTCCCACTAGTTTACCCATCTTTGAAAGTACTGTCTGTTTTTCCTTTCACCATCAAACACACTAACTCATCCTCAAAGTTTTTCTTTCCAATTGCTCAAGTGTTCAGTATATTAAAGCTTCCAAGTCCATTGCTACAATAAAAATGCTCGTAGCAGGGTCTCTACCACTTCCCCAGCTATATTTCCAAGCCCCTATCCTCTTCAGACTCCCTTCACTTTCAGATATAACCTGGTTTCAGTATTTCACATGCTTTGGTTTCCACAACACTGTTCTCCTATACCTATACTCTTTCTCACTTGCTGTCTAAGAGGACAGTATATCTCAGTGCTCTGGCACAGCTTCTCCTCCCACCATTATTTCTAGGCTCTCCACCACCAGGTAAGTCTATGGTTTAACTACTCCTATTACTTCAATCAGTCACAAACTGACCACTGCACTTCTACTTTGCTCTATCAAATCCAGTGCAGCGGTATTTCCAACTGACATATGCCACAACACGACACTAACATCAACCTCAATCAAAATTTTATATTTTTTCAGTCCCTTGCGTTGTTTCTCCCAGCTGACTGCACCACCATAGTTAACATATAGAGCAGATGTGAGTAATGACATCTTTTACATCTATTTTCCATATATATATATATCCCTGTGTGGTTTCGTGTTACAAGTAGACTGTAAAAGGCCTAGTTTCAACAAAAAAATTACCAAGGTGCTCACACATATAAGATCTGCCTCTGAAACTGAGGGTTTTTTCCTGTGTGGGTTTTTTTTTTAATGATAATTATTTTTGCCTGCCTTTCTGAAGTTGTGTGTCTGTCCTCCCCCAAAAAGAGAAAAACACTAAAATCTAAATGATTATGATATAATTAACCCTGTGAGCCAATTACAAGAACATACCCATGTGTTGAGTTAAAACATACAAAAATTACGTCAAGAATACACAAAGACCATAAAGAAAAATAAAGCAACCTTCAACCAACCCCACCATGCTGATCCCAGCAAATGACTTGGGCCACCAACAACTCACTGTGACAATGCACAGGGCGAGTAGGAGGAAATAGGCAGCTACTTTGTCTATTGACTTTTGCTGAATTATTAATGGACTTAAAGAGAATCTGGGTGAGTTGGATTATAAGTGTTAGCACGGTTGTAATTGAACTAATAAGAAGTTGTTATATCTTGACTAGACTGCTAAAGCATCAATTAGACTGAAAATAAATTCTAATTATTGGATCTTCATACAAGATGTTTCCTTCTTTGCCCATAACCAAACTGCATAGATAACACATACACACACTGTACACATATTTCTCTGTGTATTGTTTTAAATCTCTGACCTTTGCTTAAGTTCATGATTTTTCTGTCCATCTCCTGCAACCTCAGAGGGGGCTATTAGGAAAGAAAATACTTTTACAATGAAAGCAAAGTCACTTAAGGTCTACATTCCTTGTCGGAAGCTCTATATAGCTTTGAAAGGACACAATAAAACATTACAACATTTCAGAAGTATCTTTTTTAACAGTACAAAGAGTTGTTTTTATTTCAACTTGCCCCAGTTTTTGGAAGACAGACTGTTGAGATAAAACTGTCCTTGTTAAACATGCAGCAGGAGATATTGTTCAACAGCTACTCATGCAAGCGAGACTCTTGGAAGAAAATGAAATCTTCATCTCAGTCTCATAAAAACATCACTGGACTCCACATACATCACGTAGTTTAAAAATATATGTCACTCAGGATATTTTTTAAAACAAATATTGCCTGCCACCATGTAATGTTTTGCTTGGCAACTGCATCTTCTTACTATTTAATATCTCATAATTAATTCATATGGTAGTGTATACATGATAAAACAAGCAATTATATATAGTTATATGTCAGACATGAAAGCATCCTGGGAGGCCTTTCTTTAGGCATCAAATAACTGGTCTGATGTAGCTGCATATTGGGAATAAAAAGGATGCTGTATACGATTAACTCCAAAAATTAGAACAACTTACTGAGACTCCAGCTCATGATCCATCCCCCTTCAGCACTGCACTCGGTTAGAAATAGGTCTTTAAATTTGAATTGCAAAATAAGGGTTTTTGAAGTATGACAGCTTCTCATCATTTTAAACTGTGAACGGCAAGAATTTAGAAATACTTGCCACTGTTATTGTTTTTGTTTTCCCCCATTTTAAAAGGGAAATTAGGAGCATCTACAAAGATATATCAGATTCTTCTCAGGAAGAGACAAAACAGATTGTACTGCATGTGTGTATTTTAAAACTCCTCATCAGAAAAGAGATGCACGTGTAACAGGACAGTACATGTAAGCTGTGGTAAGACTCCTGTGAGTGGGTTAGACTGTGCTTAGGGTTTGTGTAGGCTCCAAGGCATGCAGCACATTCCTGTGAGATATCTGAGCTATCCAGCCTGTTATACAGAAGCAAGTGGGGATATCATAACTAGGCTGTCTCACAAACAGTGCCACACTAGTCAGAGTACTATAACAGATACAATCACTGTGACTGCTCTGTACTCTTTGTGAAAGAATATTTTTTTTTGATTCTGTTTGGTTTAAAACTGGGCATTTGTGTGTCTTTGTTATTGCTCTTGGGAATCCAGCCTCTAGGGATGATAAGACTTGTTGCACTTTTAGCCTGAGGTTTCAAAAGTTGCAAAAGAAAACCAGCCAGCTGGCTGAGGGTACTTTTCAGCACAGTGATAGTATCTAATTCTCTCAATAATCACCTCCCAGCTGCTAGTGAAAATTGGAGAAAAAGGAAAACAAGAACAAAATTAAGATTTCCATTTCTTTTGTATTTTGCTTTGAGAGAGCAAATTTAAGCAATTTGTATGAAAACTTTCACCTTAATTTCTCATTTAAAACCAAAATGCAATAAATGCTTTTATTGCTAGTGGAAAAAGTACAGTACAATAAAACATCTTCTTACCAGGCAGTGGTAGCACAGAGGACTTTAAAAAGAGTTTTCAAGAAACTCCCTTTATGTAATTAGTTTGAGCTTTTTTTTATTATGGTAACATCACTGTCAGTCCTGGCTATGGGTGGATGATTGAATCAGTCTGAACATACTTCCCATAGGATTAAAATCAAATAAGACTGAATCATACTGTGTGATTTGTACACATACAAACTGTGTACATGTACAGCTGTCCCACTGCCTGAAGCACCCCAGTATGTATCACATTTTATGAACTGGAATCCAGGGTACCACTAGAACACTTGAAGTAAGGAATATGCTTTATTGTCTTCCTTAATAAGAGCTATGACAGACAAGAAGGATTTGGCACACTGACACATTGGAACTTGCCTACTAATTCTTAACATTTAGGTTTCTCAGTAACACCATGTTGGAAATAAGATGACATTTACTGCCTGTCTGAGAAAAATATTAATAATTGATAATACATTAAAGGTGTTAATGTTTGGGTTTAATATTAATACTGTTTAATTACTTTTTAATAGAGATTCAGAAATAACATTCTGCCCTCCTGGAGTGAAAATTTTTCTTTCTGCTTGATTAGTTTTCCAACCAACCCAAAATGAAAAGGTAATGATTCCAACACTGACAGCTGATAAAGATTAAAGTCTTTATTTCCCACCTATACATGATACTATTGCTATATCTCACTTACAAAAAAGAATTTATATATGAAGGGAGAAGCCTTCTATATTCACAAAACTGACAGTACTGAAGAGCTCCCAAGTAGGACTGTTACCTCAAAAATATGGTGCACACCATGAAGACAGCAAAGCTAGCAAATAGCCCAGTACTGGTTATTAAAGAACCAGAGGACTGACTAGAATATATTTCAGTACTCTGGGGTTTACATTACAGAGGTCTCTGTTTTACTTACACTCTTCTCAATATTCCACTCACTTAAAGAAAAAAATGTGTTGTTGCTTACTGTGCTTGGACAATATAATACAACAGGTATTCTACTTCAATTTGGTTATTATATGTATATTTTGCAAGATCTCTTCACCACAATCTGTAGAAATCAGATTCATTCTCTAAATCTGCTTTATTTTTTGTAATCTAATTGTTAAAAACAACAGGATTAACAGTAAGATTAACAATAGATTTTACTAATCAGGGAAGTGAAGAAGTGTATTGTTTTTATTGTTAGGGAAAAAAGTTGAATAATGCCTTAGTATTTTTACCCAAATACAGGGATAAATTTGTAGATATTTCCAAGCAGAATGAAAACATATAACTCTGAGCTAAGGGACACCTGATCACGTCCAATCAAGCGGCGCTTTGGACATGCTTCAGATATCTACTTTGGAAAGCGACAACTCATCCTACAAGACTGTGTACTTCTCCCTCCACTGAGGATGACGCAAATCAAGCCAGCTTACTCAAATCAAGCCAGCTTAGTAAAATCAGATTTCTTAACTGAAGACTTCCCTCTCTCAAGGGGCAGTCATCAGTGAAGCTGATGTAATTCTCAAACACCAACAAAGTCGCTCAGTCTTTGGTCTCATTTCAACTGCTACACTTGAAACTGGGACAAACAGGGCAAGAGCAGACAGAAGAGTTACTGAGGAAAAAGGATAAATTAGAATTTTAAAAATGTAAAATGGTTTCAAAAAAGCTTGTTTCATAATATTACATTATTCCAAATTGTTAAGATAAGTTAGCTAGGTTGCGTGCTGTGTAACCAGTTCAACTAAATTCCCAAATATCAGGATATAAACATTATAGTTCACACACCTGTAAATTTGTGATGTGTGAAGGGTTGATCCTGGTCAGTAATTCAGCACCCTCCTGTTGCTCATTTGCTCCCCTCTCCAGTGGGATGGGGAGAGAATCAAAGGGATGAAAGTGAGAAAAGATTCATGGGTTGAGATAAAGACATGTTAACAAGTGAAGAGTGAAAAGGGAAAAATGTGATTCAAAGACAATCACTCTGCAGTTCCCACCAACAGACTGATGCCCAGCCAATCTTCGAGTAACAGCTACCCTGGAAAGAGTGTCCACATTTTTACTGCTGAGTACAATATTATATGGTCTGGGATATCCCTTTGGCCAGTCTAGGTCAACTGTCCTGGCTGTGTCCCCTATTTGCTGCGGAAGAAGTGAGACACAGAGACAGCCTTAACACTGTGCAAGCACTGCTCAGCAATAGCTAAAACATCCCTGTGTTATCAACACAGTTCTAGTCACAAATCTAAACTACAGCACCATTCAGGCTGCTTATGAAGAAATTAACTTCATCGTGGCCAAAACCAGTACATCATGTAAAATCACCTCTGCATCAGGCAAAATCCCAATCATAAAGAAGCAAATAACCTATTTTTTTTAGTTCAAGTTAAGTCCTGGTGCTTACAAAAGATTACTTCATTCTCCTATCTTCCTTCTTGAGCCTAGTCTCCCGTAGTCAGCAATCACTGGCAAGACTTCTGAAGTGAAATCAGATTTTGCACAGAGATAGTTGAGTGCTATTTTAAATCAGAAAATCAGACTTCAAGCAATCCTTCCAAGTGCAGTCTTCAAAGTGTATGAGTAACACCTCCTCCCCAACCACACCTTTTGAGGACTACCAAAGGTGCATCACCCAGTGCATGAAAACAGCTTAGCTTCAAGGACGTGAGAAGAATATCTCAAGCTGCTACAAGCAGACTATTTGCAAATCCGGTACACTTGAAATATGGATAGATTTCACTCCTCTAGATGCACCAGAATATCTTGGTACCCAAGAGTCACAAACTTTATAAATTTTTTCAGCTAACTCCACTACCAAAAATGCAGCAGGCATTGAACACTGTTTGAAACATATCCCAAAGGGCAATCATGAGTTTGAGAGCACTGCGGGTGCTGCTTTGGGAAAAAAACTTATTATACTTCATCAGAACATCTGTTTTTGTAAGATGTGGAGGTTAGGCAGACTATACACCAAGGATGCTATATTCAAAAGCACCTGCATCTGGGCAGTACAGCATAATCCATACTCAATCTGCCCACAAGGTTATCTCAAACTGCATAATAACCTAAGGCAAAAAGTAGATTTCAGAGTACATGGAATAAGTCTTACAGGAAATAAATTAAGAAATCCTAACTCTTTAAGTATTGCTTCAAACAGTCTTGAAAAGGAAAACTAAATGTGACATAAATATTAACAAATATTATTAAAATAAATCAGAAAGGTATCCATCATAACAGTATCTAGAGACATCACACAGTTCTTTGGAAAAGCACCAGCTCTTTCTAGGACAGAAGCCAAACTCTTCCATCATTTAGCTAAAATTTATACAGCTTTTCCAGACCAATACTGAAACTAGCTCTGAATATTTTTAATTTTGTTCTTCTACCTCAAGGAGAAGTTCTGCCAATGGAAGCATCATTACTTCTGTTTATTCTTTGAATTTTGACAGTGCTGAGGTGCAAATCAGGGTTGTATTTAGTAAAGTTTGGCTTTAACACAGAATCAATGGCATTCAATTTTGCAGTATATTTGAAGTTTGTGAAGTGCAAACATAGAAATGGCTATCATACCCACGGGCTTCAGTCATTAAAAAAGCTTTCTCTGAAAAGCTTTGTGTTAACTTGACATTTCTACACTTGGAATGGCTTGTAATTAAAGCCGCAACAATGGCACAGTGAAGGAAGGGTATGTGCTGAGAAAGGGAGGTTGGGACCATTTCAGTCTGTCAAGATGAGGGACTCTGAAAAGACTTGGTGTTACACCATTACTAGTATGCCCTTTCCTATACGTTGTTTAATATTAAGGTAAGCGCTTCTTTCCAAAAGTAAAAAAAATCAGTGTTCAGAGACATTTGAGCTGGAAAAATGTATACAATCATAAAAGCATAACTCTGAAGAAGCATGGATAGTTCAATCCCCTGTCCCTCCTCTTCCACAAAAACAATCCTAAAGTTTCGTTCCGTAACCTTATTTCCCCTCTGTCCAGCATAAAACTTGCACACTCAGTCAGGGATGGCCAGCCAAGGCTAGGTCTGGACTCATGCACCAAGCGTGCACAGTTCAAGAGTGGTGCCTAGTCTGCAGCCAATGTACATAACCAGCAACAAAGCTAGGCTGGTTTTTTGCCTGCTGAGTTAGCTTTGCCCTTGGCTGGGAGAAATTCATCTGGCATGGATGAGCCATGAGCTCTGATCACATGGGCACATATCCCTAACAGGATTTACTCCCACTATTTTGAGTGTAAACAAGTATTCCTGGATCACTCCCTAAATTGTACACACTTGTAAGAGACTATTCAAGACATTCAAACACAGTAATATGTAAAATTATTATGTTTATGTGAATAATGTGTCACAACCTTTTATTCACTGCAGCAAGTCTTTATAAAGTACTTAAGCAGATTGATAATTACCACCCAGAAATAATGTTATTTGCCCATACAGAAGCAACCAGGCCAAGAAATCTCAAAAAAATCACCATACTGAATTCAGGTACTGCTTGAACTGGTAAATCTGCTTATAATACAAATGCATCAGCCTCACATGTGATAACCTATCATGTCCTCATCTAAACCATCAATACTGTTCAAAAAGCACCTTTTATTTTTTGCTTACAACATGCCTGGCAAGTTCTGTACGTAGCATCAGACTTTAATTTGAGTGATATGGAGATCACTAAGAGAGCATAACTTGATTTTCTACTTTCATCCAGCAGAGTAATGGAGATATGGGAAAAAAACTTCTTAAAACACCTGATTTTACCATAACTCCATTGCTCCGCTGATCCCCTTGAATACTGGCTGAGTTCCCCGAAATGTAGATTCATAGCCTAAGCCTCAGCATAGTCTCCAGGGACTATTGGATAAAAAAGTGTCTGATGCCTCAGCACAGAACAAGCTACACAGCAGGTCCTGATGTCAGTTGCTTGCTGGGACATGATGAGGGGCAAGGGATTTGTTTCTGCAGGAGTTTGAGTTCTATTTCTCAAAACAGGCTTCCATCAGGAGGCTTACCATAAACATTAAGCAGAGAGGCATGCAAAGCTGAATTAATTACGTGCTCCTTTCCTGGAAACAGTCATGAATTTTCAAATCTACAGATGAGCATTGCCACTGATGTTAATGCAACAACTAACTCAAGTCATTTGTAGACATTAAGTTTTGCACAGTTCAGCCAAAGGAACAGTCTTAAAAGGCCTTGATTCATCCCATTTAATTGCACATCACCAGAGAACAACAAGGTATTAGCTAGGACTGCAGAGTACTTTCGACTCTACTCACAGATGCTTGACCTTCAATTTAGTGGGCTAAATCTAAACTGAACTGCTTATTAGTAAAAGGCCATCCTCCTGCCAGTGCTTAAGCTTTCTGGTAAGAATGGTCTGATAGTACACTAGAACAACGTGCTTTCACAATCAAGGTTTTCATGAGGAAGTGAAACAGTTAGGACGAAACCTAAGAGACTGTGAAGAGGACTTTGGCTCTTCCTGCTGGAGTGGGGATGGTTTTTTTCACAGGATTATGCTGGAATGTAGACACAAATTAAGGAGGCTTCTCTTCTGAATAAGTAGCTTCTTGCTCCCCGATACCAAAAGTGCACCTCAAATAATAGATCATCACTCAGTATGATTAACAATACTAGTACCTAGTGTCTATAGTGTTTACTTACTTCCTGGGGAGAGAGATGGGAATAGGCAAAGGTAAAATGTTACACTAATTTGATTGGTTGACTTCTAGGCTGCATGATTATCTTAATAACATAAAAGAAAAAAACCCAAACCACAACTTTCCGATGGATGCATGCTTCTAGTTCAAGATCTCAGCCATACTAACTTGTTTTGGCTGTTTTTTTAAGAAGTTAATTGGAAATATATTTTAGTTTATTAATATGCTGCATATCTAATTAATTGTATTCATGGCCTTTATCAAGCCTATCCCTCTGACAACTCATGAATCCCTACATTCATCCCACAATAATTTATACAGTGGAAGTAAGCAGTTACACAAGGCATTACCTTCACAGTAGGCATTATCTTCTCGAAGAGCTCGGAAGCCATCTCGGCAGCTACAGACAGCTCTGTCATCTAGGTTTCGGCAGACAGAATGCTCCATACAGTTATGTCCTTCAGTGCAAAAGTCATGGCCTGTACAAAACCAAATATGATTCAGGGTTAAAAAGAATCCAGGAATTATAGAACATCCCTGTCAAAGACAGTCCTATCTTTTTTTCAGTTAGGTCAAATAATACCTTTCCATTGTCCTTGAGATATAGAAAAATAAATTGTACCAAGCATGAAACAGATGAAAGAAGTAGTAAAGGCCACAAAAACAGACTACCTCTAAGTCTTCAATTCAATTTCAGGTTACGGCATCGATCTAAGCCAGCTGGATAGGAAGCTTGCTTAAATCCCCTCATTGTCTCCTTGTCATTGTTAAATACTTTTATAGGACACTTCTTAATTCTTTTTTTCCCTTTTTTGTTTATTTGGGCATTTATGAAAGAGCTCAATAGCTTTGACACTCAGTAGTTCATTTACTAGTACTATTACTTTTTCTCCTTGCACTTTTTGTTCACAGGTACATTTATAAAATCCTTCACAATTAACCAAAAGGTTCTGATTAACATCAACTTGTTTTTATTTTCTCTTCCGCTTACCTCTTCCTTTCAAAGTCCTCTGACTGAACACTCCTCCCTGGTTGCATCATCCTTTCTATTTAAGAAAAAAATATTTTTAAAATCTCACCTTTTAGCCATCCCTATTTCCTACTTGGCCTGAATGTGATCATTTTCCATTGCAACTTAACTGCATATTTTTAAGATTCTGAAGTTCATTTCCAGACTGGAAAATTTAGATTGAACCTGTCAGCTCAGTACTTTTTTTAAAAAGATAGATTCCACAGTTTCTACATCTGCCTATCAAGGTGTGGCGCTTGTCTCATTCATTGTTTTCTTGATAATTTCATTTGTTTAAAGTTTTCTTCTTTAACTGAAGCATTAGAATTGATCAAACAGAAGTATTTCACTGTTGTTTTTCAAGAACTCTTTTCTTCTCGCAAAACCTCCAACGGGAGAAATGGTCAATGGGAGTCAGGCTCCAGGGACCAGCAGCAGCTCTAGAGCGCAAGCTGGAATCAAGCTGCAACATAAGCCTCTTAGAGAAATAACAAACAAGTATTTTATGGCAGTAAAGATATCTCCACTTGGGTTCTGCATCACATCTTGCTACAAAGGAGCTTCTACCTCTGACTTCACAGAAGCTAAGTTAAATGAGTACATAAAGCAGGACAACAACAGAGTCTGTTTAGAGGTCAAGCCCAAGAGGTTATTTACACTTTGGCAGCTCATGAACAGTGTGAAGTAACATAAACCAAGCAAAACAAGACAAGCAGCAGAGCCTGTAAAGACAGAACGTTTTAGTACTGATACCCAGTGATATGGTCATGATGCAAACATCACAGACCTACTATGATAGGAGAGGTTGATGTTTTTCTTTCTTTCTTTCCTTCTAAGTCTTGTCTCCCTGTTACCTAGAGATACACTTAGTTAATGTTACTTAAATATTGTAGCTACCACAGTCCTGTTGTCTAACATAGGACATTAAGAAGCAAAAAGATCTACACTTTTAATATCATTAGAGAGTTTTTAATAATCTTTGATGACCGTAGATTTGTGTATATCAAGAGCAATCTCTGGCCATGGTGTCTTCTGCTCTTTACGTTTTTGTAAAGCCTGAACCTGACAAAGCAATAGTTTTAATTTTGTATTTCCTGGTCTGGATTGGTTTGTATCAGATTTTGGCTTTAAGAACATGCACATCATTCAGAAAGAGTGAGTCTTTTTACTAATTTTTTTTTCATTATTCTTCATCAAGATTCTCAACACTTATGCATACATGCTGTTGAATAATAGCATACAGCAGCTTCTTTAAAGAATAAGCTCCATAGCTCAAGGAGGACTGAAAGTGTTTAGAAAGCACTCATCCTACAGATATTAAGATTCACAGAAACCTTTCCTTTAAGTCACTGAAGATTTTATAGAAAATTGCCATTAAAAAATCCTTTTTTGACTGTGGCAGACAACATAGATAGACAGCACATTCTCTTAAGTTCTTCTACTTTATCTCTCTGTTTGATGTCATTAATCATATCCTTCATGTTTTCACTGAGCAGAAAACAACTATAGTTGCAATCTTCACTGAAATATACCTAAAATAAGCCCAAGAGTCTAACATCTTGTTTCATGCCAGGTATCAATTTATCTTATTTAGCTACTGAAGAAACAGTCGTATCCACTTGAAGATGCAATTGCTCATAGCTTTGAAGACACTGGTATTAGTCCACAACAAAAGAATGAGCTCAAGACACTTCCTGTCCCTCTCTTCAGGCTGGGTGTAACACAGAAAGGTAGGCAGCACACAAAAATATTCCCCAAAGCTTCTGCTTCTAGATGCAACTACAACCCCAAAGAGACAAGTCACTCCAGTCTTTGAACAACTGCATAGCATGAACTATTCTCCAAAAGGGACATCTAAAAGCATCTCAGAAAGATGCTGGTGAATATCGACATTTCTCCAATCTCATTTTGTTTGGACACTGGAGTGGGTGAAAGGTAGAAAATTACTAAAAATGTCTATGATTTCTTTGACTTTTCACCCATTTTTGCCTAGAATGAAACACGTAAACATGTTTTACAAAATTCACACTATTATTTATTTTACAAACAATATTAAATGTCACAATGTAGATGTTATCTATTCAGCTTCCATCTACAGTAATTATCACGTGTAGGAGGGTCTTATTCAAAATGATCAGAAAAAAAAAGTTCTGAATAAGTGTAACTTTTCATTCTTACAGGTGAGTTTATAAATATCCTGCTATTACCTTACCTTTACAGATTTTGCAGCAACTGTGAGATAAGGGGATCTGTTGAGATTCTGGGCAATTCAAAGCAGTACAACTGTCTTTTGGAATACGCTGCATTTTGTGGTTCTGTTAAATTGAGGTAATTGATTAATATTGCGACATATGAAAGAAAAGTAAATGATAACTTTAGTTGAGATTTTGCATTATAACGTACAAACATAAAACTGCTAAACTCCAGGTACCTTTGAAAACCATTTAAAAGGACAATGTAGGACAACAGAAGCATCAAGAACTCTCCTACACTTAAAACCTTTTCAAGCAAGCAGAAGTGTAGCAATAGCTCTCATTCTTCTCTATATTAGCTGTCAAGCAACTTGCCCTAGAAGTTTCTCTTAAAGAAAGAGTAACAATTATCCATCAAAAACTGAGGCAGTAGATTCGAGATTCAAGGGTCCTCATAATGAATACTCTAAAGCAGCTTGTTATTTATACAGCAGGTAAAATCAAATTTGAACATCTCTGGTCCCAGTGCTGTAGCAGTAACCCTGAAGGAAACTGGCACTGATTCCCTATTAGGAATGAAAAACTTTCTTAGATAAGTTTGGATCAGACATCTGGAAATATCCAGTGCCACAAGATGGTATCTGAACAACTCCAGGCGCTTAGTGCAGGTTGCGCACAATCCCTGCAGTTTGATCACATGAAGTGCCTGCCTTAGCTATCCAGCTACCACAGATGTACCACCTTTAGGCTCCCTTGGGCCCTAATTAATTTGTATTGCAGTGCTCTAGTCATGGTATAGCAGACAGGAAACAAGGCAAACATGTTCCTCAGAGGCATCTGTCTTAAAACCAGCAATCTGGTTAAAATATGAGCTCACCGAACTCAGGGCTCTGTATTTCTGCATGCAATAAAAGAGACTAAAACCATGCACATGCTATTGCATGTATTATTGTTATGGGTCTACCATTTCAACTCCTCTTTAAGTACAAAACATAAAGAGGAAACATGAATACACTGGCCAATATCAAAATTACTGCTCAAATTTTACACCAAACAATCTTGGCAGAGAAATCAACACTAAAGTTAACCAGCTACAAACATGTTGTATATAAAGACAAGCAAAATCCATCAATCCCACAAAATAAAGATAGTATCTTCGACAGAAATAATATCAGTTAGAGTTGTCTGGATTGTATTTAATTCTTTTACAAATTCTACTTTGAAAGAGAATTTTTCATTCACTTGTGTTATAATATTCAAATAGAAAAGTGCATGCATATAGCAGGCACAACTACAGCAGTCAAACAAAACATAACATGGTGTCTAGAATCACATGCAAGCAAAAAGAAGAAAATGCTTCCATTGCCCTGATAACATCATTATAAGTCTTCAAGCATGAAATCAGTAGTTGTGAATTCCTATTAAGTCTCTCTTGAGTTGGAGTAATCAATTATAACTTTTTAAGTGAACTCTTGTAGTAATTAAATAGTATCTACCCTTGACTTCCTAACTATCCAATACAGTTTACAGTATGTGGATTTTCAGGTCTGAATTATCATAGAATCATAGAATGGTAGGGGTTGGAAGGGACCTTTATAGATCATCTAGTCCAACCCCCCTGCAGAAGCAGGGTCACCTAGATCAGGTCGCATAGGAACATGTCCAGGTGGGTCTTGAAGACCTCCAAGGAAGGAGACTCCACAACCCCCCTGGGCAGCCTGTGCCACTGCTCCCTCACCCTCACAGTGAAATAGTTTTTTCTTATATTTAAGTGGAACTTTTTGTGTTCCAGATTCATCCCATTGCCCCTTGTCCTCTTGCTAGCTACAATAGAAAAAAGGGATGTCCCAACCTCCTGACACCCACCCTTTAGATATTTGTAAATATTAATAAGATCCCCCCTCAGTCTCCTCTTCTCCAGACTAAACAGCCCCAGTTCCTGCAACCTTTCCTTGTATGAAAGATGTTCCAGACCCCTGATCATCTCAGTGGCCCTGCACTGGACTCTCTCCAGAAGTTCTCTGTGCTTCTTGAGATGAGAAGCTCAGAACTGGACACAGGACTCTAGATGAGGCCTCACGAGGGCAGAGTAGAGAGGGAGAAGAACCTCCCTTGACCTGCTGGCCGCACTCTTCTTGATGCATCCCAGGATGCCATTGGCCTTCTTGGCCATGAGGGCACATTGTTGGCTCATGTTCAGTTTATTATCAATCAGGAGTCCCAGGACTCTCTCTGCAGAGCTGCTCTCACAAGGACGTTCAAGCAGAAACTGTATGTACTTCCACTCTTGCAAAAGCAGCATTTGAATCAGCCAAAGTTGCTGCTTAGCATTTCTACTGGGACAGCCAGGTAGGTCACTAGCAAGTATCACCAACAAAATACAGACTAGCATAGCCAACAGAAGCATTTTGTACATACAGTATCCCACTTGCCGGCTGCAAGAAACATGAGGGAATATCACAAAACTTTTGATGGTTGTTAATTATATCCATTGGTTAGTCACAGAATTTACGTCTCGGGTTTCATTTTGAAAATACAAGTTCATGGTTCTGAAAACCGTATGACTGAATGCAATAGTCAGCTTCTCCTTTCCTTTCTCAAAAGGGTTTCAAAGCACCTAGTCCAGGAATTAAATTCACAAAGATTAAAATCAACAGCCGCAAGACAATGGGCTCCAGTTCTACCGTGTAAAACATGCCTTTTCACAAGTGTATTCAAAATGTTTCGCGATTTCCAGAAACTGGTCCAATAGATAATTACAGTATGGCCAGAGGAGTTGCTCCCCTCTCTTTCTTTGCCCTAGAAATGTGTGCTCAGGTTTTCAACTCTACCCCAAAGCATGCAGCGAGAGAATTCCTCCCCATCCCTCTCCCCAAGAGACAATGTGAGACTCACTGCAGCAGTTTGTGTAATTCCCAACCTGCAGCCATCCCTGGAGTGTATATTGCCCTTAAAGTGCATTTGTGCCCTGAAGGGCAACAATTTTCATGCTGCAGGACAAGACTGACATAGCATCAAACATATTCTGTTTACAGATAAAACAATGACCCGAGCCCATTCCCATCACTAGAAACACCACACTCCTGGTGTGCCAACTCTTTTTGTTCTTTTTCATCTAGCTTTTCCCCTAAGAATTATCCTGAATTCCAAATTATGCCCCCATTCCATTAGGGCATCTCTCATACCTGAGCATGTATTTTTGAACAACAACATTGTACGTGTGTCAATGGAAATATAAGGTAGTCTGCTGATTTTTTATTACTGATGATGGAGATAATACTTAAAGAAGAAAGAATGCAGCTTGATTGTCAAGTGGTGTAATCAAAGCTTGCAGCTATGCAAAGTAAACTTATTTGCAAAATTTGATGTGGAACTCAGTAAGACAATACAAACACAGGACCCCTTAGATGCCTTTCCTGTTGCCATTTCCTAAGGTCTGTATTTCAACAGTTTCTTTCAGTGGGACTTTGATATTTCTAACAGATAATATTTTTTTTTCTGTCAACAGTATTCTTACCTTGCACTCAAACAGAACACAGTCCCCTGAGCTCGAATACACAGTTTCTCTTTGTCCTTCAAAGTAGGTTCTGCCTTCAAATACACACACCGCTTCAGGAGAAAAAAAAAATAAACCCACAATTATTTTGTAAATTAATGTTAGCAGTCTGCTTATAAAACTGATACATTTTCTTAAAGATTACTGCATTTCAAACTGAAAAGGTCAAATCAGCTGCGAGAATATTCTAAACCCAACTGTAGGACTCTGGATATCACAAGAAAAAAAGCCAACAACAAAAAAACCAAACAAAAACCCCCAAAACCAAAAATAAACCCCAATCAACTAAAAAATAAAACAAAAAAAACCCAAACAACCCTCCCCACCCCCCACCCCTTGAAAGAACCAGGAAACCCCATATAAGCAGAAGGTAAAGGATGTTGAACCAATATGGAGTACAGGTAACTATGGAAAGGGCAGAAGAAACATGTCTTGGGTTATGTCAAGGGAGATATGACTGCAACACAGCTCAGGGGTGAAAAAGAAACTGGAGCTGTGAGAGCAGTGCAAGTGACATTAATAGATAATCAATTTCTTGAAGAGGAATGTTGAATAACAGAGGATGATCACTGAAGTCACATATGTATTTGCCATCACAGTCATTTGATGTTTCATCATCCAACATAATTATTGAAACATTATGTATTTTTACCTGGATTATACCAGTTATTTACCATGACTGCTTAAGTATATTATATAAATTTCATTGTACAGGAACTGAGTTTCAGTGGCTTTGTTCTGTTGTTTGTTTTTTCCCCCAGTAGAAAGTAAGATAAAGTCTTCAATGATGAAATGGCAGAATGACCCCTCTATGAGCAGTATTTGTTATACTACAACCTGGCTTGGTACCACTCCCAGCACTGGCAGTGCTGGGTTTTACAGCAGTATGATACTGACACGGCTGATACTGAACAGCTCACTAAAACTCCTATTCAGTATTTAAGGGCTACATAAAATATGTTCATAGCAAACTGTTTTCCACTTTTTTTTTAATGGCTCCATTATTGTAATTACATTATGCAAAGTATAAAGGCTAAGCAATGCAACTGCTAGGTACAGAAAATCGGATGGTGTCTCTGTTACTTAGGACAGAGTCAAGGCTCATCGAGTAAGCACATTCATGAAATAACAGGAGTAGGTTACCACTTTAAAGTACTGCATCACATGCTAGAGGTCTAATTTGCTCATCATTGATTTGGAGATGTAAATCAATTATACTACAATTCATTCACAGAGAGCTTTATCTGTTCTGCCTAAATAAACTAAAATTTGTTGACAATTTAAAAATATCTAAGAGCTCAAGAGTTTTTGTTGTGTGACCTATTTAATTACCATTACCGCTGTTCTTTTCAATTCTCCTTTATTTTGCTTTTTTTTTGACTTGCAGCTCCTTGATTTTACAGACTTGTTACTTTGTCTGCATGTAAAAAGTCAACTCTTGGAACTGGTATTGGGAAAGACATGATAGGCAGAGTGATAAAAAAAGGGTTTCTTTCAAATTCTAAAATATGAGTTCTAACACCTAAAGCATCCTATGATGTAAGCCTATACAGCACTTTCAAGAATATCACAGCATGTTTACAACACTCCGAATTGCACGAATGGCAAAGTTGGCAGTCAGACTTAATAAAGTACAGAAAAGAGCCACAGGAGAGAGTCCGGGGAGAGACCTAGAGCTAACAGCAGGAGAAAGTTTGTACAATATCCACAAAGATCACACAGTCAAAAAAAGCTCAATACAGTGCCTCTTTCCTCTCCCAGAAAACATGCTCTTCTGGAAGGAAATATGTGGGAAAAATACTATATAAATCTTTACTAGTGACTAGCAGGTCTTGAATACAGACAGGACAAGACAATCATCCAGTCATATATCACCTCCTATGTATTACAGGCCATGACACTAAACTGAAATACTCGTATATTAAGCCCTTTGCCTTGCCCCATACATTTCAAGCTTCTAAGAACAACTACATATGACAGGAAAAAAACTAAGTATAGCAATGCCTCAGGACCACAAAATGGCAATGGACTGCTAACACATCCTCATGTTTCCGATAGGCAGACAGGAAAGGCAAAAGACATCAAAATCACTGTCATTCTGTCTTGGAAGAAAACACTCTCTTGAAGCCAAAAGACTCTTAACATATGAATAAGACCATCCAGGTATCTTAAAAAATAAAAAGTATCCATACTACCTCAAAGCATAGCTCACTCTATCCGCTTGCCTTACCAATGGCAACAAACCTCTGATTCTTCACAGAAACTTAGAAAATAATGTACACAGAAAAACCATCAAAACAACACATCCAGCCTAGTGTGAAATCATTAAGTTATTTCTTGATTCCACCAAGAGCCTTTGGAAATCTTGGCATATGAAATTACCTGCAGTGAAGCAGTACCACAAACACTTGCTTTCAGCAAGTGTTTTCAGCCTCAGAAAAAAAGGAAAAACTGAAAAATTCTATGGCTGTGAGAGATGGCTCTGTCCAGACAGGTTTTGCTCTTTTATCATATGCATACATTCGAAGATTTATTTCTCAAAGTCTAGAAAGTAGCAGCAGCGTGCAAGTTTCAAAATGCCCATGTGAGTCCCAAAAATTTCAAGCAGTGCTCAGATCTCCACCTCCACAACCACAACACCTGCTTATCATGCAGCAAAGAAAATGATATCTCCTATATTCACCTATATAAAAATTTCCAGCTACTGGATTTTGTTGTGGTTTTGTTGGCAAGGTTCTAAAGCCCCAAAGTCTCAGCCTGCCCAGAAAGAGTAACCAAACTATGCTTAAGAAAAGAGAAAATCAACCAAACAAGAAATGCCCAATTAAAAAAACAAGTTGAAACTAAATTGAAAACCTGTTAACCTTCAATAACCTGAACACAAGTCCAACCATCTCTTCTCATGGACTGCCACTCTCATTGACTACATTCAAAAGGGACATTTCTTCTTAGAATCATCAAAATGAACAGTACATGGATTAGTTCTTTCCTAACAGTATTCTCTTAAGCAAGAAGAATTCCACCATGTTTGGGCAGTTCCTTCCATTTTAAAAAGCAACAAAAACTAAGGTACACTCTGAAGCTCTAATTCAGAGACTACTCACATGTTTTTTCTCTTCTCACCTATGCTAATCTAGCCAAATGAGCTCACAAAAAAAAAAAAAATCACACAGGCACTTCAGCTACACTAGTACCACTGGCTCCATGTTTATTTAAGAAGGCAGATACCAGTGGGTTGAGTGGTGGTCTAAGTTTGACACCACTCACTGTCTTTTCTTCTCCAGTACTCCTACAAATGCTTCAGTTGCTTTCCTATCCTCTTGCCAGCCTGCTCTTCTTCAGTTGCCCACAAAGAAGGAATCCAGCCAGACAGCAAAAGGCGTATTTTCATCAAGCTACTTGAAGGCTTCTAAAAAACTTCGAGATGGCAGAAAGTTGCCTGGTTAGATGAGCATTGAGCAAGCTTGGAAAGACTTCTACAAAGACAAAGCTACCAACTTTCTTCTGCCCGACTTTCATCCTAAAACAGCTGGACCCACATCCCAGGCAGTGTGGAACATAACATTTCTCCTGCCTCCTGACAGCAATTGTCTTGACACTACACATCCTATGACAGCTGTGTTTCTTATCTTTATTTTCCTTCAGAAATAAAGATATTCCAATAACATGAACATCTGGACTAGAACTGTGTAACTGGAAAGTCCAGTGAAGATTTAATTTCTGCTTTGCTAGATGCTTCCCAGGATACTGTGATTAGTTTGTGATTGGTATCTCTCTGGGGAAACCTATCATCTTTTATCTTCCTAAGCCCTTTCGTTCGACAGACTGAGTCACAGTCACAAAATTACTTGATGATTAGTTGTTCCAGAACTTGATAGCTATTACCTATGTAAGATTTCATCTACAGCTGAATTACATCAACCATTTCCTCTTGCCATCAAGCTCCCACATCACCTTAGTATCTAAAACAATGTGTATTATTCAGAGTATGGATTTCTAAGAAGATGAAACAGGAAGTCTACAAAATCTACTAGGAAGTTTGACTACTTCCAATATATTGAAATAGTGAATATATTGAAATATTGAATATATTGAAATATGGAATATATTGAAATATGGAATATATTGAATATATTTAATTATTACAATGATATTACAGGGTCTAAAAAATTATTAGCAAGGTCTGTTTATATCTCCACTAGTCATTTACACAGGTGTACTGTTAATACAACTGTTCCCTGTAGTGTCATTTAACAAATTGCGATAACACGGCATCTTCTCTGTATTCACCCAGCAAAAGGAATCTTTCAGGAGCCCACTTGCTGTTGTGTTCACATAGTGAATTGTCAACAGTTTGTCAAAACATAACTTCTCTTTCATAACCCTTTCCTCTTCCCACTGGTCTCAAAATGGCATCTTTCTTCTGCATTGCTCAAATGTCCATGCAAAATCCATGATTTCCTGCCTTCTGTTCACTAGGATCACAGCATGTCATTTAGTACATTTTATCACTTCTGTATTTATTACCTTTGCTATCTAGACTGTGTATGCTTTCCCGTAAGAAATGCATGTGCACTCTCCTGTGGTATCCTAGTTAATTTTCATACAGACTTATCACCACGGGAAAACAGGAAGTTTAAGCACTGGTGAACTCCTCAAAATCTTTTATTTTCTTGTATTCGTAACTGCCCTACGAATGGCAGATGTGACTTGAAGTTTTGTGAAATTTGTCAGCAATCAGGGATATTCAATTTAAATCTGTTAATTGCATCTGGGAAGGAATAACCCCATGCATCAGTACAGGCTGGGGGTAAAACTGCTGAAGAGCAGCTCTGCAGAGAGAGACCTGGGAGTCCTGGTTGATAATAAGGTAAATATGAGCCAGCAATGTGCCCTCATGGCCAAGAAGGCCAATGGCATCCTGGGATGCATCAAGAAGAGTGTGGCCAGCAGGTCAAGGGAGGTTCTTCTCCCCCCTCTACTCTGCTCTGGTGAGGCCTCATCTGGAGTACTGTGTCCAATTCTGGGCTCCTCGGCTCAAGAAGGACAGAGAACTTCTGGAGACAGTCCAGTGCAGGGCTACCAAGATGATCAGGGGACTGGAACATCTTTCATATGAGGAAAGGCTGTGGGAACTGGGGCTGTTTAGTCTGGAGAAGAGGAGATTGAGGGGTGATCTTATTAACTTTTACAAATATCTAAAGGGTGAGTGTCAGGAGGTTGGGACATCCCTCTTTTCTGTAGTAGATAGTAACAGGGCAAGGGGTAATGGGATAAAGTTGGAACACAAAAAGTTCCACTTAAACATAAGAAAAAACTATTTCACTGTGAGGGTGAGGGAGCAGTGGCACAGGCTGCCCAGGGAAATTGTGGAGGCTCCTTCCTTGGAGGTCTTCAAGACCTGCCTGGACATGTTCCTATGCAACCTGATCTACGTGAACCTGCTTCTGCAGGGGGGTTGGACTAGATGACCTCTAAAGGTCCCTTCCGACCCCTACCATTCTATGATTCTATGAATTAAGTTTGTGTTGCTGCATTCTTTGTTGGGGTGGGGGGGGGTGTGAACAACAAAAATTAGCACATGAAAAAAACCCTGTGTAGTTCATTTCATTTTCCAACTTCCCCCTTGAAATCTCCTTGATTACATTCTCCACTGTTCAGAGATCAAGGCTTAGGTATTGTCTAAGTCCCATTAATCCTACTTTGCAAGCTTACAAAGTGCAAAACCTCTGTATGTCTTTATCCCTAAGAATACACACAGATATAACGGTCACCTTTCATGAATGTCTCTCTCTCAACTGCCACGCCACTATCAGGCGTTGCTCTCTCATGTTTCTCGTTTATCTTTGCAGGGATTCAGGCAATATTTCTTCTTTGCTCATTTTCTGCAGAGCACAACTTCCTCTAGTCAGTGAGACTAGAGACTTGCTTCATTTCATGCCACCTCCCTCAATAATCCAAAATTATTCCAGATTCCAAGTTGAAAAATACATTGCTAATTTTTCCAGTCAATCACTGCTCAAAAGCTGCATATAATTGCTTCTGCCTCCTCAGTCAAAAAAAGGAAAATCCGAAAATCCAACTTAAAATTTCCTAGTGATAAGGAATTAATTACTATTTGTATCTTATCTCCTGTTAGTCAGAAATGCTGTCTCCATTACACTGAAAACACAAAATCATTTTTCTACAATATTTCTACGATCATTTAAGAGCATCTGTGGTGTAAGACACCTCCAACAACGCTAACGGGTTGTTTAGTCACATTGGCAAGGAATCAATCTAAAATTACACATTCTTTCACCTATCTCTCATGTTTTCTACATTTCCATCAACTATCCCGGGGAAATGACATAATTTGTCTACCCCATGTGTTCTTGCTGGGAGTCTTCTGTAGAATTTATGTGAGTCCTAGAATGAATGCTCCTTGAGGCATCCTTACAGACTAAAAAACCAATCTGAACACTGAAAAAGCACATCAAAATGGCACTAAAAACTCTGTTTATAGTAGTTTAGGTGAGTCAAACAGATTTGACAGATGAAGTAAAACTTTTAAAAGTAGGCTGCTGGACAAAGAGCCTGGGAAAGAGCTTGCAACCAAAGCCACTGGACATAACATTGCACAAAGCAGGCTATCTGCAGTTAAGCAAAGATACAGCCTGGAAAATGTGCTTGATGTCAGCTTCTCTTAAAAATGGCCTTACTCAACCCATGCTACAACTTTAGTTTCGTTAAATATGGTAGACCAAGTGTTTCTACTGACAGACATGCATAACTTTAGCTTCAGAGCAATGGACCATATTCTGCTTGTCAAACAGAATTAGAATACTTTGGATTCTAAACATAGGATTTTGAAAACTTGTGCATGACTAATGCAGTCAAAAAGCCTAGTCCATTTCATACTGAATTAACTACATCTGGCATCCAATACTCAAACAACTTTTGCTGCAAAATGTCAAATAATAAAATCAAATGCCAAGACAAAAGCCTTAGAGAGTTCCAAGAAGAAAAGCAATTAAGGTTAACATTAATTACATGTCCACTGTATTACAATTATATTAAAGGTTTACAAATAGCACAAGTCTGCATGACCAAAGGAGCTCCAATACAAATATTACCTTCTCACTTAACCCTCACAAAAGTGAGATTAGATATTATCTGATGGACTCCTTATTTAAGCTATTCGCAATGCTAGCGACATAGTTGTAACCAGTCCAGGTTGGGGAATGAACTCTTAGAGAGTAGTATAGGGAAAAGGGACCTGAGGGTCTTGGTGGACAGCAGGATAGCATGAGACAGCAATGTGCCCTCGTGGCCAAGAAGGCCAATGGCATCCTGGGTTGTATGAGAAGGGCTGTGGGCAGTAGGTTGAGAGAGGTTCTCCTCCCCCTCTACTCTGCCCTGGTGAGGCCTCATCTGGAGTCCTCTGTCCAGTTCTGGGCTCCTCAGCTCAAGAGGGACAGGGAGCGGCTGGAGAGAGTTCAGCACAGGGCCACCAAGATAATGGAGTGGAGCATCTCCCTTCTGGCAAAAAGTTGAAGGAGCTGAGGCTCTTCAGCTTGGAGGAGACAGAGGGGTGACCTCATTAATGTTTAAACGATATCAAGAGGATGAAGCCAGGCTGTTCTCAATGATGTCTAATGATAGGACAAGGATCAATGGGTACAAGCTGGAACATAAGAGGTTCCAAAGAAAAGAAGAAGAAAAAACTTCTTCCCTGTGAGGGTGACAGAGCACTGGAATAGGCTACCCGGATGGGTTGTGGAGTCTCCTTCTCTGGAGATATTCAAAACCCAACTGGATGAGTGCCTGTGTGACTTACTATAGGTGGACCTACTCTGGCAGGAGGGTTGGACTACATGATCTTTCAGGATCCCTTCCTGTTTCTAGTGCTGACTGCTACTAATGACAGGGAAATTTCTGCTTAAGTTCCATCTTCTCTTGGAATTTGTGAAAGTGATGAAGATCTGAACATTTTTGACTATTTTAAATCTGAGAGGTAAACAGTTATTACCTATTAGCATTAATTTACTATATAAAAAGCAGGTTGCATTCACCACTGTGTTAGTTAAGACCATCCCATGACATGACAAGGGAGAACACCTACTCCTGCATCAGTCTTTACACAAAGAAACTATTACTCTGCTCCACAGAGACTTCCAACAGGGTTGGGGTGGAGGGGGCAGGAGGGGTGCAGAATAAAGCATTTTGGAATACTACCCATATTTCCATATTTTTACCTGTGATTTGTCGTGAAAAAGTAGCACGTGCCAATTACATAGAACTTTCAAAGACACATTTTTGCACATGACTAGTGAGATGGTTGCTTCTTGCAGCCTTGTGGACACAGAACACGTGAGCATATTCAGTAAAAGGCAGCTACCTCTGAATGGCACCACCTTCAGAACTTTTGACAGTGTTTCACTCAACAGAATTAAAAACATCCTACACAAACAGCAAAACCACTCAGTTTGACTCTCCTTGGCCCAGAAAAATTTCCAGAGGCACTTCATCTAGAAATTTGGCACTGCAACTTTGCTGCACAAGTATCCATGGCAAAGGTATAATTTCTTGTGATCTGGCATGATCACAAGAGGCAGCTCCATTTTACTGTGTTTACTTTCCTCTCAAATCCAAGTGTTTTAATTTCCCTTACAAATAGCAGACCCTTGTTAACTCAATGCTACAGTAATAATCACATATGTCTTATTTGCATTATAGCACAGGCGAGTCTAACATGTTTAGACATTCCCAGCAGTGGATTAGTGCACAGATGGAGCACCGCATCTATTGCTGCTATTAGATCTCAGTTCTTTCAAACTACCTGCATCTAGGTCCACACAGGAATTGAATAGGGTTTCATGCTCCTCACTCCTCCTCCACCCATTTTTGTTCCTGCATAAGGAATCTGCCCATCCTCCCGTCCCTCTTCTGAGACCCATCATATTCCTTCCTCACTTCAGCTGCAATGACAGGATTAGTTGGCATAATCACAAACACACCAGAGAACATTCTTAAGCTAAGTCCTTAGCATTAGTTCAGCAAAAGGTTTTTAACCCAGGCAGCAAGATAAACGCATTTTAAAAAATCTTGATTAAAGGCAGTTATGAAATTGGCTTTCCAAATTTGTTATATAATCCTCTCACTGTTCCTTGTCAAATAGCACTTAATCAAAAATCATCTAAAAAAAAGTACTACCAATAGTGCTGCAAATTGGACATTTTCAAAAGACAACTTTAAGTGTACATCTACCTTTAGATGTACATCTAACATCATGCCCCTGTTTCTCAAGGCAGGTAGTAGTTACCATTATCCCATTGTCTATACCATTATCCCCGACTATACCATACTTCACGTCTAAAATCAGTTCAGGATTGGAAATAATTAAAAATGTAAAAGTAGTTGGAGCAGATGTTCACAGATTCTGCTTTGTCATAGCTAATTTCTCCAGAGTGCATCTCCTGATGCTTCAACCCAGTCACAGAAAAACAGTAAACTGGAGTTCATAGCAACTGTTAATGCTACTATTCGTCTTTTACTTGGGAACTACATCAATTAAAGAAAGCCTTAGAGTCATTGTTAACAATTAAATTTTTTTAAAAGTCATAACCTATGTTAACATTTTTATTGTCTTTGGGGGGACCTTTCCAGACCTTAGACTCAGACTTTGCATGCTTGTGCAACCAGAGGTGTTTGTCAATATGGGGCTGTAGTGTACGCCAGTCTCTAGGAGACCTGCAATACTTTCATCTTACTGCTATGCCAGCCAACTTTTCCTTTTTTTTTTTTTCCTTATCTACCACTACTTTCACATGAAAACCAACAATCAGAAAGCACAGATAAAAAAAATACTTAATTTTTAATTATTGTCTATTATCATCAAACCTGCATAAGGCAAAGTACATTTCTGCAATTTCAACAGCACAGAAAAGAAAAAAGTACATCTTTAAATGTAATTCATTTCATTGCCAAGAAACTCAGAAATTAATGGAAGGGGTTAATAGCACTGAGACAAAAACTTCTCAGTGTTTGTCATTTTTTCAAAGTCTCGAAAACATAAGAGAAAAATAGCATTGATATTGCAATGATAAAGTCTTTGATTTGTTATCAATAAATTATTAGCAAAGACCTGGTTTTCATTAGCTGTGGAGCTCTAGTATTGATATTTAGTAAAATTATAAAAGAATAGTGGACTTAGGATAATCAGACTGGACAGATAAGAAATCTGGGATGTCACCCTGTGAAGAAAAGTACTATATTTCCTGTTGAATAATCTGGTTTAGTTAGAGGGAACTTTATTGGGACTGAGAAAATGAATCCATCTCCCATTGCCTGTGATCACATCACCTCAGTACATGGGGAATACCTTGGTATTTCCACAAGAAATGTGAGGAGCAAATAATCATGATGCTAGCAATGTGCTTTGAAGACATAAGATAACCTTATTACAATACTGAATTGTATTGAAAAGTCATATTATCTTCTCTTTCTCCCTCCCTCTAATTTCTTTTGTTCTAAGAGCTAAAAATATGAGTGTAAAATAACTTGAGAGAAAGAAAAAAGAAAAAAAAACTCTAAAATCTTGAATAAATATCAGTAATTCAGTATGTCCATTTCTTGCAGGACACAATCCTGAACATGAAACCAAGACATAGTCCAAACTGTCAATAGTCTCAAGTCAGAGCTCATGAGTACTAGAGCCAGAAGTGTGCAATTATACCTGAGATGGAAGCCTGAAAAAACAATGACTCATTTATTTCAGTTTTCCCTTATTTTCCCCACATCTTTGACTCTATATCCAGTGACTTATCTCTTGTCCTCTAAATCACCAAATTCTGCAGAACAGAGGATTGTCTTTCATGTATAAAGTAAACAGACCAATGGGTCTTCATAATAGCAGGGTTTTAAAGATACCTTAATACAAATAATTAAGAACAATAATGAGTACAACTCCTTAAAGAAAATTACTCACTGCATATCCCTAATTGCAAGTCAACCATGGCCTGCTACAAACTGCTATCTAAAAGGCATAGTCCTATTGCAATATGATTTTCATGATTTAGGGGGAAAAAACCTGCAAGGGCTATCATTCTCCAAGGTAGAGAGTTTCTTCTGTTCCACAAAATATTTTACTTAGGACTGTATTTAACAGACCTTGATATCTGTCCACATATGTTTAGAAGGAGGTTAGACTTCAAAACACAGAATTTTATTGGAAAGAACGAAGGACAGGGCTCTTGCTGTCTATGATCAATTGTCAGCAAGAAAGAAGAATGATTGGGACCTGCTTTAAACAGTACTGGTAAACAGCTTCCCAGATGACGACAGACTGTTGCAAAGAACACACAGACTATTTTTCAGAGTGCAGCAGAAGCCAAGGTGAGGATTTTTAATCTCTTTTCTCACACTGTAAGAACCAACCTGCTATTTCCATTGAGTTTTCATGGGGGTCAACATGTCATGCTGGAAACAGAAGTCAAAGTGTAAATGTGTGAATCAAGATTGTTGAACTGATGCATAAAAATGATGATGTAATTCCTTTATTTATATGTCTATTTTAGATTTTTGGGCTTAAATTATTACTTTTTAAATATTATCACGTTTCTTCATAGCTCTGCAATAAAATATTGCAAAATCAGTAAAATAAACTATTTGTGGTTAGGTGCTTCGACCACATTACCAATTCTACATATACAGAGTCACAGAAGATCACGGACATGATTTAAGCACTCTGAAGCTGTATGCTACTACTATTAAGGCTGTCTGAGAACTCTGCAACACCCATATGCAAGATTGCTATCTCTTCTATGCTATACTCTGATTTGATTTCTCATTCAAGTGCCTTGAAGACCTATAAAGTTTTTTGATATAGCATTGATGAAAATATCTAAAATGTTTTCTATGATTCTGTAACACCCAATCTAAACCTCCCCTGGCCAAACCTGAGCCCATTTCCCCTTCTCCTGTCATTCATTACTGGAGAGATTGACCCCCACCACACTACAACCCATTTTCAGGTAGTTGTAGCGAGAGATCGTCTCTCCCCTCAGCCTCCTCCAGGCTAATCAGCCCCAGCTCTTTCACCTGGTCCTCATCAGATTTGTTTTCCAGACCCTTCACCAGCTTCGTTGTCTATCTTTAGACACTCTCCAGCACCTCATTATCTTTCTTGTAGGCGCCAAAACTGAACACAGTATTTGAGGTGGAATCTCACCAGTGCCAAGTACAGGGGGACAATCACTTCCTTGGTTCTGCAGGTCACACTATTTCTGATATAAGCCAGGATGCTATTGGCTGCCTTGGCCATCTGGGCACACTGCTGGCTGATGTTCAGCTGGCTGTTGATTAACACCTCCAGGTCCTTTTCTGCTGGACAGTTCTTCAGTCACATATCCCCAAATCTATAGCACTACATGGAGTTGCAAGCAGGGGAGTACCAGAACTTTCATTTATAAGCAAAAAGTTACAAAAATAATTTCAGACAGAGCTTTCCTTTTGATGGAAACTAATATCAAATAAAACCCCGCAAAAAGGAAAAGTTAGTAAAAAGGCAGAGAGGCAGAACAGTGATACAAAAACACAGGAATCATCACAGATACAGTCCTGTGTCTGGTGCAGTGAAGAAAGCAAATAGAAGAAACTCTTCAAATAAAGATTGTTATGATTGTTTTGAAGGAAAGAGATGATGAAAGTATGAGAAAGGACCGTTATACCATACAAGATTTCAATTCTAATGTTATGTCTCAAATGGGATAAAGTGCCCATTATTTGAAGCTGAGTATATTTTATGAGCTGACAGATGTAGAAACAGTGATCAATAACAGCCTGGAGGTCTATACATCACACTTCAGATATCTGCAAGTGAAGTAAACCAAGCAGTAGAAGGTTTAATTCACCACACATTTCCGCATAAAATATTTCAAATTTCTGCAAACCAAAAGACTGGAAGCCACTAACTTAAATCATTACCTTTCAAAAAATACAGAGAAAGGATAACAGTATACAGCATTTTATATTAATCTCATTGAATCTACTTCACTCGGATTTTACCATACCTTTCTTACACTGACAGGGAAATAAGATCACCTTATTGACAGTTCTGTGGTGGGTTTTTTCAGTATTTTATTTATTGAGTTTAAGCCTTCACAATCTTTCCGTTTTTTCATTTTACACGACATAGGCACTGTCAGAAAACTGTGCATGTGTCGTCTTTTACACTGCCATGACTCTTGCCAGTGTCATCCCTTGGCCAGCTTTCCCCTCAGATGACCTTTTTCAATGTGACAATCCTGTTACAAATAAGCCTAAGTCAGGTGCAAACTTGCCTTTGCAAAACTGCACAGATCTCAGCTAGCCACCAATTTCATTTGATTGGTAATGTTTTGGTATTTTGCTCTATCCAGCTCCATTAAGCGCTCTGTGTCTCTAACTAATTACTTTCCTGTGACATTGTCCAAAAACTGCAGTTTGTGGGTTTTCAGCTAAAGCCAATTTCTGCTTTTCTCATAACACATGCTCATTAAAAACCCATTGCTACTAATACTACAGAAATTTGCAAGACCTATAGAAGAAAAGCTCCAGGCAGAAACTAGAACACCAGCTACAAGCTGCTGATTTGGCAAGGTGCTCCTAGTTATGGGATAAAAAAAACCCAAACCAAAACCAAACAATCACACCACCACCACTCTCCCCAAAATAACCCCACATTCCAACAATGCAGGTGCAGAGTGACATTAGCACATCATTGGCGAGAACAAATATATTGAAGTCAACATAGAGTCATGTGAACAACCACATATCCTAGGTGATTTTTTTTTAATTATGAAAATAACCAGTATTATTTTTAATCATTATTATTTCATAGTCATCTAACTAAGTAAACTCTGGTGAAGTCAGCATTACTGAAGTTGGGGTAGTAACTTACTAGAAACTGGAACACTGCCAATCTGTCCACTCCCAGCTGTCTAAAAGCAAAAATACTCACATCTAACATATGCTAATGTTTTATTTGCACTGGAAATAAACTAAAATAATAATAAACTGCAGGAATTTTATAGTTTGCAAACTCCCTGGTAAGAACATAATGAAAAAGGAATGGAAAATAACAAGTTCGGGGAGGGCAGAGCACAGCCTACAGCAAAATTTCCTATATAAAGACACTTTTTATCCTCTATCAATGAAATTACCAATATTACATTTCCAGTTTCCTCTTTAGTGCAGATTGCTATATATCCAGTGTAATGTGTTTTAATGAATAAGGATTTCCTTAAGCATACTTTATGTTATAATTCATTCCTCAGGCACACAGTAAGACTAAAATTAAATTACTTTACCATTAACTGGAATTCTCCTCATATACTGATACATTGCTTCCAGACCTAGAGTGTTCCAGTGGAGTTCCATAATGCATGGGATTCAGAATAGCTAAAAAGCCACTCACCTAGAAGGGAGCTGCACTTTGATGCATGAAAAGAGTGGCTGAGGCACAGTGCATCGACTCCCCCAGTCTTATGCTAACACAGAACAATGGAATTCAAAGGACGTAGGGAAGGAGGAAAGGGAGAGATTTTTCTGAGAAATCCAATTACCGTATGTTTTATTTCAATTTACTGTAAGCTATATTCTAATTTACACAAAACAACAGACATATGAGGAGTGAGTTTCCTGCTCAGAATGGAACTGCAAGTGAAAACACTCTGTTTCCCTTCTGATGGAGGTATATTGCTCAACGTACAAAGAACAAAAGTTAGTGGAGACTACAAGCTCTGCACCAAAAAGCCCCTAACAATTCTGCCATTGGATTTATAACAGAGATAAACCAAATATGTTGCCACGGTATAAGAGAAGTCTGAAAAATTCTATAACTTTACCTTGGAAAATATAGCAGAGACTGAGTGGCTAGGGTCAAGGCTGAGATTGTCCCTGCCTACCAAAGCCAAGGCAAGAGAGTCTTTCCACTCTCTACAGTTGTCATTGAGTTCAGCACAGGGAAAGCCCAAAAACATTCTTAGAATGTCTCAAGGCTCAGCTTCCTGAGGTGTTCTGCTTCCTAGAGAAGAAAAGGCACTGAGATCTTCCAAATGTGTGCAAACTCACGATGGAAGAGAAAGAAGAGGAGACAGACTGTTCTCAGTAGTGCCCAGTGACAGGACAAGTAATGGGCACAAATTAAAAGACGGGAAAATCCATTTGGACACAATAAAGCACTTTTTTACTGTGAGGGTGACCGAGCACTGGCACAGGTTGTCCAGAGAGGCTGCCAAGTCTCCATCTGTATAGATATTCAAAAACTGTCTGGACACAGTGCTGGGTAACTGTCCCTAGGAGGTCCTGGTTGAGCTGGGGTTGGACCAGATGACCTCCAGAGGTCCTTTCCAATCTCAAACCTTTTGTGAGACTCTGAGATTGTAGGAGTTACACTGGATTCACAAATTATATATACATCCATTATGCTTTTCTCATATAGCTTTATAAATGTAAATAAAATAGCTCCACTGATTTCATTGACCTACATGTGTTCAAGGATACATTTTTTTTCCATTCAAAAACATTTCTTTAGAAAAATCGTATGTGTCCTATTTCTAAATGAATATAAATACTGCCCTTTCTTTTGAAGACACAGAGTTGCTGAAGTAATAAAATGGTATAAATGTGCAGTAAAGTACAGTGTAATTTATCTCGGTCATATAAGCACGTATATAATGCTTTTTATCTGTCATCATAACGTGATACTATCATTATATGTGACTCAAAAGCCTGAGAAATGTGGTTGATGTGATTCAATTCAGCATAAAAAATCCAGAAAGCAGAGTCTGAATGGATATTATTCTACTAAATGCTAAATAACATTCAGAAGTTCTGCATGCTGACTACAGTAGGTTATAATAAATAACATGGGCCTAGGAAATAATTCAGGGGCAGCTGTATTCCAGATATCTTTTAGTACTAGTCTAAAGAAGGCTAATTTATCTGATTTTCTGTAGTAAAAAAAAAAAAAAAATCTCAAAATAACAGAATTTATGCCTTATTTGAACTTCAAAAAAAACACATATAAATATTTATAACCAAAAAGCAACTAATCTTTTTCATTAGCCAGAATATTGATTCTCCTTTATACTCTAAAGCATGCATTTTTTTTGAAAAAAAAAGCTATGATAAACAACAAATGATTGCTTCACTGCTAAAAACTGCCTCTTCTTCCTCCATTCCAATGCCTGCTCTGTAACCCTGAGGCTGCTGTATGCCCCACAGCCCTTTGACCCATGCCACGTTCCCATTGGCTTCCTGGAGCTGCTCTTTGGTATCCACAGTGCCCCTTATTCTGATTTACTACAAGGATAAATGGTATGTTCAGTCAGTGCTCATTAATCCTGTCATTCAATCATTTTCCTGAGCTGCAGCCTCTTATCTGTGCCACACTGAATGCAGGAGAAACTCCTCTAGCACTTTGGCAAACAAGGTGGGGGCTGGCGTGCCACCCTGCCTCTGATGGATGTCACCTAAGGCAAGACAGTGCCACTTCAGCCTGGAAAAAAAGGTGCAATTTTGTGAAAAGATGAAACTTAGTGTGCAACACAAGCTTAAGTCCATAATGCCTCAATCCACTTGAATAAATGATGAATTTCAGAGAAAGCTTAATCAATATTCCCTAAGTTTCCGGATCAAAATTTTGCACTCTTGCTGATGGTCAATTGCTGTGAAAACGAGAAGCTGATGGGCTTTTACAGTTCCTTCTCTCTGTGTTAGTAAGTTGCAAGAGCTCACAGAAGAGTGTGTAGCTTTGGGGAGAAAATCAGTGCATCATGAAGAGCAAGAGGGGAAATCCCCTTAACTGTAAAATTAAAAGTCTCTGTAAGCTAGCAAGACAGATCACTGCATCATAAACCTATAGATGCTATAAGAGCTACCGTGTGTCTATTTGTAGTGTAATTATTTTGTTCAAAAATGCCTTCCAACTTATATAACCCCTTTTTACACACAACAGAAGCGTGAGCTGATCTAACACAGTCCTGCCTGCATTTCTCACAGTTGCTTAAAATAATTGTGTTAGAGTGCAAATTTGGTTACAGTGCAGCAGAAAACCATCAAATGTCCTGTTTCAGAAAAAAAAAAACAACCAAAAACACAAGTTCATGAAAGAAAATACAGCCTGTAGATTTGAACATAATGCCTCAGACTTTAACCTCCACTGAAATCTGCTGGATAGATTTAGAGAGTTTGAGATTAGGTCTATAAGTATCTGCAGTGTCGCTGTGAAGAGGACAGTGATGAGAGGAGAGCAATTTCTTCCTGGAGATCAGTCTTTGCTGATGGGATTTCTTACTGTGCCAGATACTGATACAAATATCACTTCTGGACTTAAAAAAACCTCAAAATTCGGCTAGTTTCTTAATAATACACTAGCTCCATTTAAAAAAAATGCACATATCACATAGCTATTGGAAGTGATGTCTTAGTGTTAATACATAAAAAAGATCTGCTGAACAAGTATCAATTGTCTCAGCAACTAAGACATTGGCAGTCATTCCACACTTCACTTAAAATAAATGAACTCGTCCTTGCACTTCTTAAGCCAAGTCTGTTGTCTAAAGCAATACTTTATAGAGTCTGTAGGGGAGCTTAATCTCTCCCCAATTTTTATCAGTGCCTATCACCACACAATGCATTTATCTCTGCAAAGAAGAGAATAATTTAATGATCTCTTACACATGCCTCCCGAGATAGGTTTAAGATTGCACTGGGAGTAAAAGAGGAGAAAGTCTCTCCTTCCCAGCTCCAAACAATTCTCCACAGGAAGCTCCCATTGATCTAAGATGTATGCTCTAGCAGCTGGACTGAAATTTGTCTTGAGTGGCTTGTCTGCAGCTGAAACACATAACCACACTAGCCAATTTATGTGCCTTGGAAGATCATTGCTTCTTTCAGCCCATTGCTGCTAACAGAAAACACAACAATCATTTGCATGCATTGCCATTCCTTACGCTACCAGCACTGACCTTCAAACACCACAAAACAGAACAAGTTGTCTGAACATCCTCAAACGAAGCTACAGAGTTAGGGGAGAAGGTCAAGGTTTGAGTCATGGTGTTCTTTTCTTTTGGCTCACAGGAACAACCAAAGTCAAAACAATATTTGTTAAATAAATAAATCCACACTAAGTTTTCTTCCTTGAACTAAACATTTAAAAAAACCATGAAGAGTCAGTTGTGCTGAAATTTCTACAGTGCTGAAAATGTCATCAAGTGAGATACAACAAAGCAGCACTGTCCAATATGTAAAAGCTGGGCTGAAGTTCAGTTTCGAGGGCTTGGCAGTGTGGTATGCTCCAAGAAGCCTCTTTGTATAACTCTTTAGTGTTGGAAGGAGGATCTAAAATCCATCACTTTCCATTCCTATCAGACACATCTCATAATCCTTACACTAACTAATGGAAAGACTAACCTCACAACTTCAGCTGCTTAAAAATTCAGTGTCTAATCAAATCTCTTGGGCTTCCCACAGAGTTCATGAAAAGAGAAAGTGGTTCATCCCATCCCTTCCAGCCCTCTCTCAGCACCATGTACCCTCTAGAGGTGCTTGTCTCTTTCACTGGCTACGAAGAGAGCCTAATTGGTGATGTCCTAACTAGTAAATGAAGCACAACAGGTTACTAAAACAGTAAATGTCAATGGGCTTGAAAATCCTTGATTACAGTCTGTAATCCTCCCTGAAGTTTGAGTGTTTGCACATGTCATAGTGGTCTGTGCCATTTGCATATGTCACAGTGGTCAATGCCATTTTTGCCTGTGCCAGGCAACCTGTTTTGAAGCAGAGCCAGGCAAGGCTAGGGGGATAGCACTGATCAGAGGCCATTCCCAGTCATCTGGAAGCAGATACTCTGGTTGGGGAGGAAGTGGAAAAGAGTTTAGCCATGTAGATGTGAGCCATAGGTGCTAGCTAGATCCAAGACCACAGGACTGTGGCTGCTCTGTTTTATTTACTAGTAAAAGTGAAGCCACTTCAGATTACATTCCCAAACTCTACATGCACAAAGCCACGTAGAATGAATCCATCCTTCGTTACTCAAAGGGGAAAAAAGAACAAAAAATAAACAAATAAAATCATCAACAACAACAAAACCCCACACCTGGAAAGCCTGCTTGCTGTTCACTGTAAAAGCCTTAAGTGCTTCACAGTTTCACTTTTCTATGCCATCTGTCATTAAATCACAGACTGCTCCTTTCATTTTTGGTGACTGTGTTCAAACACCATCAGAAAACAGATCAACAGAAGAGAGAAAGTCCAAAGAAAGCAAGCAGGAAGGAAAGAAGGAAGAAAAAGCACTCTGACTTGGTGGCAGAGACAGCCACAAGGCTGCCACAGTTACCACTGCCTGAGCAGTTCTAAAAAAGAAACAATCCATCATCTGGTACAAGGTACGACAAACACCAGGAAGGAAACGGAGATAGCCATATATGTTCTGTCTTGATAGAAATACTAAACCCAGCTAAAGAGCAGCGTATTAGGTATCACTTTTTCTCGGCATTTATATTTGATTGTCCAATACTAGGGATAGTGGCTCCTTGAGCAAGATATCCTAATTAGCTGTTTTCCCAATTATAAGCCATCTGTGTTCACTCTACATAATCCAGTCAGATGCTACATCCTCTGATGCTGTTCTAAGAATTGAAACCAAGTATTATTCTCAGAACCTATCTAAATGGAGGAATTCAGCTCTGACTGCTTGAGCAAAAGCCATGGTCACTGAGCACATTGACCTCAATCAGTTCAGACCTTGAGCTGAAGAAACCAAGAAGAAAGGATATAGATGACACATACATAAGAGCATAGTGACAACTCAGCATTTCCACCTGTAGTGGTTTTTCCTGGGTCAGGTTTTTTTAGGGGGCGGGGACCCCACAGAGCAGGTGGATGCCTGAAAGGGGCTGTGACTTCCTGGGAAGCCTCTGTTGGAGTAAGTTCCTGGCAGGACCTGGAGCCTGTGGGGAGAGAGGAGCCCACGCCAGAGCAGGTTTACTGTCAGGACTTGTGATCCTGTGAGGGACTTAGGCTGGACCAGTCGATACGTAAAGGACCGTTCTCCCAGTGGATGACTAACGTAGGGGCAGGGTGTGAAGAGCTGCCCCCATGTGAAGCCCTATTCTGGAGTAGATCATGAAGAACTGCAGCCCATGGGAAGGACCCACGCTGGAGAAGTTCATGAAGAACTGTCTCCTGTGGGGAGGGACCCCACACTGTAGCAGTGGGAATTGTGAGGAGGCCTCCCCAAGAAAAAACAGCAGCAAAGTCCATCTGTAATGAACTGACCGCAACCCCCATCCCCTATCCCTTGCACTGCTGGGGGTGAGGAAGGAGAGTCATCCTGGGAAAAAGGAGGGGTGGGAGGAGGTGTTTTAGGATTCAGTTTTGTTTCTCATCTCCCTGTTTTGATGGTTTATTAATAAATCATACTTTTTCTCCCCGGGTTGAGTCTGTTTTGCCCATGATGCTAATTGCTGAGTGATCTCCCTGTCCTTATCTCAACTCACAAACCTCTTATTATATTTCTCTCTCTCTTGTCCAGTGTAGAAGGAGGAGTGATATTATGACTTGGTGAGCATCTGGCACCCAGCCAGGGCTAAACCACCACACCACCAAACTGGCCTGGAGCATAAGTGAGAGTTCTATAGCATCCACTGCCTCTAACTTCCACTTTTTCCATTCTTCCATTGGAATTTAACTACCTTGTCAATGAAGCTCCAATTTACTCTCTCCACTCTTTGGTTCCAAGGATTTAGCCAATTTAAGTTATTTCACTTTAAATACCCTACATGAAATGAGGATTACTTTTTTCAAGAGCAATTTCTATTTGTATTTTTTGATCTAATAATATTTCTGGTAGTTTGTCAAGAGAGCTATATGTGTGCATGTTAGATACAATTTGAAATTTGTACTGGTGTCAAATTAAAAACACTGAAAGCGAAAAGGGTTTTTATAATATTAAGAATATCAAACAGGCATTATCAGGGTAAACTTCAGAGTGTGCTGTACCAGAACTGTATCTTAATTAGAAGGAGAAATAGCAATGCTGTATGACACGGTCACTGTCCACATACTCATTGACATTTCTTGACTTTTGTCAAGACTCCAAATAAGCCCAACTTCCTCCAACTTCTTAGGGGATGTGAGTACTTAATGGGGATGTGAGTACTTCCCCATTAACATCTGGATAGAGAATTCCCAATTCAATTCACAGGCGGTACATCACAAAAACATACTTTAGAGGATCAGGTTTTTAAACTCTGACAACATGGTCAAAGGTTCAAATAGAGGCTTGAACATCTCACATCCCTGAATTATCAATTCCCTGAGCCATTTAATATGCATAAAAATTCTGTGTAACTGAGTAACATTTTTTTAAAGTATTTGAATTCCCATTTCCTCTCAATTAGAATTAATCTACTTAAGTTAATAAGGTTTCATAAAATGGGATGGTTTGTGTAACTTCTAACACAATTAAATATTAATAAACTCCTGTGGGAGCAAGATCAATGGAGTACAAAACGTCTCTCTGAATTTTATCTTACAACATGTCATTTTAACCAGTTATATATTTCTCTATACTCTGTAAAAAGTTTTATACAGTAGAAGAGTGATGAAACCACACAGAAAAATCTCCACATTTACAGAATAAAGAACTGTGCGTATCTCATGCTCAATTGCAAGAATGGATTCCACTGTATCTCAAAATAAGTAACCATCACATATGCGATACATGTCCACAATCAACTGGAAATATTATATATAGTGCACCTAGACAGTGATTAACCTAAAATTCCACTTCTCTGGCCTTATTTTCAACAAAACCAACATGCCATAAAACCAAAAGGTAATCACCTATCTTAAATGACAGCATTAAATTACCTCTAACTATTTTCCTGTATAATTCTGTCTGACCTTTTGTGAAAGAACATTTCTAGGTGTCTGGTTTTTGGCGGTCTCTTGGGTCTACTGTGAGTTTTCTCTTCCCTTAATTACAGGAGAAGAATCATAAATCTGAACCTCCATTTCTAGCACTACAACATTAGGTTGAAAACACATTCTTCTAGCAGTGGAGATGTAAGAAATACCAGTCAAAAATGCCAGGCAATCGTGACTTCTAGCAGTCTGGTCTAAAGGATAGACTACAGAAGTCTGCAGAAAGTTTTTAAGATCACTTCTTTTCTTTTTAAACATTTACCAGAAATATCTGTACTTTAAAAAACATAACTAAGTAAAGCAAAATACATGAACCTGAAAAATCAAAATATTCTGGTTATCAGTTTCACAAAATATTTCAGAAAAGTCTACGTTCTCCAATCCCTCAACCCAGATATTTCATTCCCTGACCATCTCTTTCACTGGCACATTTACAGAAGGGTTCATTTCCTTTACAGATTTCAAAATATTCATTACGAGGAAGGACCACAGTAAAACTTACATTGACATTCTTTGCAGCACTTGCCATCCACATACGCCAGGGCAGAGTTAAGTGGGCAGTCAGAGAGGGGGCAAATCAAAGCCTCACATTGCACAGTACCGTTCTAGAAGAATAAAAGGTGCTTAACGGGTAGCTGTTTTTAGCAGGAGCAGAGATGTTCTCAAACAAAGGATCTTAAAACCCTATTTTTAAATGCAATGAACTCTCTAACAACAAAGAGACATTTTACATGGTTCTTTTAATAACTACAAGAACATAAACTATACCTTTAGAAAAATCACGCATACAATCTTTTAGACATGTACCAAGTGCTCTTGGAGATATGACAATTATTTTTTTTTAGAGACAAATCTATTTGGAGATAAAACATTCTGCCAATCAGCAGCAAATTGACAGATAAGTGTGAAACAACAAACTCATAGAACAATACTCTGCCTTCTCATTTTTACATGAGACAATACATTTCTAAACGATAATAATATCAGAGCTACAAGAAAAATCTGAGACAAAATATGTAATGCATTTAACAGTAAATTCAAATAATTTTAAACAGCTATCAGTCAGATTTTATATCATGGACTAAGCCTTCTCCTCATCAACCACAAAACTGAAAGCAAAATGAGTATCCCTCCAGATATACAAAGATCAAAATTATACTAAGCTTATGGTGAAATATTATTATAATTAGCAAATTATAGATAGCAGCAAAATAATCATGTGCAGTACAGACAACAAGAGCCTTTGCACCATTTTCTGATGGGCTTTGGATTAAGTATTTAACAATTTCAAATGGAATTAATGAGTCTGTCATGAATGGACAATGACAGGATCTGGTACCTGAAAGGATACTTGCAATCACTTCTGGAGTTGTGATGCCTTTGGGAGTCTTCCATTCACCTAACAAATCTTTTTCATTTGTGATATAACAGAGAATGCAGATGACCCTGACCTTCTTACTTATTGAGATGTAACCAAAGGCAACCAAAGGGAATCAGATGCAAGGGATCTATTAAGTGATTTGCTAAGAAAAAGGCTGTGTTGACAGTAACAAAAAGCAGGGAATTAATTTTCCACAGAAACTGTTTGCAACTCAGTTTCTGGGAACAGCACATTAGATAAGTATGTTGCATAGCATTTGCGTACAGTGACATGAAATATAGGAGATCTACACATGCTGGCACTCCTGAAAAAGGAAAACAGTATTTATTAATACTATTCTTTAGATTTAGAACAGTTTTTCTAGTATTTTGTTGTTCGTGCCTGGCATAGAACTGGAAGTTTTCTCATTATTTGCCTGAATAAAACCATAATCAGAGGAAACACTAGAGTTCCCGAGTCTGCACTGAAAATGTAGCCATACCATGCAAGTGCAGTTCTTACAGCCATCTGTCCAGGATTCAAACTCTCTGTAAGTCATGCCTTTCATTGTGCAGGTCCTCTCACAGTAGCACTGATCCAACTTGTTCATTCTCTGCTCAGCTTGGGATAACTGTATTTAGAGTTCACAAAAAGGGTGTGAATTTGTAAGTGGCTTCCACATCAGTATAAACATAATTGAAATTGTCCCCTTTATTGTCAAGACAATACATGTAGGAAAATGCAATCAAAGATAATAAAAATATTATTGTCAAACACAATATGATTTGGAAAAACACAGTCATTCAGAGATGGAAATTAAGAAGCAACACACAATGCACTTCACTTTTAACATCAGGGACATCGTGAAACAAAGTGAACAGGTCAAGATGGGCATGGCCCCCATACCTCATCTCTGTATGTGTGAACTGACCAAGAATCTTTACATAAACTACACAAAGTTAATGGGTTACACTCAAACAACCTGACTTGGAGATAAAGCTCAGAACCAACATGATAGCAATTGTTTCTCCACTTCAACCAAGGCATTTTTAACATTCGTGTATCAAACGACCGAGGTAACAGCGTTCCTGCAGACATCTAAAGAACTGACATTTAAAACTAGAAGACTAGACAGTCTATGCATATTGGCAGACATTAATGCTTTTAGTGGGATACTCTAGAGGAAAAAAAATAAAGAAGAAAATTCTGCTTTGGATTCCTAATTCCTTAACCTGCATGTATTTGAACACACCTTTGCCTTCTCATGGCTGGAAAATTCTTGGGCCAATAAGTCTTGCTGTAATGAGCACTATAAGCACAATAACCCACGTCATTCTAGGTTTATTAACTTGTTAGCCTAATAGATAGAGCTTGAATACCTATGAGCCCTTTCCTTGCTCAGGGATTTGGATTCTGTTTACTATTAAGAGATTTCTATACAAATTCAAAAAAGAAGCTCTCTGAACTGGGAATCTGTATGTATAGACACTAGGGATAGATACACAAATGTAAACATATTAACGTACCATGGAGGAGTGTTCTGCACACACCTATGTGCACATCTGGAAATACACATACTCAAACAATCTAAAAAGACAGAAATTAAAGCTTTACAGTCCTTATTTCTCCTATGCCATGACTCCTAGTAAACATTACCTTAGCTGATGTCTTGGCCAAAATGTCTTGCAGTTCCATAATTTTCTGCACAAGTCCATGGAAGTCATTACAAGTTGGGCAGGCTAGAATAACAAAAAATGTATATTAATTTCAAAAGAAAACCCCAAATGTGTATTCACAGTATGTTCAATCTTGTCAAAGTTGACAACTAATATACTGAAACTCTAGGTTTTAAGAAACCTTGTAGAACAGAAAATAGGTACAAAGCACACCTTTCATTTTATGCTATAAGAATTAATATACTTACTGCGATTAAGATCTGGGCATTGAGAAATAAATCCTTGAGGCATGACAAGTAATTGCACATCTTGCATTATGCCCTATGTGTAAGTGGAGAGGGAAAAAAAAAGGATATATTATTTTTACCTGTCAAAACTGTGTTTTCCATTCACCATGTAAAACATTCAAGCCCACACAGAAAAATTGCCTGATAAAAACAATTCTTATGAATATACAGCTTCTTGCCTCAACCCAACACAGTGATAGAAGAATAAACAAATGTAGATAGATGTACAAATACAAACATACTGAATCATTTTTAATGACATAAGATTAAATGTCAAGATGTAATTATGTGGCAAGAGTTTGGTTGTTTTGGATTCATTGTTATTTTTAGTTAGCCATTGTAGAAAAGCTCGAAAATGACCTTTAAAAGTAATTTGAAAAGTGGTTGCAGTTTCAGTAACTTTGAAACACTCTTAAATAAAATCCAATTTTTGTTACTAAAGCTGTAGCTGTCAAATAGAAGTGAAGATTAAAGAAAGGCCTCAGGAAAAACACATTCATGCAAACCCTGTATGATTTCAGTGGCGATCTTTTGATAAAGCATGTAGAATGCTGGGAAACTATGTCTGTTACACAGCTGCAGAGTCATATATTGGTGAGAACTTAGGGGAATTTTAGCATGAAATTCAATTGTGCTATCTGGAAAGAGTCAGTTTCACGCAGAAGAATACCTCCCATGCTTGCACGCAGAATTAACTTGCATCCTTAATGATCAAAGACATAATCAGTAGCTACTTTGTTGCTCTCCGAAAGCAAAGGCTAACTAGCAATTTCCAAATGAGACATTCTGATACATTGATTCCAGATATCCCTTTTGTCCATGACTCCCTCCCTGCATCTCCAAAACTCCTTCTTAGGAGCAAAACCAAAATAATTACAACTTGCTTCACTAAGAACACAATGCAAACTAAACGCAAAAGTCCACATTTCATCCAACATACACAGGGCATGCAATACAGATGTTGCAAAGTTAAAGAACTAGAATTTTGACATCAAGTGAATGATTTGGGGTGACTTAGCAACCTAAGTGACCTACAGAGAACAGTTGTCACTGAAGACCAACTAAGGGGGTACACTGGCAGAAAGACAGGCATGATACAACAAAGTTATGCTCTACAGCAACTGGACACTTTCCACACTGAGCAAGGAGATACAGTGATTAGCTAACAGTATTAAAATCAGTGTGCCTGAGACAAGGCTGCATATCAGGATCTCCCACAGTCCTGGAAGTCAGGAGGAAGAGCACACCAAAAAGCTCACTATATTAATTTTCTCTTTTTAATTTCTTGGTGTCATCAAGTTGAAACTCATGTCAACCCAAGTTATGGCACTATAGTGAAACGGAGAAATGGCAAAGTCCAATACATTCAAGTTTAAAACACTCTTCACTGAATACACTATTCAAATAATTTAGATATTAACCAACAGTAAAACTCCTCCAACTATTTGAGGAGCTTTATCCATCATATGTCAACTGTGATGTGAGCTGGACTCTTGCCACTTGCCAGAAATTCAAGTTCCTTCTCATTCTTCCAAATGAGGAGCTGTGAGACCTAGCCCACTGGGGCTCCCAAATCAGGACCTCTTGACAGCACACAAGAGGCTTGGCACAGGCTCCTAAAGAATCTAGTCGTTCAAATTAACACACCACTGGAAGTTAGGTATTGAGGGAAGTTGTGTGGTACCAGAAATTAGATAGTAGAATTGAGCTTTCAGACTTCAATCCTTAAAGTGAAACAGGTACAAAAACATCCTGGCATGAATATGCCGTCTGGCACATTGCTTCAGTGCAGCAATTTAGGTTCAAAACCAAATACGGCCAAATAAAATACTTTTACAGAATGAATAATGATTTTGTTTACCTTGACCCCTCTGGATAATCCATTTAATCCACTCAAAGCAGCCTGATTTTCAGAAATAGCTAAGCACCTGAACCCCTCAAAATCAGATCATTAGGAGTTGTCCCACAGAGTGTCTAAAAATACAGGCTTTTCAAAACACTAAGAAGCACTGAAAGTCCTCGTCCTCTAAACAGATGAATCTGCTTTACAAGTGTCACATTTTCAGATGCAGTTGAACCATAAGTACTATATTATGCTGGAGAAAACATTAAGCGCTGCATATTTTGACTCTATAGATACTCTCACAACAGCTATCCACTTCTGTATTTCTGTTAAACTGGTTTATGTTTGTAACTGAGGCAAAATTCTCCACACATTTTGTTTCATTTTATCTTTCTTGAAATGAAAAAAAAAAAACGCTACAGTCCAGTACCAGACTATTTCTTTTTCTACACCTAACAACCTTCTTCACAGTGACTACAAGTTGGCAAAAAGATGTATATAATCAAATAAAAAACTGAGACGGCAACAAAAAAAAAGTAATATTTTAAAAGTACTAATTATAAGCACATAGAATAAATAAAGTGTATCTCAGATGCGTTTAAGCAATGCATTGACATTTTCTGATTTTATTATTTGAGTCAACTGTTTATCTAAGCCAGAATTTGTAGCTTGTTTAGCACACATTCTCTTAGACTCTTGGGGAGAAAAGAAACACATATTGAATTGAAAAATAAAAATAAAACAAAGTCATGCTTCAGTTACCAAATCTGAGTGCCCCACTGAACCTTTGTACTTCATACACAACAAGGATATAGATTAGCATTTAAGTACAGCAAACAGTATTTCAAGACCCAAAATCTGATTTCAGCACAAAAGCACAGAACTTGCTGTGAAAACCATAGTCAAAGTGTTGTGTGCTGAAAAAAAATAAAAAGAAATATCAAGCCATATCTTAAAAAGTGGTTGGGTCTGTGATCAACATCAACTCTATTTTGCAGCTCAAGTAAAAAGATGCCTACTGGGAGGAAAATGGGAACCCAGTGCAGGAGGCATCCACAGGGATGCCATCATTTGTTAATGCAGCTCCAGAGAACATTGAGGCCAAGCCACAGATAGCAGCTTGAGTGCTACCCAATGGACTCAGAAGCATCAAAATTTACGCTCCACTTGGACATATCATTCCCTTCTTCAATCTTGCTATACACCAGATGCTTGCTATATATACATGTTAATGTAGAAGCAATGAGCAAAAAAGCATGCATGAATATTCTTCCTCTGGAGGAAAAAGCATTCTGTTCCTTGATGCTACTCATTTCATTTATTTCTGAATGGAGAAGACACTGTGATGAAATCTTAACTCCTACAGAGGCAAAGAAAATGGAGTTCCCTAGAATGTAGTGTTCTGAAATAAACAAAAAAATTAGATCTAGCTATAAAATAGATAATAATCTGACCACATACTTTCTGAAATTCTATTGCCCTTGTCCATTTACCTTTCTCTGGTTTAGCTGTTAGCTGTGTCATTTGGTAACAGTGACCCCTACGCATTTGGCTCTGAAACTCTATTTAGTGAAGTCCAGTTTGATGGAAACACAGTTTATTGCATTAGATACTCTGATACACAACACTAAGAACTGTGTCATGGTTACAGAAGCACAGACCAGTTGATATCCTGAGATATTTACTCCAACCTCCTGCTCAAGCAGGATCAGCTACAGTAGGTTGCCCAGGACTGTGACCAAATGGCTTCTGAATATCTCCACAGGAGTCTTACTCCTATCAGTCTCACAGTAGGACTTCTTTCTTATGTTCAGATGGAATTCCAGGTGTTTCATTTTTTGCTCATTGCTTCTTGGCCTGGCAGTGGGCACTACTGAGAAGAGTCTGGATCCCTTGTCTTCATTTTCTCAACACATTCAGGTATTTTTATACATTGATGAGATCCCTCTGAAACTTCTCTTCTCTTGACTGAATAATCCCAGCTATCTCAGCCTCTTTTCATATGAAAGATGCTCCAAGCCCTTAATGATTAAGTTCACTCTTTTCCTTTCAGGGAATGCATACCTTAAAATAACCATGTGCATTATTCCTCTGTCCCAGCCAAAAGGTTGTACCCAAAGGTAAATCCATGAAGGGCTTCTCCACAACTCTTTCATAAATTCTGAAAAGGAGGGGAAAAAATATATTCCCAAGTTGTTATCATTTCATTTACTCACAGATGGAATGTTCCAAATGTCACAACTTATAAAACAATGCTCTTTACTTACTTATTGCAGTCCACATGTAAAATCAAGTGAGAGGCACTTATTGCTAAAGAAAGCCTGTGCCATTTATCATCTGCCAAAATGTATGGGAATACTTCTGTGTGGGAGCGATGACTGCCTGAACGATAATGCAACCTGATTTCATTTCGATGACCGCTGCTTTCCAGCTCCAGGTACCTGTACCGTAAATGCATCATCATGTCATGAACCATTCTTATCAACATGGCAACATTTTATATAACACAGCTTCTCATTATCATGCAGGAACTATTTAAAAGAGTGGGAAAGACAAGCAAGGAGATACAAAGATGAAAGTAGACACTTTTCAGATTAGCACTTCATCCTTCTACTCAATAACACATGATCACAGGCTCCAACTTCTATGCAAGTACATGAGATCACAAGCCAAATATTTTTTTCCTCTAGCAACACTATTTTTCATCACACAATCTGATTGGAAATTATGAATAACGGCCCCACATCCTGAAAGCACAGTAAGGATACTCTGAAGGCATGAATGCCAAAAGACACCAAGTTTTACAAAAGGGACATCAACCACGGAAGTAAACAAGAACCAAGACTGAACACTGCTTTTATTGCTTTTGGATGTACTGTTAACATCTCCTTTCATTTTTCATAATGAAATTTCTCTCAAGAAATACAAAATCTAGAAGTGCTAACTCTTCAGAACAATTTATGTATGTGTAGATAGTTGCTATGTTAAATATGTGTATTTGTGGAGTGTGTGTGTATATATATATATATATACACATGCATGTATTTATGTGTGCACATATATGTAGTTATGTATATATACAATAAAAACACAGCATTGCAGCTATACCAATAAAAGTGCACCATACACTAGATTTGACGATTGGAAACTCAAGCTTTGCTGGTGGAATTTCAGTAGAACAATTTAAAAAGCACCCCATAACCAAAGCTGGACATGCTTATTTCTTGCTTCTCAGACTACTTCTGGGAACAGTATTGACAAAACATTTGTCTTCTAGGTACTAAGGCTCTCATTTTAAAGTCTTTTCCTTAAAATGTTTTTAAAACAGAAAAGAAAAACAGAAATGGAGTTTCTCTAATAATCGTATGCAACCTACAGCTGAAGAGCAAAGAAAATAACATACTATATGGTCAGATTCACAACAAATGGAAGAATGGACAATTCATTTTTTTCTCTTTTTACTGCAACATCTGCAATCAGGCATGACAGTGGTTTGTAATCTGAGCCCACACGTGTTTAAGATGATGCCGTTTACTTTAATAGGCTACCTATATTAAAAAACTGACAAGAAAATGATTGCAGTTTTCAAGAGTGAAGATGAGACCAAATCAACAATTCTTGTAGAATCGTTATTCCTAGGAGAAGGTTGAGTTCACAGCACATCTCTCCTTCCTTCAGGGTGTTTTGCAGGGGAGCATGCCTAGCAAAAGCACAAACACAACAATATTTTTGCAAAACTGCCAAAGGACAATTTATTCTTCCCCTCTAGTCTTAACAAGGCATTTAATTAGATTCTGCAATAAATTTTATAGTCTGAGATAATTTACCTCCTCATGGTCTAAAAATATTTTTTGCATTGACAAGAAGTGTAAACTAACTGAAGTCTGTCCTGAAAAAAAAAAAAGGGGCGGGGGGGGGGGGGGGCAGTAGTGCAACACATCAGTCAACTTAATAAGCCTCATAACTCAAGCTTCAAGGATAAAAATAAGGTCACTTTCAACCTAACAGAGAAGGAAACATTACAGAACTGGACTTCTCCAGCAACTTTTATGAGTCTCCAATCAGTTTCAGATACAATCTGGAAAGACAAAGCCATGAACATGCTGAAACAACAGCTAGTTCCTACTCTCTTCAAAGCCAATGGCAGAACTGATGCCAGCAGATATTGATGCAGGCAGGCTGGGAACAAACTACACCAGTAGATATACAGTCAAGTACAGAAGGTATAAAATGAACACTCATGTTGCCTCTTATTCAGGTGAGATAATGAAATCTCTGAGAACGAAACATGAAATTCCCAGTGAAACAATGGCATTACTGTAGAAATTTCAGGAAGTCAGAATTGCTGAGAGAGGATGCTGACATTCGATGTCACCGCAACAAGCAAGGAAATCTTCCTACATCAAGCTGTACAAAAACTGTGGACATAAGGTTTTGTTTTAACCATGATTCACACACTGTTTTGAGATCCACAGGCAATCTCTTTTGTTCTCTTTGGCAAACTAGTAAATACGCCTAAAGGCTTCTAAAGGCTCAATGATTTCTAGAGAAAACGTGCATCAAAATGAAAAAGAAAATAATAGTCATTAGGAGAATTAATAGGAGAATAATTTATGGTTTACTGTAATAATCTTTAGAGGCAGCAGCAAAATGAAAATAGAAAAGGAAGTGGAAAAAGAGCCAGAACAATATTGCCTTCAGCCTGAACTAATGTCATGACACTTACAGGGGAGTGAAAGTGAATAATTTTCACCTCATTTGTTACAAAACATTGTGTTTGCAATTCCTCTTTCCCAGATGTATTTAACTGCCTGGACTTAAACAGCTCTGTCTCAGTCTTAGGAGTTTCAGAAGACAGAACAAGCCTCAGATATAGGTAGAAATGTAAAGTCTGCCCACAGTGAGTCTTCTTGCACTATCTGTGAGGTTGTAACATTTGGGTATGCACTTTCCAAAAGTTTGGAAGAGCCTCTGAAACTGTAACTGTAAGTAACAAATATACCTGGGTTTTAAAAATTCATTTATAGTGACAAAAATATGCCACACTTCTTTGTACACTCAGGATTGCTGATCTTTTGAGAGATAAAAGAGGGTGATCTCTTCTCTAAAGGACTTATTCCCAAAGAAAGCAGTAACTGCAGTCTTCTCCTGAGAATCTCATTACTGAAAAGTTTCAGGCAAACTGGAAACCTCAACTGAATCACTATTTTCTATCCATGCCAGCCCAGCCTACCCATCGCAGGAAGATCAGCAGCCAAAAAAGTCCCATAATTAACATAACCACTACTTTTTCCAACAGCTCCAAGGCACTCTTCTACTCTGCAAAAGGCAAACAGATCTTAGCGTGAAAAACAAACTGCAAAGAGAAACCCAGTACAATATCAGAACCTGCTTCCTCCTTTACTAACGTTCATGATCTCTGTGGTTGCTTAATCAATACCAGCCTACTTGATTTTAACCCCCTAAAAACCCCACATGCTTTGGGTCAAACAGATTTAGCTTTTCAGAGAGATGATACGTGCTTAGGTTTAATATGTTTGACAAACAGAGAAGAAAATATCAAGCTAAAAAACAAATGTTATTACATCTCTGTAGATCATTCTGTGCATGCACAATCATTGCAAAGGCAACAGTCAAGGCCACTGTAAGATCAGCTGCTCTGCTTGGAAACGAGCCAGACAGCAATCCCTTATGTACCGACTATGGCTAAGTCTATCTTCATAAGAGGAAGAAATTTGTCTCAAATGCCCCAGAGGAATCTGAGACAGAAAACAGAGATGTTTTCTCTGCTGCCCAGCACTGATGTATTGTAACTGCTGGATAAGAGCTGAGCGTCAGCAGATCTGCTGAACTGCAGAGCTGCTACTGACTATCCCAGTAAAGAGCACATGGTCTGCCGGAGCCAGCACAGGCCCTGCTCTGCAGGCTGCAAAGAGCATTGCAGGGGAAAGTGTGGAAGTAGAAGTCTGGATGTACAACAAAAAGATGGATATTTAAGTGAAACAGGTCTTGGTGTAGGCAGTAGCAGCCTTTGAGAAGAGGGAAGTATGGTCCTTCCAGCTGATGGCCAGCACAGGTAATATCAAACCTTCAATGGTTCACTCATTCATTTGGTATCCCTGCTCATGCTGCAGACATACTCTAGCTGCTCACTTTTACACTAAGCAACTAAAAAATCTACTTCAATTTACAGCTTGTATGCAAACATTTTAGCAGCTAGAGGCAATATATCATGCCTGTTGTTTATGAATTTATTAAACTTTTACTACTCATATTTACAAGTGTAGTGTTAAAAGAGTTTGTGGCTCTTTGATCTACACTCAGAAGAAAAGGAAAACCAATAACATTAAAGAGGACTATGCACTTAAGGAAAAAATTAAAATCCTTATGTCCATTGCTTATAAATATCTGTATTTGAAGATGTTTTAATACAAAAGCTCTGGCTTTTTAGTTACATATAATTGCATAAAGCATGAAAAAAAAAAAAAAGAGATCCTACTCAGTAGACTTTATTCATTGCAAACTATGGCTGCAATAGCAATAAGCAATTCTGCTGAGTGTAGACTGTATAACTGCAAAACAATTCACACTGCACAGCCATCACATTCAGCAATGCATTATTTGGTGTTTTCCATGGTATGATGACTGGGCAGTCAGGAGCGTCGGTCTTATTTTCTATTTGGAAGTAACATTTAAAAGTGTTCTGAAAAATCAACTAGGAGCTTTTACTGTTTGTTGTATCCCTTAAACAATATGGCATCAAAATATCCCCAGGAGGATTCTAAATGGCAAGTGACAACTGCACTATACCTGTAAAAACTTAGACCCCACTTCTCACTTAAACTACTGCTTGGCCTTAGCGGCTTTGCCCTTTTCCCTGACTATCTAGAGCTCTACCTAGACAAGAGAGATCTGGTATTTTTGCCAGAAAGTGATAAATTTAAAAATATTCTTTACTTTCCTGGATAAGGCAGTAGTACTTAGTGCAAATGCACAGTGGGCAGGAAAGCCATCAATTCACTTCCTGGCTGTTTCTTCTTGTGAATGCGGTTTTAGAACCAAGAATTTTCTGACAGAGGGTATTTTCGTTGAAAAATGCTAATCCACTCATTAAAACTAAATCTTTTGATAGAAACAAACATTCTTGTAGAAAGGCTTGCAGGGTCCAGGATGATTTGCTTGTTAAAATGAAAGACAGAGAGAGCAAATATAAGACTCTCTGAAAGACTTTCTCAAATACTCTTTAATGCTGCATTTATTACCTATTTTAAAGTAAAGATCCTAAGTGAAGTGAGGTCGAAATCAGAAGAGGGTATTTCCCATATCAAAACAGAGTACACAAACAACAGGAGAGTAAAACCAGCCTCTCAGGTTGATGAGACCCTCCATTATGCAGAATTCTTCAATCAAAAAGGGTAAGCCAGGTACAAGAACAATTTAAATTCAGTACGTCGATATCAAGTCCTACACCTACACTAATAAATAGAGCCAGCAAGGCACATACCTGAGCCCTGAAGACAAATATTAATAGTGTAACAGTGCTCCATTAAAACTCACCCATATGAGCATGCTCTCCCACTTTTTTGCCTGAAAGGGGTGGGTTTTTCCACAGTGCCTGTTAGGAACTGTTCCTGGCCACTGCAACAACACAAATCATGCCCTGACATCACCTGCAAGGGTGATAATTACAGAAGACAAAAACATGCCAAAGAAGATACTAACAATTATGCAGAATGGACAAGAGCAAGCCAGTGCTCCAGTCTGGGCCAGAGCACTGTTTGGTTTACTAGCAAAGCCGTGGCCAGGCACTGGCAACAAAGCTTTTCACTGCATCAACATGGGAGGGGGGAGAGGAAAAGTGTCATTCCTCAGGGCACTTTTCTCAGATGGAAAAGAACCAAATTCAAGTTCCTGCTCCAAATCAGGCAGAGCAGAGATTAACAGTGTGCCTCTGAAGCATCTCAGCCAGAGCTACTGACCATTCATGTCGTTCACATCTCATCTGTTTATTTTCATCCACCACTAAAAACGTTGACCATTTCAGCTTCATTCCAGCACAACGCTGCTCCATAGCTATGGAAGACAGCTGGGGAGGAGGAAGGTATGCTCCTGATGTGCACAGCAGATGGAGTCCCATGCTGGAACATGCATTGAGGAACACTTTCCACAGTGGGATGATCATGGAAGAGACTGGAAGGGCACCGACACCATCCACACACATTATTATTTCACAACATTGCAGCTTCTCTCTGGAAAGAAAGAAGCCACAGCACAAGCTTGCAGCTGGAAAAATGAGACTGCAATGCCCTGATGTGAAGGAGGCAGCTAGGAAACCCAAGTGAGGCTGTTCAAAAACTTTTCATCCCTGTGGCCTCAGTGTCTGTACCTAATGATTCAAACTAATAAAGCAAGAGAGATAAAAATGTATGTCAATAAGATAATGCAGCACCTCATCTGACTTCACTGGGGTTGCTATGATTTGGAAGCCAAATGTCTTTGAAGGCAAGAAGCTGCCTTTTGCTTGAGAGATCTCTCTCAAAATTTGAGCTCAACTATGCCCTGAAATCAGTGAGGTAACATCTTGCCTTCCTCATCTGCAGAGTCTGCATAACTTCTGAGTTTAGTGCTATGATCCAAGAGCCCCTGATCATCACTGGAACGTGATATTCCAGACCAGCTAATGGTACTGCTAATGAATCATAGAAACATTGAATTATTATGGTTGGAAAAGACCTTCAGTATCATTGAGCGCAAGAACTAACCTCACACTGACAGGTTCATCACTAAACTAAATCATATCCCTCAGCATCTATGCATCTTTTGAGTATCTCCAAGGATGGTGACTCCAGCACCTCCCTGAGCAAGCCTGTTCCAATGCCTAATAACCCTCTTGGTGAAAAAGTTCTTCCTAATGTCTAATCTAAACATCCCTTGGACAAACTTGAGCCTGTTTCCTTGTGTCCTGTCATTCATTACTGGAGAGAAGACACCAACCCACACCTCACTACAACTCCCTTTCAGTTATTTGCAGAGTGATCATATTTCCTCTCAGCCTCCTCTTCTCCAGGCTAAACAGCCTCAGCTCTCTCAACTGCTCTCAACAGACTTGTTCTCCAGATACTTCATCAGCTTCATTGCCTATCTCTTGACACTCTCCAGCACCTCAATGTCCTTCTTGTAGTGAGGGGCCCAGAACTCAACACAGTACTCAAGGTGCAGCCTCACTAGTGCCAAGTACAGTGGGACAATTATTCCCCTGGCCCTGCTGGTCATACTATTTCTGATACAAGCCAGAATGCCATTGCCCTTCTTGGCAACCTGGGCACACCGCTGGCTCATATTCAGTTGGCTGTTGATCAACACCCCCGGGTCCTTTTCTATAGGACGGCTTTCCAGCCACTCTGACCCAAAGGTGAGGCAAGATGAGGCAAGGTGATGACAAGGTGGGGCTCCCAGACAGCCTCCCCACAGCACTTGAGAGCTCAGGAGGAGGCAGTAGCAGGAGCTGAGGTCCCACTGAGCTCCTAGAAGCACTATGAAGAGAACTATTCTCCCAAAAGGAGCTGGCTTGGTCTTGGAAAAATTCAAAACTGGTATTACAGCACATTGTCCATGTCATCCCAGTTCAAGCTGTGGATATGAAATCAAATTCCCAAACAAGGAAATACTGTTTCAACCATAATTTTTGCCTTTGAGCAATTGCTCTCATTCCTTCTCTCTCACTAACGCCACTTTCAATATATTTATCTCCATTTTGCTCTCACTGCAACCCTGCACCACTAGTATAAATCTCACCTATCTGAAGCTTCCCCTTCTATCGAAAATCAAGGAGAGAAAAGCTTTCTTGGATCCAACATTGTAAAAACAAATGACATAAAGCATCCCTCACTTCCTTTCTTGACAAAATTTTTCTCCACAAGGGGCAAGAAGACTGCAAATACAACAAACAACTTTCCAGTAGATATTAGTAAAGGCAACAGTTTCAACCTAACTCCTCCCAGTTCCTACTTTGACAGAATACAGATTTCTTTGCTATTTATTAATAGAAACCCTTTCAAACAACAGTAGAAGAATAATGATATCTGTCACAACTCCTGTTTCAACTATTTCAATACCATTGATTTTCATCTCTTTCATCTCTTATTCAAGTAAGTTTGATACTAGGCTCAGTTCAAACGGCAGGATCTGGGCTCATATGACAATTTGTAGCAATCTCTTGACCGAATCATCATGGATTATTTGGCATTACATGATTTACATCAGATGTACGCTCATCTCACTTGATTTAGTTACAGGAAGGTATTTTTAAGGGGGGCATTACAAAATTTACACCCTATTGGCATTTTTCTTTGTCTTGGGTTTTGTTTGTTTTTTTTTATTCACAAAGCATAAACTAAACTGAAGTAAAAAGCCCAGTTAATAGTGACAAGACTGTGACAATCAATTTAGTAGTATCTCTTACAACCAGCACCTAAAGAAACAGGTCATTCCCAACATTATGAAGACATTAAACTGGGTATGATGCACAACTGCTGCTTTGCAAATATTTTCATCAAACCACACACTCTGGGATAGAATTTATTCTCCCAAACCAACAGAAACACAGAAATTTTCTCTTTTGGGATAGAGGAAAGAGCCAAGTCAAGCTGACAGTGTCTACACAGAGAACCCTTTGTCCCACAGAATCTTCTTGACCATTAGAAAAGCAATGAATGAATGAAATACCTTTTTTCTGACATCTTTCATGAAACATGCAAAATGCATCAAAAGAAAAGAAGGACAACACCAGGGGAGCTTTAAATCCCCAGAGGAATTAAATTCAAAAGCAATTGATCGTTATGAACAAATTTAAGAGGGTTCCTTATTAGTATCATACCAGTAAGAAATAGTAACTAAGATTTACCACCAAAAAAAGCCAAACTACAGACCATTAAAACTCTTCATTCTTCAAGTAAAGAACAGTATGAAGTGGTTTAAAAGCTGAAATAAGCTAGTACTTCTTTTGCCACAGGGAAAAGCCACACACAGTTTTCATGTCTGAAAATGAATCCCATGTTATTCTTACCTAATTTCTGCTCTGCAAGTTACTCATGGGTAGAGGGAGAGCAACACTCAAATAAAACCAACAGAACTCTACAGTACTGGCTTAAGTGGTAACTATTGAAAGTTTTTTCCTCGGTGTAACGTGTTTGCAGCAGATTTTGTGGTCTTGGAAAGGTGATTTCACACAGAAGTCCAGAAATACGGACAATCATACATCAAAAGCAGAGAACACACAGTTCCAACTCTATTTTAATAGAATGATCAAATGATAGCACAAAAGTCATGCATTGGGAGCTCACCTCTGGTAACCTATCTCCTTGTACACCTAAATTAGTAAGACAGAAATTGTCACAGATAATTTCTCCTAGATATTGAAAGAGGACTGAAACTGCTGCAAGGTACAGCCCATTTGACAGCAGGTAGTCACAAGACACAAAATGCCGTGAAAACAAATACTAACTAATGCAGGAATTTACTAAATTAGTAGAGATACACAATCAAGTGTAAGGAATGTCTGTCCATCATATTCTATTTATTTCAGTGCTCTGTTTCAGAATATTAAAAGCCTTAACCAAAGGAAAGAATAATTAGACTACAAACCAGTGATTTAATCCTTTAAGGGCCCTAATACACAGTATCTCAAGGAATACAAACATAACATTAGTTGCATAAAGCCATCTTACCATGAAGGGAGAAAAACTTTACATCTCTCCATTGTTCCAAATTAAATTAAAATATATGATGGAATAGTGAGATCTAACATATCTGACAACCCCATCACAGATTAAAATCATCTGGGCTCCTCAGCTCAAGAGGGACAGGGAACTGCTGGAGAGAGTCCAGCGCAGGGCCACCAAGATGATCAGGGGACTGGAACATCTTTCATATGAGGAAAGGCTGAGGGAACTGAGGCTGTTTAAAGTCTGGAGAAGAGGAGATTGAGGGGAGATCTTACTAACATTTATAAATATCTAAAGGGTGGGTGTCAGGAGGTTGGGACATCCCTTTTTTCTATGGTAGCTAGCAACAAGGGGTAATGGGATGAAGCTGGAACACAAAAAGTTCCACTTAAACATAAGAAAAAACTATTTCACTGTGAGGGTGAGGGAGCAGTGGCACAGGCTGCCCAGAGGGGTTGTGGAGTCTCCTTCCTTGGAGGTCTTCAAGACCTGTCTGGACATATTCCTATGCGACCTGATCTGAGTGGACCTGCTTCTGCAGGGGGGTTAGACTAGATGATCTCTTAAAGGTCCCTTCAAACCCCTACCATTTTATGATTCCACGATCTCTCTGCTGATTCTTCCATCAGGAAGAAAGTGAGACAAATTCAGAAGTTAAATGAGGAGGATAACACAGCCTAAACTGAAGGCTGAGAGCAAGCACACAGCAATCGGTGTTTAACAATGCTTCCAATCACATTTAAGGCATCACTTCATTAACAACATTCAAAATATTTACCTTGTTTTTGTGAAGTGCAGTGCATTTTAGGCAGGGCATTCTATGTGCATAGAATGCCTATGTGCATTCTATGTGGTCAATGTGATCCTCTCAAGAAAACATTTGTAACTTCATTTTTCTTATATATGCCATACATAAAACTCCCCAGAAAGATGGATTCAGCTGCCTGAAACTCATCTGAATGATTACTGATATGCAATTTGGATTCCCTGATAACACAAGAGTTTTCTTGAAAGTATCACCTCAAAGCTGCACTCAGAACTATCACTGTCTGAACTCCTTAGCTGCTCTAGTGAGTGGAGGAAAAAAAGCAACCTCTATGGAATAATACGAGCAAATGAGAAAGGGCTAGTTACAGGAATTGTTTCAGATTCTTCTGCTTTAAGGTCAGAAAAGACTCAAATATATTAAATACTAGATAAAATTATGATCATTATAAAAGAGGAAGACAGCTTTGGTACTCAACTAAGAAAAGAAAAGGTATTTAATATAGAAAAAGATTACTGTATCTGCAAGGAATCCTTTCAGGAGCTACTTTTTTGCAGTGACAGCAACAGCCCAGCCTCAGTAAATGCCCATGCTTCAGATTTAAATGGAGAAATTCTGCATCTATCTGACGGCCCTGGGATAGCATTCACCACAAGACATTAGAAGGTAAGCTTTGGGAGAGCAGTCCTATTAACTTATTAAAACTCAAAGCATGAAGTAGTTGCATGACTGTATTTCAGTGGAAGTATTCATTTTTTTTGTGTTCCTCAAAATGGAAACAGCAAAAAAAATAAAAAACAAATCCAAGTCATAAAACTAGACAACACAGACTGGGTCATTACACTCTGAATCATATAGACTGTTAAGTATTCAGTTTTAAAGAAAGCTATACAATTTTAAAAGTAACTACAATTTAGCAAATGTCCTCAATTGTTTCAAATGAGCATATTTGCTCCAAAGTCCCTAGATTCATGCAAAGAGAGGATGAATTTTTACTTTATTTTCAAAAATGCACTAAGTATTTGCCAAGGCACTGAACAAATGACCATACCTTTTTCCATTTTTTAAACAAACATTTTGATTTTCTTGTATCCTAGAAATCCTTTTACCCTAGAACCGTTAGTTGTTATAAAACCTCTGTAAAATAAAACATATAAAAAGTTACTTGTGTGACAACTGACTATATCCTTCAGTTACTGCCACCTCCAGCCTTCCTCATCACCTTTCCATTTCTCATTGCAGAAGAATAAGAGTTAGTAGTAACTTCTGTAAATGAAGAATACAGCCAGGTGTGATTCTATCCCACAAAGCAGCAGTTCAATACTAGTGCAACTTCTTCTGCCATCAGAGGAGATACACAAGGCTAAAGCTGGTGCAAAGGAGTGAAGTCAGGTCTGGCATTGCTGCTTCTACCAACTATGATGACTGCTGGGACAAAGTTCACAAGAAGTTGTTTAAGAACTAAAGAACTGTCATAGACAAGTTCCTGGCCAGAATAAGTGAAGAGAGATAGAAATCCAGCACTGAAGAAGCAGTTGTTTAACATAACCCATCTAAATGCTTCCTTTTAATTACTACATTCTCTTGTCTTTATTGTCATTCATCATAAAAGAAAATAAAAACCAGAAGAGATACTATAGGAGATGCTAGTCTAATTCTGGTATTATTCACCTCTTTGTCAGCTCTCATTTTATCAAAATAAAATTGAAAATTCACTACTATGGCACACAAACATCTTTCTGTACATCCTAACACAGGACAGAGCAGAATGTGTTTATTAAAAGCTGAAGAGCACATCTAATTTAACAGCCACAAGTTCTTTCTGGCCACACTATTTTTCAGAATGATTTTACACCTGATGAAGATTTTCTCTCATTGTTTTAAAAAAAAATCTTCAAGTTTCTTTTTAAATAGATTATATTCTCCACGAAAGCAATGAAATCTTCACAAGTAGATCGTTCTTAAGCTGCTTCATCCAAAGATGACAAGTCACTCTGCCTAAATAACCTAGGCTATTTTTCTTCCTCTTTGCTTGCAAGGATACAGTAAAAACGAATATAAAACATTTATTCTCATAGAAAAATTGTAAATTCAAGGCATTACTTAAGAGGACACAGTAAGATAAAAGAGGTCACACTGGCTAAAATGGCGGTAGGAGGTTTTTTTCGTCACGACTTGAACTGGTTATCTTGATTTTTCATATGCTAATGTTAGAATATTACAGGTAAGAGTACTAAAAATTTCCACATATAAAAGAAAGAGTTTCAAAAATGCTCAGCAATGCCACTAAGTTAAACTATCCACAGTTAAACTACCTACATACATATGCACCTTCTGAAAGTTCTGGTTTCAGATAAAAACCTTGACAAATGCCTTCCATTTCAGTTAGTTCGGATATCAACGTGTAGATAAACGGGACAAACAGAAGATGGTGAAAATATAACACAAAAACCTGCAAATATTTAAGGTATGAGAGAAAATTCTGAGAAAGCATAAATGTTATCAATATATTGGTAAAATCTTGTCACCCATCCCTAAAAATACACCAATATAAAATAATAGGACTATCAGTCTTGTCACATTTTAACAACCGTATCTTATATGGGCAAAGGCAGATGACACAGATGAACCAGATTCAAATGACATAAGCATCATCATGTTTGTACAGCCACGTGATCTGGACACCAGGCACTGCTCTAACATTTCCTTTGCTATGGCTGGGCAAAGTGAGACTGTCAATAAAGAATTATGGTATTGTACACAGGAAAATAAAAAGTCCTATGAACAGCAGAAATCATCTGTTGCTTACGCTAATGACTGCTTAGAAAGTGCACATTTTAAAATTCCTTTTTATTCTATCACAGAATCATAGGGCAGTTATCTTTAATAGCTATTACTCAGATACATAAAGAATATCTTACTTCTCTAGCAGTCATCCTATCAAAGGGATAATCCTTAAATGCTCTGTGTCATTCACTTGAGCTTTTTTAAAGCTGACAACATTTTGAGGAAAGTGCTTTGCCATTCATGGGAGTTGTAAGCCCATAACTGGAGGACTTTTTGCTTTTTTTAAACTGCTTGCAGTGTTGAAATCCAACTGGTGAAGAGGTGGACGCACAGGACCAGGCTTTGTGAATCACTGTAGCTATATTGACATGACAGTTTTACACCAGCTGAGCATCTGGTCCTTACGGTTATGAATGACAAGAGGGAACTGGCTTTTCATGCCCTTGGTGGCAAGAGACATTTAAAGAGGAACAGCTGTTCCACTTTCCCTTGGCTGATTTGGACTTGTGAATGTTTATGAATCTGCACAATACGCCTATCCAAACACTGTAAATATTTGAAAATTACCTGTTACACAACACTTTTGCCCAAATTTATGTTCAATTTTTGACTGCATAAATACATATACTTTCATTAACTAGCATACAGGTAGAAATACTTACCTGTGATCTAAATGATGAATAGAGAGAATAACCCCTGAATTCAAATGGGCTTGTTTTAAGGTCACCAAGATTGTAAATTCATATTTATTTCTTAGCTTCTGAAAAAATATTTCAGCTGTTTCTGGAGAGGCCTTGACACTTCTTGAAGTATCTAAAAAAAAAACAGAAAAAAATATTCAGTATAACATTGTATTTTACTTTACATCATTAACTCAAAGAGCTTACAAAATAACAAACTACTTCTGACGAGCACAGATGAACACACAGGCCAAAGCAGGGACCAAAGTATTTTGAACACCAGCTTTTAAATGCAGTGGGAGCCTTTTCAGTGAAACAGATCACATTTTCTAGGACACTCATTCAGTGGTTGGGAGATGGGGGTGTTTTTGACACAGGGCCATAACACTTTCTCCATGGATGGCCAGATGGTATCTTTACTATCTCATCCAAAATACGGACTCACTAGCAGTGAAGCACAGAGTGACAATATTGGATATGAGCCTAAGCTATGAGGCACAACCTGAACAACTTTTTAATGGCTTCCACAAAAATGTTACACCTAATAGCTGCGCACTATTTATTTATTTAAATAACAGCAACATCTCTTTAGGGACAATTTACTCAGCTTTAAATAATAGTTAAAAATTATCTTCAGAACTCATCATCTTTCAAAACACATTGCCACTAATTAATCAGTATATACTCCAGTTGTGCAGTACATTGCTGCTGCTTCTCGCACAGGATGTCACAAATACTTCTTAGAGTAATTGCTCACACAGAATAAAGACTTTGCTTTTGAAAACCAACATACAACCAAGAATGAAAAAAGGATTCTGCTGAGTTTGCACAGAACAAGCATAGAAAATAAAAGGACCCAACCTTAAGCCCTCTGGAGAGATAATTTACAAAATAAGATGTCAAACGCTAGAAAAATAATTCCCAAAGTTTTCCATAATACATTATACTAGAAAAAAAACCCACACATTTTAAATGCACTTAATCAATTAATTAGCATGTGTAATCAACTGTGTAAGAACTAAAGCAATTCACAAGCTTCTTGTCATTGCAATTTGGCCATCCTGCTCTAACTCAGGACACTAATTCAGGGACGGCAACAGCAGCAGAAAGCTGACTACAATAGGAACACTGATTTTCTCCTGTCAGCACTAGAGCTGAGCTCTCAAATAAGCTTACCACTGTTCTTATAAAGAGGTTTATTCTGTAAGCTGTACCTATGAAGGTACACTTCAGTGTTAACAGTATACAATTTCTTGTGGTTTATGGACCAGGAATATTTTTTATATGTGTGTAAGGAATGCAATAACCTGCACAATCCTGAAGTGGGAAGCAAGCAAACTGCTGCACAGTGTCACACCAGGCTGAATTTTATTCATTTTTTACAAGACAAATAAAAAGCAGGGGGATGAATGAGGAAGATCATTTAGAGCTTTTCTTTTGTGAAATTTCATGTCTTTTCGACTGTAGATTGCATAACTCCCTCAACTGTAGCAGACATCCATGATATTTTAATGGAATTGTTAATAAATAATAAGGCAACTCAAATACAATTACATCAAAGCATTCATTTTTAGCCAAGGGACACTAACAGAGTGGAATGACATAGGTTTGCATGCTGGAAGATAGTTTAACTGCATTAACAATTTCCAGCAATATAAACAATCTACTCCCAAGGGACAGAGCAGCAGAAGGACACACAAGGAACATATTCTCTAATCATGATCACAGGATCCTCGCACATTGCAGCCCTCAGCAGCAGCTTTCCTATCAAGATAGGGAAGAACGCAGGAAAATGCAGATGTGGAACCCACTTAAGACTATAGAGTCTGATTCCAAGATGCAAAGCACATTCTCCAGTCCTGTTTGCAGTGGAAGCTGGGGGTTAGCTTAGAAAAATCCAGCCAACATCCTTCTCTGCTTCATGTTCATTATGAGAGCTTACAGAGCGTGGTCTTGGGCCGACAAACACGTTGCATGTTTACATAGAAGCATGTTTACACTTCATATGTCTACACTGAAATCTCATTTTGAATTATGACAGAAGATCTGATGAGGTATCATCAAACTATATTTGCATACTTTTTTGTGTAGTCAAAAGAGTATCTACCCTGAGGGGCTGGGCTCCCCTGCCTGAAGGGCCCTCGGTCTCAAAAGCCTCAGTAAGGATAAGCAGTGCAACTTTAAATAAAAGTGGGAGAAATGAACTCAGAGCTAGCTGAGACCACTGGAAAAATCCACTGGGAAATCTTCTTGCTTATATTTTAATAATTGTTATGACTTCATAACAATACTCTTGTCCCTCCAACAATTTCTTCATATTTCTGTAAAATTTTCACGGTAAAGATATTTCTCTGACTTCAATGGATGATGAAATTATGGAAACCAAACCTAAAGAGTATACACCATGAATACCCTATGCTTTTTAGCCATGTTAATTCAAGCTGATTCCCCCTCATCTGAAACATTGCAGAAGCTGCCAGGAAGAAAACAAAGAGTGGAGCAAAAGGTCTATGATGATGATTTCTATATCATCATCTCTCAGTTCCCTGACATTTTATATAGGGTTGACAAAGAACACATCCATGTGAACATGGCAGTGAAGAAACTGCACAGGTCCTTCATACAACAGTTTTTGTGTCTCATCATTTCAGTCTCCTTCTGATTTAGAGAGTGAGCACACAGGAATCTATAGAGGTATTAAGGTACTGAATAGATATAATCAATTTCCATGCACATAAACTGGAGCTGGACACACAATGTTTATGATTTAATATGGAAGCAGAAAGAGGTAGGAAGAAAGTTGGAGAGAAAAACAGTCAAGCAAGACAAAAATGAGAAATCAAGTGAGAATTGTGGGGAAACAGCAGAACTGCAGAAAATTCCCTGGCTGCTCTTTGTTTTGCTCCCATGGTCTGCAATGGATTTCTCTCAGGTTTCCCCCAAGACAATGAAAAGGTAGTAAGAAGAAAGATGAGAAATTCAGAGCTACCACCTTTTTCCAAGAATTCAGACTTCCCTTGCACAGCTCTTAACCCTGGAAGATGCTAGATTGCCTCGCTGTCCCAGTTATGCTCAGGTTTATCCCCCTACATCATTCCTAGTTTTAACTACTATCACACCTTATCAGTGGAAATCATAAAGGCTTTATGCTAGAAGGGGAAAATAGCCCACGGAGACCACACTTACTCAGAAAAAAATAAAATCCAAACCTTTCAATTAGAAAGAAACATTGATTTCTAACAAATTATATTCTCATTATCATATTCTCATTAGTAACTGATGAAAGAAAGTATATGCATAACACCTCTATCATTATACAAGGCCAGTTCCAAACACACACATGAATAATTATCTCCTCCTCCTACATACAATTTTAATCTAACTGGAGATATTGGGATGCAAACACTGCACTACTGACGGCCTGTGCTTTTGCAAGGAAGTAAACCCTTACTGTTATGTGTTGTTCCGCAGGGCCCTCCCGCTGCTCAGTGTTGCGCTGGGAGATACAAGAGAAACACAGAGCTGTCTCTATGTCAGCAAGACAGGAATCTTTTTGAGGCCTACTCATGTCACCCCTGTGAATCATTACCTGATCACCATGTTGAGAAAGAGTTTTCCACCCTTTTATTTATAAAACCTTATAGTCATTCATCATGGCCCTAGACTATCATTTTGAATACAAACAAAAGCATCAAGATCTGATTAAGTCACGCTAGAATATTAGATCACCAAAACACATAGCCATTTGATTTTGGTATTACAACTAGGTCAGTTCATACTCACTGTACCAAAAAGCTACACAGTCTTTTGAATTATTACTACTATGACAAAGCATATCACCCTTTGCTCAGGGCAAGCACCAGGTGGATTTCTTAAAGACAGACTACTGGAAGGCCCTTGACACATTAGATCCATTCCTTTTACGCTAACACAACAGTGCAAATTCCTCATTCCAATTGCCTTTGAACACGAAAGGTAGGTGCTTGATAGATCACCAGCTGTGCTCAATAAATACAGATTCAGGCTTGTTCTTGACATCTAGCTTCTAGTGATCATTTTAAGACCTGAGGAAAATGCTTTAGTGGAACTGGACTTCTTCCATAATAGCTTGGAAAGTCAAAATGGTATATCTCAGATGATAATTTCTGTTTTTTCAACAGTTACATAAAAACTTCATACTGTGAACACTGCTAGTACACAAAACCAAAGACATAGGTCTTTTTTGGAGTGCAAAAATAAGGCAAGAAATATTAGTTTTAATGAGAAATTTGTCTGCAGTCATGTTACTTAGATACCCAGTTTACTTTCCTAGAACATTGTATGTGTTTGGTTTGACCACAATATGACAACTCACAAACCCATAGTGTCAACATTTCACCTTTAATTTATAGAAAACTGAAGTTCACAGCGATGATGAAAGACACAGATACACAAACTCAAAGCATGTCACTCTCCTTGTTCAAGTCAAAGATTATAGTATGGAAATTCCTTTAGAAGGAATAATAATGCTCACGTGGTAACACATGTGGCTGGTTTCACACATGCAAGTTAGCAAAAGTACTGAAAACAACACAACAGACTGGAGGAAGGAGGTTGCAGGAAGGCAGAATGAACACCTACTGTGGTTAGCAATTATAGCTATTTACAAGGACAAAACCAGGAGGTGATGGTCAATCACAGCTGCAGCATCTACTTATGAGGTGTTCACTTGGCCACAGGCACAGAAAAACAAGTCTTTTAAGATCTAACATTGCAAAGCAATCTGAAAACCTAGTGAAGAAAGCCACTGCCCATTAAGACCTGCAGGAACTCAGCTCTTCAGAGGACAAACTTAACAACTGCCTCTACCCTGCACTTGCAACGGCCCTCACAACTAGGACACATCTTCCTCTTGCAGAGGTAATCTGCAGTCAGAGCTTTGCAGCAAACACCAAAGCCACAGATGTGTTTCCTGGAGGTGTCAAATGCAGACATTTCAGTCGTGCTTATGAGGTGATAATTACTTTGCTGTAACCAAGACAGTAAGTCTGTCAACATGACTAACTCCATAGGTCCAAAGGCTCTTTTGCTAGTCTAAACTGGTGCTACAGAAAGTGGTAATTCTATTCTTTGCTCTGACACCAGCCTTTCATTCTTTCTCCTCAATCCTATGGTGACAACTGCATACAAACATGTAAGGAACCATACCAGTTTTAACTAGCCAGCCCCATCCGCAACCCAAAAGAAGAAGAAAAAGGTGTTGGAAGCAGCCTTGAACAAGCTACTGGAAGTAAGTAGGAAAATTTCCATACACAACACCAGCAGTGTACTAAATTGCACAGTGGAAAGACTACATGTAAATCCAGTTAAGGATAAGACATTCATTACAGACATTTTCCACTCCACAATAAAAACAAACAGTTATTAAATGGAAAAATATCCTGTCTTAACAAAGGGTGTGCTCTTGAGTTTCTGAAGTGCATCTAAAGCTAAACATACAGTATGAACTGAATTATAAAACAAACTCCTGCAGAAGAGTCTTTGAAGGATGCATTCTAATTAATTGAGCTCCACAGTTTGTTTCATGTGCACATAATCAGCTTTTAATAGCAGCATCTATAAATCAATTCTATATCTGACTGTAGGTTTGCTGAACTCTCCAAATTAAATTCTAGTGGTTTGGGAGAAAAAGGAGAAGGGCTGCAGGCTAAAAAGAGACTGAAAAAAATAATAAGGTTAGCTCAATTTTGTTTCATTTTCCTACACTAGTTGGGATTGGTGTCACAAGTATATATTCACATCGTGTCACTTTCCTGGACTAAAGTTTTTAACTAATCTTTTGCTCAACTAGGGATTTCATATAGCCTACAAGGGTAAACAAAGACTGAGATTATTTATATTGGGTTTTTATTTAAGTAACCAACTTAGGTTAAGCTGCTCCCAGTCAATGTGGCAGCACAAAAAGCCAATACAAAAGCAGAATCTTCACAAGGTTGAAAGAGTACAGAGGGTTTTTAAGTGGAGCACAGTGCATTCACATTCAGGAGTTGCATTCCTGTAATGAAAAGTGAAAACAGAAAGAAAGTAGTAAAACCACCTTTATTAGATACTTCAGAGGGAAGGTTTGCTTTTTTTTTTTAAATGCATCTGACTCTTTATTTGAATTGATACATAAGATACTCGTTGATAAAGCATTTTGAGCTATTTTTCCTATACATTTGTTCACTCCCTTCTCAAGCATTCCCAATGATTTCAAAAAAACAGGAGCAGCTACACTTTTGCAAACCCATATGAACCTGACTTGTTTTTTCCAAGGCTGTAGAAAGAAGCTCTGCAGGAGTCTGAGGGAGAGTGTTCAGTTCCACCTCAAGTTTAAAAGACTGTAAGATATAGAGTAAACACAAACCCTGTATGACTCCCATTGGGGCCATTCCCCAAGAGAGTGTGTGAGCTATAGGGCCCAGGAGCACAGACCCATTCCCAAGTTTGGGTGAACACTGGGACTACAATTTAATCATATGTCAGAATTCAACCAGGTACCTCGAGATCTTTATGAACTCAAGCATTCCTTATAAAATGTGTACAACCTGGTCTCACCAGAACAAAAACTTACAAATGCTGGAAGCAAGGACTCTAGTAAATGTCCCTCACTGAATGATCAAGATCCTGGGATACCTCACAGATTGTTTAGGGCAGGTACCCCACAAAGTGCCTGTATTTAGACACCAGCACAGTGACCACCAGTTCTGTGTCCTTCTCTTCTTATTTCAGTTAAAGGAATGCCTCAACAAGGATGTATGCATAAAGATCTGCCATATATGGGAAGGAGAAAAGGAGGGCAAAATGTACTTCAGTTGAAACCAAACAACTGAAACAAAAATCTGACTTGAAGCCAAATCATTAAATCAAATAAAAACAAGGCGGGAAATGTCACAATTTGTTCTTGCAGTACTTGAGTAGGTTCCAATTGCCACTGCTTTGTAGCTTTCTCTCATCTGAATGTCAGCCACAGTTTTGGTGTGTCATCCAGCAAGGGCTTTCCTCCAGCTCAAACCATATGCAAAGCCCCACAAGTCACCATAGACTGACACAGGACACTAGAAGAAGGATCTGTCCCTGAACACACACACACACACATATTTTTCCCCTAATTATATGGACTCTATATTGACTTTTATCATCACAAAATATAGATGTATCACTTCTGGCCAAAACTTTGGCTCACCTACAAGCTAAATGCTTGTGTTGTTTAAAGTCATTTTGCCATAGTTGAGAACACAAACCCATTGTGGGAAAAGAGGGGAAAAAGGTACCGAGAGTCTGGACACATATGCTGAATACTGCTGCAATGTTTCTGATCTGAAATAACAAAACTATTATTAAGAACCTAACTTGCTTGTGCAATTGGAAGTAGTCTGTACATTTGCATAAGTGATAATGATTTCATTCAAAGTGCTCTGTTTGTAATCTTTTCTTCTCCACAGTCAAAGTCCCTGGGGAACTTTTTAACAAACTTAGGTTTGTTAAGCTTATTTGCTTTTTTAACTTTTGGAGGGTTTTTTGAGCTATAGGAAAATTAAAAATTGTCAACTATGCAAATGAAATTAAAATAGAATATATTCAAGAGGGGGGAAAACCTGCTACCTGATATGACAGAATGAGATAATTGAGGCATAGCAAGCCCTCAACCACTTCTGCCAGCTCCTCACACTGACTTAGATGACTTTAAGAGTTTGCAAATCCAAGACTGTAACACATTATGCATTCACCGTAAATTGACAATAATACTACTGAAAGCTGTCTAGAAACATTCTGCAAAAGAGATTATACAATGTTAATTTGACAGTGATTACACCAGTACCTGGGTTAAGCCTCTGATCTTATATATTAGCTGGTTCTAGAAACCACATCAAGCTGAATCTTTCTTTAATGACAAATGTACCCTCCTAGAGACTGACTATTGACTTTCCCTGCCAAAACAGCCTCCTGTTTTGTTTCCCGAGAGTCCACAAAACAATTGTTCAAGTGCTAGCCACTAAAATACAATCATGTTCTTTCAAACATGGCCAAATCCCTGAGATGATCTTGAGACTGGGGCTAGGAAATCATTCTTTGTGGCATACATGTACTTAACTAGACCACGCTATGTGGATGGGGAAGATGGATCTTTCCTTCCAATCCAGTCACCCACAAGCAGAATGCAACCAGTCTGGTGACACTGTCAAGTGAACAGTGCAGTTGCTTGGTATGACTCTTCACATGGATTACAGATCAGGGAAGTATTCTTTCAATGGTGGCATGTCAGCAGCACAATATGGCCACCTTTGGTTAACAGATCCGTACAACACAGAGAAAACGAGCAGTGGATTTACACCACTAGAAACATCCATTTGAGCATCAGGACTAGGCATCACGGCTCTCAATCACAGAACCACAGAATCTTAAGGTTTGGAAGAGACCTCAAAAGATCACCTAGTCCAATCTCCCTGCCAGAGTAGGATCACCTACGGTAGGTCACAAAGGAACTTGTCCAGGTGGGTTTTGAATGTCTCGAGAGAAGGAGACTCCACAACCCATCTGGGCAGACTGTTTCAGTGCTCTGTCACCCTCATAGTGAAGAAGTTTTTCCTTATGTTTCTTTGCAACCTCTTATGCTCTAGCTTGTACACATCGCCCCTTGACCTATCATTGGACATCATTGAGAAGAGCCTGGCTCCATCCAGGCTTAATTTGACAGAACACAATGCTAAGACACTTAGATATCTCTCATCCTCCCTTTGGCTGTGGTTCCCTTCAGTAAAAAGGGAATATGAAAAAGGATGACAAGTTGGAATTGTTTACTATAAGGTAACACAGACCAGCAGCACTACAAATCAGGTGTGCTCTTCCAAAAACATGTTAGGTCTCTGTCCGAGGGTTGCATAATCTTTGAACTTAGCAGGCAGAAAGGAAGTAAGAGGTAAATAAATACACTAAAGGTTCTAGCAACCATATCTACAATAGTATACTTCTGACAATTTCTCAAAACTTTTGCAAATGAAAAAGGTTAGAAATGTAACTGTAGGAAAACCTGAAATTTAAATGTTTAGAGCTGCAGACTCAAAGTCTGTATTCTTAGCACAGGAGGCTGAAGCAGCAGATTTGCTTAACAAGCAATAAAGATCCTACCACGCTACATTGTTACTTAAAACAACTGGCACCAAAATGCCAAAGAAAATGTGAATGTGTGCTCCTGACCATTTATGAAAGGAATATAAGAAATATGCACACCAACATAGAGGGAAGCACCATACAAAAGTACTACGAGGAATTTTTAAAGGCATACATGATACAGAAAAAAATCACTGTTCCTTGCCCACAAGAAATACTATCCCATTCACTGTAACTATGTCATCATATTAGATACTATCACCAGGAGAGAGGGTGCCACTCAGTGGGAATCTATTATGTGGTAATAAAGTGACACAAGATAAAGAGATGACTTCTGTTCTTGTTACAAATATCCCCCTCCTAGGAAATTAAAACGTATGCTATATGCTATTCTCTGCCCCAGGTATTTATTATTGTAATGCTTTCTAGTGATTTATAGGTTCCAGCTTATCAATCATACGATGCAATATCTTTGTTGATTACCATCTTTCCCTAGTCTATATTCCAACACTATTCTCAATTCCTCTTTAAATTCCAAGGGCACCTCACAGTCAGTATCAAGTGCTGCTGCTTAAAATGATGTTGCTCAGGTTTTTCATGGCCAATACCACTATAAAACCTGTTATGTTTGAACAAGGGCACAGAGGCAGTGTAGACTGGGATTTCTGTCTGCTTCTTCATTTCAACACGGGTTCCAGCTACATTTAAAAGGTTGCAGCTACCATGGCTTTATAAATAGATATCACGTATATGCACATGCACACACACTTCTTTTAGACACAAGAGCAGTTTTCTAGAAGCTGCTTTGAGAACACTTTGAAATATGTGGAGCAAAATCAAGCCTGTCTTGTTTCCCTTGCTGCTGCCATCTGTGGCCTATGCACCTAGTTATGCTTGGCTGCATAGTGTCGTTTGAGCACTTTGTGTCAAACTGACCTAACAACAAACAAAAATATCCACACCAAGAAATGCTGTTAACGCTTGGACACAGACTGAAGAGCACAAAATAACACATTTCCTTCCAGTCCTACTGGTTCTGTAATAAGGGCATGGCACATATGAGAACTGCCAAAAAGACCAAATTTAATTCCCTTCTCTACTCATATAGTAGAGTCCAGATTTTAAAAGTTATGCAAGTCATGCCAAGGGTGGGACAGGAGGAAGAAGCAGTGTTGCCAGGCTTTCCAAACAAAAAATCAGGCTAGCAGAGATAAACAAATCCTAATCAATTAAAAACATTAAAGTACAAACTTAACAGCAAATATAAAACATGCAAAGATTATGCCAGGTGTAGATCAAGCAACAACCCTTCTGTCAAAAGATCTGACACAGTTTAAGCTTCTCAAATACATGACACTCCAGTGGTGAAGTGTGTTATACAATAACAGACTGTAGAAGATCAGCAACCATTAGGACACCTCTGGATCAGAATCATGCTTGGTGAAGATACTCTTATGCCCTGAGCAACACACTACATCTTTTTTTTTTGCTTTTTACCCACATTACGGTTAATTGCCTTCAGCTCAACAAACTTCTAAGTGATAAGGTTGATTTATTTTCATACAACACAATGGTAAGCTTAAGAAAGTAGTAGTATGAGGTCTGTCCTAATTTCCCAGGTGACTACCATGGTGTGATCTGCATGAAAGATTAATTTCAGACACAAGACAGTGGTCACAGTCATCAACTCAGCTCCAGAAAACCCAAACCTTTTACCGCACCAGCAAAAACAGCACAGCAAGGCAGAGGCAAGGAGGCCACCACTGGAAAAATAATTACATCTGAAGTATGTCAGATACACTCAACAACTCTGTTGCTAGCCACTGATCTCCAACAACAGGCAGAGCAAACAGCAGCAGATGGGAGAAGGCAGGAGACTGAACCATAAAGAAAACACGGGTACCAGCAGAAACAAGTGGAAAGTGGCAGAGAGACCACACCTGAATGGAGAGGAGGGACACCCAGTCTACAAGCTGTACTGACATTCTCAGAAAAATCTGTAATCACCTGCTATCTGTTTTGATGACAGGAAAAGGAATTACTAGAAGGATTTCAAATCAGGAGCATCAAAGAGTAGGGATACCAAGGAATACCATATACATACCTCAGATGTGAGCAGGGGAGAGACAGAAAGTACGTGTGGGACTCAAACTAACCATTGCAAGAGGTTCGTGGAAGCTGGGGAGAACCAGAGTTCAGATTGTCCTACAAGATGTTGTCTTTTAAATCAGGTATTAAGGGAATCTGTGCTTCTTGGAATGTGTCTGCTAGATACAGTGAATCAGGTTTTAAACTCATGCTCAATTTATAAGCTTGGATGAGTTAAAACTAGAAATGCTTCCAAACTCTGATTTCCTTGCTCTTGTAAGCTTGTTTTAACCAAGTACTACTAAAATGTAGTGAAGTGTGATGCAGAACATTTTTAGGAAGAATACAAAGGCACCAGTTTGATTATTATTAGGTGTTTGATATCCTGGTGTGTCTGAAAACTTCTCTCTATACCAGAACAATCCCTCCAGCATCCCAGATCTCTGGAGTACAGAATGATTTACAGGGTTACTCATCACATCCTTAGGATATTAACTCAACGTCACACAATGATTATAACATAAATAATGTTGTCTAGATTTTTTTATATCATGCTATTTTCTACAAAATCAAAGGTCTGGAGATTTTCACCATCTCCTTTTGGTAGCTATTCCACAATCTAAACTAGTTCACCGTCAAAGTCTCCTTTTATCTTAAATCCTCTCCATTTACAATGTCATTACATTGCTCTTACCTTTAGCTCTTTGAATACTAAATAATTCTTTCATTTTAAACCTCTAAGAATCTTCTAATACTAGATACTTATCATACAATAATTCTGTCACTGCTTGGACAAGCTGTACACATTCAAGTTCTTTCAAACTCCTTCTCAGTGAGAGAGTCCTTTTTGCTGTATAATGAGGCTTGTTGCTGTTCTCTTCACTCCCTGCAATTCATTCATATTTTTCTGAAATGGAGAAACCCAGAGTGAATACAATAACCCAGATACAAGCTCAGTTTAAAGAAAAAAAAATTCAAGCTCCCAGATCTCTTAGTACAGAATGCTTTCCTTATGTTTCAAACATTAGTGGTGTATGTGGAGATTCTTAAAGAGAATATCACTGAACCAGGGTACAAAAAGCTTTCCTCAAGTCTACCTGACTCCTTGAATGGGTGCTGAGAAAATCGGGGGGCCGTTTCAAGTTCAAAGAACATTAGCCAATGTTACAGAAAGATCTTAAGAGTTACTTTGGAACAGCTGTGGCCCAATACGCAAATGCACATCTAGGGAGTTATTAAAACACAGATTATTGACCTCAAAACCACAAAGGCTTCTTCGGAACACCTCTGGGTCATTACACATCTGTATTTAGAAACTGGTCCACTTCCAGACATGGAGTTAAGGTTGGTACATGTCTCCTTCTCTTCCTAGGATAAACAGTATGGATGTTACCACCATGTAATCATACTTAAATAAGCATCTGTGTTGGGGAAACCACTAACAGAGAGTGAAACTTTACAACTGGAAGTCTTTCTCTTATTATACTCCCTCTGTGTTTTCAGAGAGGGAAATTGCCACTCCAATTCCACTAAAAGAGTTCTCAGTTATGGATCACTAGCAATATTGATTGTAATGGCTCCTTTGGAAACATTACAGTCCATCGTAGCAATTCTGTTGCTTCTGCAAATATGTTAATCTGCTAAAAGCCTTTCGAATGCTGTCTTCAGAAGTCTCTTTTACTTGTCCTTTTAGACCATGCTCAGTGCTTTAGCACCTTGCAAAAGCACCAAGTTGTGAGTAGTATCTCCCAAGAGGGCTCAACACAAACATTTAGTTTTCTAAGCTTGCATTTCTTGCTGAAGTCCTCAGGATCACATACCTCCAAAAAAATACACCAAAAAAAATAAAACAAAATGAAAGTGAAAAGAAAATTAAAATAACACAAAAATGTTGATTAACATAACAAATTATGAGATTTTTTTTTCCTATAAAATTCTTTTATGTTGAAAATGCTTATGTCATTTTTTCCACCCAAACATAATTCAAAAGGTGGCAAAAAAAAAGAGACACTCTCTAAACAGGACCATAACTTAAGTAACACATTTGCTATGAGTTTTTAATATTTTTGCAGTTCAGTAACAGCTACCTGAAATACCTGAGTGAACATTTAAAATGAGTATTTACCATAGAAAACCTGACCAGGCAAAAAAATAAAAGCTAAAGTACCCTTTCTCATTGTATTTCTTCTCAGATTTTCCTGAGAATAAATCTGTTGGGATCACAAGAATAAGGAAAAGTTAGCCTCTCTTAAACACTTAGACAAAATATAGAGGAATTTAGCCAAAAGACTTGGACAGAAAAAAAAAAGGTGAAAAAATCATTTTTTCACTCTGAATTCAGCTATACCTTAGCAGTATAGGCAGGAGAACACAGCTGCTCTGTGTGCATCCTGGCACACAGCCAAACAGGACAAAATATAGGGTACCAAAGAGTCACTACATGGAAGTACAGTTTCTTGTGACAGCTATATATAATCTCCAGCTCTTATCCACTGGTTTTAAATAACTTACAAGCTGAATTCTGTACCTCCCTTAAGACTCAGTGGAAGCAGTGAAGTTAAGCATTCTTAGAGTTATTTTTCCAAGCCAGCACCTATATGCCCGGGAGGATCCAGACTAGAACATAAGTGAGTCAGAGAGTAGAAATCTATTTCTTACATCTTGTGAGCAAACAGTAGGTGAAAAACTGATCTAAATGAAGGGATATATAGGAAATGCTGCTGTCATAGAATCATAGAATGGTAGGGTTTGGAAGGGACCTTTAGAGATCATCTAGTCCAACTACCCCACGCAGTAGCAGGTTCACCTAGATCAGGTCTCACAGGAACATGTCCAGACAGGTCTTGAAGATCTCCAAGGAAGGAGACTCCACAACCCCTCTGGGCAGCCTGTGCCACTGCTCCCTCACCCTCACAGTGAAATAGTTTTTTCTTATATTTAAGTGGAACTTTTTGTGAAATTCTGTTAGCAAACAACTTGAATCGTTTTGGTCAATAATGAATGTATAAAAACCCATGGTTATTGAATTAATGTGAACAACCAAATGCTCATTATTTTTAAAAAAAAAGTTTTAGAGAATCAGCATTGTCCCAACAGAGAACAGATCCTCAGGGGCTTCAGTTTCTCACAGATATTTGATGCAACCTGGCTGTGAAAAGCACTGGGTGTCAAGCCCATGAGAATACAGTAACATACAACATTCCTCTAAATGGAGTCACATCCTCACTGGTTAATAAAACAGACACTAATTCACTCCAAAGGTTGAAGCAGCAGAGGCTGGAGACATCAATGGCCCCACCAAGCCCGAGCAAAGCCATAGCACCATCTCCCACAGGGCTCTGGGGAGGTAAAGTACTGTGACTACACCAGCAAATAGGTATCATTCCTCTCTCCATGCTATAGCATTCTTGCAGAATCCACGCTCTTAAGAATTTCACAGATTGAAAGGTGACAAAAGCCCATGTCAAGATACATGGCAGGAGATGAGAGCACAAAAAAAGCCCCAAAGGCTACAGAAGGAGTATTTAGTTTCTGCTTACCTCCTTTCCCTGCCCCTAAAAAGAACACTATAAAAAAAGGGAAAAAAAGAAAAGACAAAAAGGAAAATTTCACTTCAAACACCTTTTCTTGGAAAAGAACAGTAACATAATTTTTAGAGCCATACTTAAAGCAATTTTATTGTTCTACCTTTGTGGTTCTTTATATGCACAATACATACTCTCAGCAACATTATTTATTTGAAACTTCCAGCATTAAGACAGTTGCAATCCCCAAATGCTACAGGTCAAGTTTTCTGTCATTCATTGACATTATTTTTTATCAACTATGCACTAATGACTACATACAAGGATTATAAGCTTTTCTCCTCTGGAAACCTGATTTTCCTTGATATCTGCCATATATTAGATCCCTATTCACTTTCTAGTTCTCTGTCCTACCCTCTCTTGTACCATTGCAAGCATCTATCACAACTCCTCAATATTTAAGGTTTTTTTCTTCCCATAACTTTTCCCCCCATCTCTCTTACAGATAAGCCAGAATAGAAGCAGTTAGAAAGCAACTAGGTATATTCATGATTATTCAGCAGTGTATGGTTATGCAGTGGGTAAGCTCATCCTAGTTCTCCATGCACAGTAACCCAGCATGGTTCAGGATGGGAACTCGATGCAGGATTCCCACCTACTACCTCCTCCTTTTCTGAGCAGCTTCTTCAAGCAGCAGATGCTTCCCCAACACCTCCTCTTGCTACCACTGCTAACAAGAGGAGGAGGAGGATGCTGAATATTCAGCTCTTCTGGAGCAAGGGGATGCCTTGTGGCAGCAGTCCCTGCTCTGCAGGCCCTAGCAGAAACAGCCCAACTCTTCAACGCCCAGCCAGGCTTCCCAGCAGCATCAATCACAACCCTGGCAGTGCCATACCCCAATGGTAGCTGTTTACACAGGTGCAGAGGTGAATTTGGAATGTGCCAGAGGTGGAACAGGATGGGGGCAGCAGGGGGAAACTGTATGCTCTTGTTCCAGGTACATCAAAATCTGGATCTGACTACCACAGAGAGTTATTGCTTACACTCGGCATTTCTAACACTGAAAAACACTCCAATATTTACTGAAAATGGAACTCAACTGTTTCAGCCTTTCTGAAAGCTAAAGGATGAGGGGTTTTTTTCATCTCTCTGAAAAACTCTGGAATTTTTACTGTCTACAGATGATCTCTGTGCTGGAGGTCTCACATTTTCAGGATTCAGTGATTCCGAGAGAAATCAGTTTGCTTCCAAGACAAAAAAAAAATAAATAAAGCTGCAGAAAGGTATTCACCTTGCAGTCAGCCATGCCAGTGGGCAACATTAGCATTCTCTTCCACAGATGTCTGTTACTGCTCCCCCGGGAGATGAGTACAGCTGGAGAAAGGGGATTTTACGGGAGTTTCTAATCCATGTTGCTGCAGTCAGCCAGGTTCATTCCTGAAGCTGGCCAACTTTGTCATCAGCAACCATGGGAACACTTAGATGATCTCTTGCATTGCAAAAGTTGTGGGGACAGTAACCTCTAGCTCCTAGGTAGTGACAAGCAGCTGGGAACAGCAATATTTTCAGCAGGCTCAGGCAGAATCTGAAGAAAGCATCTGTCCATAGCTTCAATGGCAGGTGGCAAGGAAAAAAGTGTGTGAGAAGTGCATAGACAGCATAAAACCTATTCCTATAATGAAAGGAAGCTTATTTGCCACTAATTTTAAAGCTTTATTTTTAGCTCCTTCATTTAGTAATGTACAGACATGATGTAATGGGCAAAAAAACCCAGTGTTCTTCCAAGAGGATATGTTATATATGTATCTAATGTATTATAGAAATAGTAATATTGTCTTGCCAACTGTTTTTTTTTTTTTTTAAATTGACTAATGATACAGTCACAGAGAAATAGGTAACAAATCATTTACACTAACAGGCTTGTTTTAAGGGTATTTTTCCTGACAGCAGTTTGTGCAAGTATGCCCCTACTCAAAGAACAGTACCGCTGAGTCCTTTCAGGCATCCCACTGGCAGATTAAATCACTTCATGGGTGTTTTATAGCACATCTTGTTCCCCAGAATATATGATACTTTACTTCTAGAACTGTTCCTCATCACCAGAAATATCTGAGTATTATTTACAACCATAGTAAGAGTTACATATTCTGTCTAAGAAAAATCTTATCCTTTGAATGACTTCCAAGTTCTGCATTCAGCTACAAAAGCTTCCACATTTTCCTGACTGCCATATCCTTTTTATCTTTTCCTTAAATATACGTTCCTGTACTTGCAACCATTTCACTGCATTCTTCTGTCTACCCTTTAGCCTCCTCTTTGTGAGGTACAAATACCTTTTCCTGGGCACATACTTTGTTCACACATCACATTTTTGCCCCCCAGCTGTTTGCAGTGTATGCTTACTACTGCTGGAGGTGGTTGGAAGATGCCTCCATTACTACATGTACACTCTTTGGACAAATATAGTCTGATGTATAGTCTTTACTCTCAACAGCAAGTAAGATCAAGTTACTCTGGCACCTTTTAGATTCTCACACCTCAAAACATAATTTCCTATTGCAAGTTGAAATACTTGGCTTCACTGGGACCTTGCATGTATTTAACATCAAGCCTATGCTCTGGAGACTTAAATCAGATGTGCCTGATCCTTCTAAAACCCTCATCAGTCTCCAGCCTCTGTTGTGTGGTTTTGTCTGCCTGTTCAAATTTCTGTGCAGTTACATATGCAACAAGTGTTCTTGCAGTAATACAATGTTTGTATTTGCAAAGGAAAATGGCTACATTGACTTTCTTCTTTATCAGTCTCCTTAAATTGTAATAATGCAGTATATTTGTAAATAAAGAATAAAAATGACAAGTAGTATTTCTCCAAAAGCTTTCTTCAAATACAGTAATTACACTTCAATCCATCTGCCTGATTTGGGCTTTAAATTTACACATCTTTCTGGTTTTGCAAAAGGAAAATGAAGGTACTGAAAATTTCACTGACTTATGTTGAAAAGCCATCAACAGAGAGAACTTTGTGGTACAGAAATTCTGACTTCTTTTCTGCTGCTCTGACCACAAGAGGAACAATATTCCTCTCAACCTATTTTTGACACGATAATATCTGCGATTGGCTAGGAAGAGCTGGCAGATGTTCCCACATAGCAACACTAACATTTTGGAAGACTTCCTCCTGTTTTCTATTCATTATTGTATCTTCCCACAAGCTACACTGGAACATTTTACAATTACTTTGCTAATCATATCTCCAGAAAGAAAAGTCTCTGCAGCTAGCTAAAGCCAGACTACAGTGGCATTCAGGTGCTACCACACACTACAACCAAGGACCATTAGTTACCTTAAAAGCTTTAGAATTCAAGACCATAGCACCTAATCTTGCTGAAGTGGGAACAGTTCTCTTTCCCAAGTCCTATACTTTGTATAAGATTCATACGGTGACAGAGCAGATTGATATACAAAAAGAAAGCCCTAGTAACTGTAAATTTCATATGGCTATAATTATTTCTAAATCAGAACTGTATAAGGAGCAATCTCAATGCTCTTGAATGGAATACCTTCAGAGGGTAACTGCTTTCTGTGTTATATGGCCTCAAATATAAGTGCCTTTCAAAATCACTTATGTAAAGAAGAATGTCAGAACAGCCAATTAGATGCTAAACCTCTTGTATTGAAAGTTGATGCTACATCTAATTAAGCAGTCAAAACTGACTAGAAACAAAAGGAAAGAGACTATTCTGCTTTATCTGCATATACAATTTTCCCATCATATATCTTTAATTGTCTGTTACCTGTTGGCAGTTCTACCTGCCACTTTCATAATTTCTTTCTAAAATAAAGAGCAGCACTTAGACTTTCTGCATGCTTTAAGCATATGTAAAGAAAGGCTTTGCACTGGTTGAGAATACAATCTATCAAAAAAGGCAACATATTAAAATGTCATAAATATGTATATAGTACAAGCAACGGTTCAATATCTGAAGAAACCAGAAGGCAAAGGATCACAAGTTAAAGCTTCCACAGCAAGTTCACAGATCATTTAAAGTCATACGTGTCTCTTTCAGTAATTCATTTGGGTCTATGACTAAGGCTCTAGCTAAGATAAGGAAAGCACATAAGCAAAAAAAACGAAGTCAGTATGCACATATATCTGAAATTCACACACTGAAAATATGTACATTAAGAGGCATTTATTGCAGCAGAGTTCCCATGGTGTGAGCTCTAAGAGAGAACAAAACTTACTAAGTGGACCCAGTGGTCTGATTAAGGAAGGAAATTTCTCTATTTCTAAACGCAAGTTAGGAACTGACAATCTGTCTACTCAGTAAGGACTCCATTTACTACAAGAAAATTGACAGTCATCTTATGCAATAGCAGGAAAAGTACCTCCAGTCCTGCAGGACATTGAAGACTTCCCAAGGGATACTGAGTGTCTTCAGCCACCATTTAAACCCAAGTGTTTTCATCCTTGTTACTCCCCCAACACTTCCCAACAAAATAAAAAGGCTAGTGTGAAAATTTAAACTTTTATCTGATTTTGCTACGACTCAAACAGTAATCCATTCAGGAACTATGTATAATCATGATTACAGACAAAGAGTGCACTTGAAAAAAAAAATCTTTTACCTAGTATTTTTTTTCCCAACACTGGAAAAATATACAATAAAAAGACTTATTCTTACAGACCCCTAATCCTGTCGCCACTGAAGTCAAAGGGAGTTTTGACTTCCTCCTCAGTCACATCCTTTATAGCACAATGGGGCCTCAACTCATAAGCATCCTTAAAAATTAGAGCTATTTAAGGACATGAACCCCACAGTCATACAAACGTGTTGCCATTCTAAGCAGTTGCTCCCTTCACAAATAACTTTGCTCTGCAGTCCAAAGCCCACTAGGGATGTTTAAAACCGGCGTGTATCAGTGTTTCTGAAGGGATATGCCTGTGCATCTCCACATTCACGTCCATAGTGACACATGCTGGCTGTACCAGGGAAGAACACTGCGAGAGAGATCACCTTAAAAAAAAAAAAAAGCCTTTGGCAACTATTAGCTTCTGATAAATTATCTCATGAATGCAAACATGAAAAAGAAATTCCCTTTCCAGATCTTATCTCCCTTGAACTACAACTCTCCTTGTACAGGAAACACAGCCTCTTGCTTGTTGCAGTAGAAGTATTTTCAGATCCAAGCTGAAACTCCTGGCATGACACAAGTCGTCAGCAGTCAAGCCCCACTATTTAAAACTACAGGCTGATGCAGAAAGATGTTCTCACTTCACCAGGTACTGAACCATATTCCTTGTTCTTGTTTAGTCATGTTCCTAAGGAACCGTTTTTAGAGTTGGGTTTTTTTTCCAGTTAAGATTGAGGTTTTTTCCTGAAAGTGTTCTTGACATTAACTTCATTTAATGCATCAGTACGTTATTAAAGTGCAATTCAAAAATACACTAAAGAGCAAGTCCAGGCTATATAACCCACGCCAATAAATTCAACCAGCTATTGTGAGTTATTTTACAATGCATAATGAATTAATAGATAAAGAAGTTTAATTATTTTTAATAAACCCCCTAAATGTATTTTTGAAAGATAGAACAAGACTACTATTTTATTTCTGTTCCCAGTAAGAATAACAAAAACAATCGCAAGCATTAGAAGAGAGCAAAACTCATTCTTTGTTTCTCACAGGGGTATGACATAGCAGCTCAAAGGGGCTGCTTTCCCTTGCTCAAAAAGGGTATTCTTTTCAGCCATCTGCCTCGCTCCTCCAGGGCACTTCATTTCAGCATTTTGCTCGATTCACATGAAACTTTCCTTAGCTGGAACCGGGGAATGTTTAGCGTTTCCCAAGTAAAGCAGAAGAGTGGGTGGTGCTATTATTCATCACTGCACCCCACGACTCACAAAATAAGCCATCTGCCATCCCTGTTCCTGCTGTACTTTAATTAAGCGTCTACCAGTCAAAGGGGGGAAAAAAAGGGGGGGGAGGGGGGCAAGAGAGGGAAAAAAAGCGGAGATGGGGGGAAAGATGAAGAGTGGAAGAAAAGCGGGCAGTAACGGAAGGGAAAAGACCTCGGGTGCTTCAGGAGTGGGCAAACCCTTTGCTGTATGGGGGCGGGCGGACACCCGTGCACGGCGCAGGAGCCCGACTGCTACGGCCGAAGTTGAGCGGGGCCGGGCGGGCCGAGGCAGCCGTACCTGGGAAGAGGAAGGCTTTGCTCCCGTTGTGCAGCCCCGGCACTTGAAGTACGCCCTCCGCCGAGCCTCCCAGCTGGAGCTCGGACAGCACGTCGATCTGCAGCGAGGGGTCGACGCCAAAGCCTGCAACTGACCCAAAAAGTGCCGTTACCTCATCCGCCGCCACGGCAACTTTTCGAGCCCCTTGCCCGCCCCTAGTCGCTCCCGACACCTGCGACCTCCCAGGGAGCTGGGCATCGCCGCCGCGACGCTCCCGCGGCTGCCCTCCCGGCGGGTCCGGCATCCGCCTACCTGGCCCCAGGCAGAGGAGAAGGCAGAGCGTGCTCAAGCGGATGCCGGACTCCATGGTACCCCGATGCGCTCAGTCCATAGTCCCCCTTCTCCGTCTGTTGCGGGTGAAAAACGTCCAGGGCAGAGGCTGGGTCCCTCCCCGCCTCTCACCGGGAGGAGCGGACCCCCCGCCACCCCGCAGCGCGCATCACGGCGGTCGCCGCGCCGCCCCGCCGCCGGCCGGAGAGGAGCGGAGCACACAAAGGCGAGGGCGGGGGGACGGGCGGGCAGCGCAGCCCTCCGCCCGCGGGCAGACAATGAGGGGAGCCCGCCGGGGCTCGCCGCTGCCGCTACCGCTCTCGCCGCCGCCCTACGAGCGAGGCCGCGGCAGCCGGGAGGCGGAGGCGGCGCGCCCGTGCCCCGCAGCTCCCCGCCCCGCCGCCACCGGGCGCGGCCCCTCGGCTGGAGAGACGCCGCAGCCGCCGCCCCCCGCAGCGCCGCTCTCCTGCCCGCCGTCCAGCGGGGACAGCGGGGCCGCCGGGAGGGGCCGCCGGTTTATGCCGCGGCCGCAGGAGCCGCCCACCACCGCCTCCGCCGGGCCGGGCAGGGCCGGGCAGGCGCCGCCCCGTCCGCCGGGGCACCGTCGGGCGCGGGTCGCACGGACTCGGGGTGGGGAGCTCCGCGGCGCCGCTGGGAAGTTTGTGGGGCTCCGCCGGGGAGCTTGGCCGGCGCGGGCGGGCAGCGGGGCGGGGGTTGCCAGCGCTCCGGGGCGCTCCCCGGACGGCCGGCGGGGCGGCCTCTGCGCTTTCGGGAGTCAGCCCGTACTGAAGTCACCACTTGGATTCCCGTCCCGAGGTAACGCCGTCCAGGTTCTGGCGGAACCTCAGCCTCATCTTTGAGCACGAGTAAAAATAATTCATGGGGGTGGAAAAGAAACTGGGACGTTTCCAGTAGTTGGCTTAAGATGGGAGTGCGCGGGGCCGTCAGCGCAGGTTCCCGGCTGCCGTGCCGCGCAGGACGGTTTTGCACAGCGGTCTCGTCCTCTGTTCCTTAACGACCCACCCCTTCCCCCCCAGCAAGTGACATTTCTGTGCCTTACTTTGTGTGCCTATCAAGGAGGCTAAGAATAGACTTATTCTTCCCATGCCTTTCATAGACTCCCAATGTGCAAGGCAGAAATGTCTTGTTGCCAGTTTGACAGATTATTCGGAATAAAAGATTGGGGTTTAATTTATTTTTCTTTTCTAGTTTCACATGCATGTCAGTAAGACCCTGATGTCAGCTGCTGATTCCAGTATTGTTTGTTGACCTCCTCCAAATATATACCTTACAATCTTTACGAAAAACAAAATATTCACAAGCTTTATAAATCTTTCCCAATGGTAATTCCAAAAGAGAAAAGGAAAAGGAATTTTTTTCCCCATGAAGATGGGGAAAAGATGACCGTGGGAGTCAAAGGTAAATCTTCTTTCCAGGCCAGACTAACCAGCTGAGATTCTCAGCAATATACAAAGCAAACACCGTCTTTTTTAAAAGAAAAAAAGGGGGAGGAGGGGAAGGGAAATATGTGTGTTTAAAGCTACAAGGAGGAGAATGCAATCCATCTCTCAACCCAGATGCACAATGTGGGCATTAGAATGTGGTTCCAGCGTGGCCCAACACCCACATGGCCCTTGGAAGAGTTACGGGCTTCTTCTCCAGATGGTGGAGCCAGTAGAATCCCACGGGAGGTGCTTCCAGAGCCACAGCCACTGCCCATTGCAACTGGTCTGAAAACCAGAAAAAAGGAATCCTGCTGCTGGTATCAGCTGTGTAAGTGGTCACACAGTGTCCCTGATGTATCTTGCATAGGCAGAAGAAATAGTGACATCTATACTGTGGTTCTGTGGGATTCTGTGATCCCACTCCCATCCTAATCATCCTAGCACGTCTTCTGCACTAAAGCTTTGTGTCCAGCCTGTTGGTGATGTGGAACTGTGCTTCTAAACTCATGAAATCTGCTGTCTGCCAGAGCAGTCTAAAGAATTGTATGTTTCCTTGGGAGAGTTAATGGGCAGCAGCCACACATTGGTGATTGTTTTCATGCTATTTCAATCACATTGGTTACAGATAACTGAACCAGAAGCAATTGAGAAGAAATAGGTTCAAAATCTAGAGCAATAATGGTGTATAATGAGCCCTAGCACCAGTTGAATCAGGCAAGCAAGTGAACAAACCAAAAGAGGCAAATATCTGCCTTGAATGCTTTACATCTGCCTGCAGATGCTGACATTTTCCATTAGCCCAGGCTGCCAGAGTGGAAGAAGTATGTATAATCAGGTGGAGTCCAACCTTTTGATAATCCATTGCTCTCTCAATAGATCTCCAGGGAGTGGCCACTCATCTTCATGTCACATACATGAAAAATCACTCAGAACACCATCCAGCCCACTTTATCTATCCCCTCTTTACGTGAAGCCTAGGGCAGACATTGTACACATCACACAGAACCGTGTTTCTGCTTTGTGAGATGTCAATAGTGACGTAATTCAGCTAGCTAAGAACTGAACAGCAAAATGAGAATTTCTAACAATATAGAAACTATAATATTGATGATTAGATCTCTCAAATAGTTGGGTAAACCTAATATGTATTTCTATCCATGGAATCACTTTCTGATCACATATAGTTTTGCAGTCTTTCTGGGCATGTGCCTTCTTAAATCCGAATGTTCTGGAAATACCTAAAAGAAAAGGGGTTTTATGCCTTCAGCTGACTGGAATGCTCTTCCCTTTGATGGAAATCATGTCTTTTAGCCAAGAGATCTATATGCATCTCATACTGAGGCTCGCCATAATCTCTACTGCACACATGGCAAAGGTGACAGACCTAAGAAAATCATACAGCATATACATATCCATAGTAACCACACATTGGTGAAAGCACAGTATTCCAATTCTTTCTGTATTAAGCAAGGCCTCTGTCTCCAGAGGCCCATTTCAGATATTAACTTTAAAATTACTCTCTCGGCAATTTTCAAGGGTCTCCAGAGTCCAGACATCTCTCAGCTATCTTTTGGTTTGGTTTGGTTTTTTTGTGAGGTAAGATAGTTCCGATCCCCACAAATGCTAGAGGTGGGATTACTCAAGGAAACATCTGTGGAAGACACAGATAATCTTTTGCACTGACTATGAGACTTCTGTGACATTCTTTAGAATACCAACTGGTCATAGATATTACTACATCAACAGTGGAATAACTTCCTCTTCAAGAAATCTCTAGGAGGAAATAACATCCTGTAGTTCCACAGCAATGGACATATCAACATTGCTATACATCAGTTTGTCCAAGTAAGAGTGAAAAGACTTTCTGAGGAGCTGACTTTGGACCCAGCAACCACATCTCCTGGAAGGGGGAATGGCTCTGGTGGTGATGTCCCAGGTGAGCCTCCCATACTTTAGTCACATGAGCAAGAGCACATTGTATAGCACAACTCTGATGCTCTGTAATACAACTGACTTGTATATAAACAGCCTTCTGGTCATCATTGTTTCAATTTCAATGAGATGTTTGGATTAAATAAATATCACAATATTGACACCTCCTCACCAAAACCTCTACTAGTAGGTCTTCTGAATAATGACTAATATTTGCAATGGTTTTCATGCCAAATGAAGAGATAAAGGATGTGTTACGAGCCTCAAATTCATGAATGATTTCATTGCAAAGCGAATCTCATATTAATTACACTCATATTAATTATATGCTAATAAACTGAACCAAGTAAAGCTCTTAAAGCATGCAGACGACAATCCTGCACTGGGGAAAGCATTACCTCTCTTACTGCAGCTTATCTGGGTCTATTTATTTTTAAAGAAAAACATGAATATTTTATTCACAATAGTTTTACCCACATATTCCTATGCTAGAACCTGGAGAGTCGCTGTGAATTTAAGAAATCATGAGGAATTGTCACTGACCTACTTATGAAACACTGATGCAACTTTTTTTTTCTGAGAGTACAGAAAATAGCATTCCTTATATTGTGAGACACACGTGGTTGTTTACTCAACATTGTAGCTCTTTAATGCAGCATTTATACAGAAAAATATTTGTAAAACATGACGTTCCATAATGAGTACTTTTTGAAGTGGAACAAGGAGAATAGTGTGTTGTCATAGAGAAGCAGCTTTTAATTTGAGTAAATTTGATACCGTTGGGGACGAAGTCTTCTATTAGTTACAGTCAGGAAAAATGCAGGCAAATGATGCTGCATCAGTTTCTGTTAATACCATTCAACATGGACTTCTGTCTGCACCATTATATCATTATGATCCAGATTTTCTGTCTACGAAAGCAATCATGTGTAAAAACCATACAGTTGTTGTGTGATGCGTAAAATGCCATGAGGGACTAAGGTGAGACCACCAAACTCATTTTCACTTGTTTCCTAAATGATGGATTCAACAGTGAGGAACAAGGCTCAGATGCTGTTCTTGAGTAAACCTCAGGTGTTTATGAGAGACAGGGTTTTTTTGCCAGCTTCCTGACCAGATCTGGGAACTTCTCCTGTGGCATCTTCTCTCTCCAAAAACATAAGTACCTTTATTTCTTTCTATAACGCAGGTGATTTACTGTTGCTGCTTCATTAGCTTCCTCACAGCTCCTGTCTTGCATAGTGTTCTCTTCACAATTCCCCAAATGCTTTCTGCCCTTTAGCAGCTTTCTCTTGCAGAGGTGCTCTCGCTCGCTCCTTCCCCCTTTCTCACACACAAGCTTGAATGCACGTCCTCGCCTTTGCTCATCTTCTCTTTGCAATTTGTCAGTCTTGCATCCTCCCCTTGGCAAGAGCTGGTGCCTATATTAGCATCCTGCAGGCTGCAGGTTTCCTGTCTCAGAAATGCACTTCGCCTTTCTGACCAGGAAAGCCTCGGAGATCTTAGGATTTAAAAGCAGCACTTGGCAAAGACTCAGTAAAGACTGTCAAACTGACTAAGCTACACACCCAACCGTGACAGTACCAGCCCTGTTAAAGAGCCTTGGCGTCAAAAGCATTCCTCTCAAGCATGCACCAGATGAGGAGATGTCACCCATTTTAGTTACAATTATGAATGTTTCATACAGATTTGATATTGCTCCACTTGTAATTGCAAAAATTACCATCAGAAAACAGAGCTGTGATACAAAGGCTACAGCTATTCACAGAACACACTTTACGTCTCTTAAATTTTCACGTCTTCCTGTTTTTTTATATCACCTTCACTAGAGGATACTTCACATCTTGCGTCGGAGGTTGCAGTTTTGGCAAGTGAACTGGTGCAGTCAGCAGTGGGAAAGCAGCGTCAGGAATGGGGGAGATTGAAGAGTTGTCATTATAGCCGCATTCTTCTGAGCACAAAAATAGAAATGGAGGCAATTACATTAATGAGAGGTAGAGGTGAAGGTATTTTTCAGAAGTTCTCCCAAAGATTCTTATTTGATTCAAGGGCAAGGAAGAAAAGCTGGAAGTCAAGACCATGCTCTCTCTTTCCCAAAATTGAACTTAGAATCTTCGGAGTTGCAAGGTGTCCACACTAGCATTCCTTGCTAGAGCCTTGTTTTTCCTATGAGCTTTTTTTTCTACCTCCAAGAGGGTGCATATCCCTTTGATTTAAGGCAGAAGTGATAGACTGCCTTGCTGGCAGCCTTCACACATGATGATGCCTAAAAATGGCTTTTCACAGAAATCGTCGGCTAGGGGTGCTGGCATTGTATCTGGCACGTGAAACCATATGAATTAAGAAGTGGACAGTTCATGATCAGGATTTAATTATCTCAGTTCTGTCATTCCAGACCACAATGGCAATTAGACAAGATTAGAGGTAAACTACCCTGACCCAAGTGTGCTCTGTGTTTTAATCATTTTGCCATCTGAAGTATTGTCCCTATTAAAAAATGGATCAGTGTAACCACCACAAATATTTATGATAACAAAGCTGAAATAGGAAGACCTTAATCTGGCACGTTTTACACTTGTAATAAAGAAAAAAATCTACACAGCCTTCACTGGAGCCAGATAGTGAGTGTGAGTCTCTGAAAGAAGGTGGGTGCACTTTTTTTTCTTCTTCCACCACCTAATGTAATATGGTAATTCCATCTGCAAATATCGAAGTGGAGGGTGGATTTCTCAGAGCAGAAGACTCCCTGCTGTAGTATGCAGAGGGAAAACAAAATCCAGCAGCTGAGAATCAAATCAGAACAAATCCATACTTGATGGTAGAATTTGTTAATGACTGTGAGAGGCCCAATGATTACTCCAGGCTTTATTTTCATTAAAAGCAAGTGCCATTTTAGAGAACATGTTGTTCTCACAGGTTTGACACAGATGTTATGTGACGACACTTAGAAGGTGCTGTGGTGGTTGAAGTCAGTAGATAGATTTCAGGCAACTTTGGATCAAGGACCAGATCCAGACCACATCCCCAGATCCCACTCTTTCAGGAAGAACAGTAGACACATGTGGTACTGGGCTCTGCTTTATTTATTGTGGACACAAACTGCCATATCAACAAATTCCCCAAATCTCGCACAGGTAATTTCAAAGAAATCCTGTCTGTCTGGTGTGAGTGGGACTGCAGGGGAACACAATATTAATACCTGTCATACAGACATTTAATTTTCAGTTGAGCAAAGTCAGATTTTGGCTCTTGCATGGTAGAGAGAGAAAAAAGTAGCTTAAAATGTGCTTATTACCTCAAAGGTACAAATTTAACAGTTCCTAGTATACTCTAATTACTTCTGCAATATCTGGAAAGTATCATAGGATTTCTTACACTGCATAACAAATAATGGTCTTTTCAAACTTGATCTGTGTAGTTTTCATACCCAAAGGCATACTTACTGGGCAAGCTGGAATAGCTTCCATGACTCTATCAAGTCTATCAGATAATTAAGAAGGCCTTCAAGTAGCATAGCATTGTGCAGTAGTATTAACACATCATCAGACTCCAGTTTTTAAAGGATCTTGGATTTCTACTGCCTAGAGAGAAGATGAGGAGCCAGTCTGGGCATTGAGATAGACACCTGAGACTCTTCTGCTGGGAGACCTGTAAAGACTCATTGGCTCAGATGCCATGTTGCTGGGACACGGGCCCAAAGAAGGAAGTTTAAAAAGCATTGCACTCTGGCATTTCAGAGTTTGAGGATTTCTGAGCCCTGCCTCATGGCACAGACTAAACATGCCTGGTGCCAGTCTCACCAAATCTTTCTGCAGCTGAAGGAAGACCTGACTTGCACCACCGGGAAGAAGAATTGCACACTACACGTTAGTCCAGCCTTCATTGGATTAGTCCTACAGATTTAGTAAAAGAAACCTCAGTTCCAAAGAGATAGAACCAATAATCTCGTAATAAATTTGACTGGCAATTCCAGAGTGTAAACATACTTCATCTATTTTAAAATGTGTGCAATTGTAGTGTTTCTTTTTAAGCCACAAAATGCAAATTCTCCATTAATTAATGCAGCAAAGTCATTACTGAACATGATACTAAATAAATTACATTATTCTCCTTTTGGAATAAACAGAAGGAAGATAACTATTTGGGCCTATATTTTCTTTAAAACAATAATTTATTGAAAAATTCTAACACGTATTTTAGATCCCACTCTTTGTCCATTTCATAGTAAAAAAGCACATAGGGCTAGAGGCACCAGGTTCAAGTACCTGCTTCATCTGATTACAGCATGTGCTTCTTCCTGGCTTATCTCTGTTGCTAGTGAGCACCCAACTCTTGAGTTATTTCTAGCAGAAAATTATTTCACCATAAAACGCTTGATTAGTCTTAATCTAAGTGGTCTGTTTTTCAAAAGTCTGAGCACTAGACATTTCTCATGAACATCACTTGCAGTTTTATCGTTACTTATTCAGGCACATGTAAAGACAAGGATTCTATATTTTAACATGTTGTCTTGGCTATAGGAGTTAGACTGTTAATAGGGACAGATGGCAGCCAATAGCTTTGATGCCATCACTGATGGCAAAACAAAAGCTGGGAACTCCTTGCATCTTTGGGTTTGAATTCTAACAGCAGTGTAACCTTGAGAGATAAATTTAACATCTAAAATAACATCAGTGCTTTCTTCTCGGATGGAGAAGTAGATTCAGGAGGCAGGCATGCTAAATCACAGGTGTGTAAGTAACAGAAAGGCAGACATACAGGAGGGGTGGTTAAGAAACAAATACCAACTTGGCAAGAAATGACGCAAATGTAAGTAATTTTAATAGAAGGGATTCTCAAAAGAGAGTCAGATTTTTTTAGAGGATGATAAAGATAGGAGTCAAAGTGTGCCACCTAAATCACTGAAAGGAACTCAGGATATATAGGAGAAACTGACTGTTAGCACACAAATTCTAGTGCCCAGAAAAACAAATTCAGGGCTGTAAATACACCACATATCTGTGGATCAAAATGGTTAAATATTAAGAAATGCTATGTTAAATGGAGTTCATTAGCTTAATAACAAGGTTTGGCTCAGAAAGTATTGTCCCAAGCACAATAATTACAATGAGAATAATTATGATATCCTTACCTACACAAGTATTTCCCTTGAAGCTGAGAGAATTACAAGTATGGATGAATGGAATCATATTCAGGCTAACTAATTTAAGCAAAATATCAGCATTTAAAACATGGTGTTTTCTTCCAGAGAAACAGTTTGGTTTTTTTTTAAACATGATTCATAACTTTAGAGTGGAAGTTATTTATAACCAGATCTCCATAGTTCAGAAGAAAGAAACCAGGAAAGGCACAGGATAATTAAATGGTAAAATGAAAGGATTCATTTTGATCCCCAAAGCACCTTTTAGGAATAGATATCCAGTTAATGCAATGCAAATAAAATGCAAGATTTGACAGTCAAGATACAACTCATACAGAAAGATGAAGCTCAGAAAGTATACAAAACCACTCAGACACATGATGACAAATAAGTGATGCAAGTAAATCACATATGGAAAGCTGACTACTATATGTAAGCTTAGTAGACTCCTAGGTGTAAAAGAAGAAAGCAGAGGGTGAGAAAGGATTGCAGCAAAGGTAAATTAATTATTTGGGTGTCAGGAAAGAAGGGCTGGGGGTGAGTCTTCACTCTGAACTTACACAGAATTATGTGAAAGCCGTGTTAGAGAAAAGATATTAAAAATATCAGTGGTGTAACAACTCCAGAAAGATATGTTCCAGTAATTCGTGGCAGCAAATGGAATTCATCAGAGATTCTGAGGAAAGCCTAAGAATTAAGCACAATTTCAGCCTACTGTAATTTATCATTAAAGATATGTAATTCATCATTAAAACAACTACTCTACTGGATAACTGGAAAATGGCCAATACTGTGGCAATCTTTAAAGTAGCCCTAAAGATTGACCCTCAGAACTGAAATCTAGTGAATCTTAATTCATTAATGCAGAAAATAGTTGAGAAAACCATTTAAAATAGTTATAAAACATCTACAGGTGATATGTAGGAGACATAGAAAAAAATCAGGATTAATGAACTGCAAGTCAGCACAGATCAGCAGAAATAAATTGATGTACTTATCAGCTAGGATAAATTGTTCGTTCCTAACCTATTCAAATGTTGTAAAGAGTTAGCAAAATATTGACTAAAAGAGAATCACGGGGTATGCATTTACAGAGACAGTTGATAATATCATTCACATGAGGCTTTTAAGGAAACTCGGTAACCCTGGGGTAGGAGATAAGGTCTTTATTGTGGGTTAAAGAGAGAGAAAAGGATGAGGATGAATGGCAGATGATTGGAATGGAAAGGTGGTAAGAGTTCAATGCCGCAGGGACTGTACCAGAGGATCGCTGCTAGGATTAATTCCACTCTTTCTCTGGCCCCATCTATTTATTAATGACCAAGAAGAGAGGGAATACAATGAGATGGCAAAAATGCTGACAACACAAAGCTGCTAAATTAGATAAAACTAAGGTGGCTGTAAATAACTCTTGGGACTTGTTGCAAAGTTAGCAACAGGAAAAGAAATTATGTTCAGCATAAGCAACTGGAGAGATATGGTCATAAAGTAAACTGCTTAAACTGCTTATACTCAGTAATGGGGTCCGAAAAAATTATGGGATAGCCTTGCAGATTTGCATTTGGGAGAGAACTAGTACATTTTGTTGCTGATTTACAACTATAGGGATTATTTTAAAATAGCAGATAGGACAAAGTATCTTCTATTTGTCTATTTTAATTGTTTGGGTTTCATTTTATCTGAACCTTCCTAATCTCTGAGTGGTGCTCAATACATACGGTAACATATCACCACTGAGAAGGACAGTGTCTGCCTCTCTCTTCATAGCTAAGAAATCTTGGCAAGCAGATGGCTCTGAATGGTGGGACCAGCTAAGCAGTCTGTCACAGCCTCATTCTTTCACCCAGTCTCAGAGCCAGAGAACTCCTGCTGCAGGAGTTTTATATCTCTTCATAAAAAAGACTGATGACAGGCTAAAGATAGCCTCTGCTTACATAGGGCAAGTCAAACTGTGCATAGAGGAAAATGAACAACCTGTCCTTACTGCAAGATATTTTTCACGGATTAGAGTGCTCATGGGAGGGAAGTTGCTGAAAGCTCACTTTGACCAATACACCAAAGCATCTCCTTTCCTCCTTCTGACCCCAAATGGGTCCTGAAAACATGAAAGGGAGAAGGAAGAGGAGGAAAATGCCAGGAGTGCACTGAAAACCTTACACCGAGCTTGAAGATTTCTTTCCCTTGCACTGGTGTACACGTGGAGTAGCTCAGCAAAGTCCAGCGAAGAGCTGCCTCAGCAATAGGCCTGCAAGAGAGAGCAGAGCAGAATATGGATGGACCAGCACTTGAGTACTCAGCTATCATTGCCAGTACCCAGCCCCACAATGTGGATGCTGCTGGCATCTCCATTACTCTTACTTAGTCCTTTGGGTAAGCTCAGACCTAAACAGGCAAAGACGACATGACTTACAGGCACAGGCTGATTTCCCAGGACAACAAGAAGGCTCTACATACTTGCCTTAATATTTTTCTGTAGACAATCTCTAATGAATGGAAGGAAGGTAAACATTTTCCCTTTCCCCACAATGAAGTTATACACAAATGGAATGGGAAATTCGTTCGTCACCTGTTCAGGTGACTAAGATATCACTTAGGGGATAGGAATAACTCAGTAAGGACAGCATAAACACAGAAAGTCTAATCTTGTATGAAAGCTTGAGGGAAGGGAGGAGAATAAAGGACATGAAACACAGAAACTGTAATCACAGCTGCCCTCTTTGACCTTTCCTACTTGTACATAGCTACTGTTTTCCTCATTTGTTTTAAAGTATATATATGAGCAGAAACACATATGATCTTCCAAGCTCAATACATTCTACTCTGCTACTAATTCTTTCACAACTCTGCTGCAAATTGTTGCCACGTACATTTTGGAGCACCATTAGCTGCTTTCACAGCCATATAGCACAGAGGGGCTCATGGCCATCTTATGGTCAATCAGTTTGCTCATCTCTCCCTCCTCCAGTTCATGAACCCCTTTCCTACAGCAAAAGTTCTGGTGATTAGTCTTCAAGGGCATGATTTTGCACTTTGGATTATTAAATTTCATGCTGTTTCTATTCTGCTGTTCCACAAGGTCATCTAATTTTTCCTGCATAATAATCAAGTCTTCCTCTGGTCTGTATTAGCTGTACGTACCAGCTTTATATTATCTGCAGATTTTGCAAGCATACACCTAGTTCTTGCACCAAGGTCACAAAGGAAAACTCAAACCAGAGTGGGCCCAAGGCTGCCCTTACAAGGAATGTAAACTATTGCTCTCTACTCCTGTAATCCAGCAACCTTCTCTGTTCTACAACATCAGGATTAAGCGTCTGTCATCCATCACTCAAATATTAGTTCTTGTGAGAAACACTTTGTCTCAACAATTTCTAGCTGAGACAATTTCTTAGTTCTAGATAGATTAGGTCCAGCTTTTGTTTGCTTTTTAATCTATATTTATTCCTTAAAATATTTTCTGAGGTTTATATAGGACAAAATCCAGCTGAGCTGTGATTATCTATATCTCCATCCTTCACTCCTTTTTTTTTTTTTTTTGCCTTTTGCTCATGCCATGAAGCAGCATCCTCCCTGGACATGGCAGCAGGAGGGGTACCAGCAGAAGACAAGCACTCTGCCAACATCTCCTGGGAAGCAGGGGAAGTATCAGGATAGAGAGAAGTAATGTTTGGGACATCACCCAGTCCTACTTTTGGTTTCATTTGGTTTGTTTTTCACTAAATCTTTAATAGGGTTAAAAAACACACAGGTTCATTTCATGCAAGTGGCATTTCTTTTCAAAGACCCTGAGAGACTCTTAATGAAGGTAAAGAGCATTCAGAAGAATCTCCCTGTACTGGCAAGGACTCCACATAGGTCTTGGCTGTCCTTTAGCTTTCTCAAAACACATGAATATTGGGGCACAGAGGGGAGCATTCTTGGGAAAGACAGGGATGAAGGCCAGGCCATGCCAGAAGCTGGGTAAAACTGCAGCCTGAGGATAGACTCAGAAAGCAGTGAGGGCAGGACTGCTGAGCAGTGATGATAGATAAGCTCATCCACCAAAAAATGAGCCAGAGCAGCTCAAAGGGACCAGCTCCCACATCCCAGTGACAGAGAAGATGTGGTCAGGATTATTGCCAGTAAATTATTGCCAGTAAATTATTTGAAGTGTTTGCCCTGCTTGTGGCAGATTGCTCAGGTTTTCCCTCTCAATATGTTTAAACCCTACAATAAAATTTCTGTTTGCTTAAGGCCATCTGCCTAACTCACACTTTGGGAGTGGGGAAGTGTCACTCGCTGCTTGCCCAGACTGGAGCCGAGTTTCCCACATTTCCAAGTGGGCGATGAAGCCAGCCTTGCCTCAGGTGTTTACTAAAGACAGCTCAAAACCGGATGAGGCCTTTCAAGCTGCCAGTCAGTTCTGGGCTGCTTGCTCTCCCAGAGCCATAGGCCTTGGCAGCTGGCACGTCAGCTCCCGGCCAGCACTGCACTGAAGCAGCAAGGCAGTGCCTGCTCCGGGCCTGCCTCCCACCTGCCGGGCTGCAGCAGTCGCAGAGCTGCCTCACGCCTCGGGCACTATCACACAACATACTGTAGGATTGCGCCCTCTGTTTTGCATTTGCCTCGGGAAAGGATGACTTTCATCACCTGGTGATCCTCATTCACAATCCAGCACTACCCCCTTCCCACATCCTGGAACAGGATTCCTTCTCTGTTTGGCCATATCTGGATTAACCTTTCATTTCTGCCTGCCAGATAGTAGTTCCCACACTTCTTACCTTTGTGTTCTGTTTTTATTTCAGAGGATATAGTACCCCCTGCTATTTATTTTCATTTTCATCATGAGGTGCAGCCCACTGAAGTTTTTTAACATTTTTGGCTTATCTCTGCATTTTCTGACCTTTGAGACCTCTCTCTCCTAACTGTCAGTTCCTTTTCCATTAGAGACAGGTTTCTTCTCACTCTTAAACACTTTATGTAGGTGATTATTTTTGCCAGACAGGTCAAGTTTCCTTCACTATCATTTTACCTTTGTGCCTGCAATGCACAAGAAAACTCTTAAATAAAACACACTTCTGATTTAAATTAACTCCAAGCCTCCTTCACATTACAATTCCTGAGCTACTCACTCCACCGAGTCTTATTTCACACACTAAAAAATTGCTGGGCTGAATCCAAAATCTCAGTTACAGACTTATTTTAACCAATAAATAATCACCTGATCAAAGATGACTTTTGACCAGCCATTCCTTTGTAACTCTGTAAGGATTGTAAGTTTAAAGCAGGATCAGCTCTGGCTGATAGAGTGACCCTGTTGCAGAACGTGCAGACCTTATCCAGAACTTTACAATTACTGGCAACATGACTTTCCAATCTATATATACAAGTTATATGCTCTTACCAGCACATAATTCTTCCATCTACAGACATCTCCACCCGTATCCACAGCTGAGCCTGGGGAGATCCACAACAGATGGCTCTGACAGAAACATATTTTCTACTCTGTGCCTTCTGTTCATCAGAAAGCTTCTGTTACTGTACCTCTTATTCCCACCATAAAGCTCTGCATGACTTACTAACACCTTTTCTTGCCCTTCATGATTATGCAGTTTCCCCATAAAAAGCCTAAAAAGGAGAGAAGTTTTTGATGGCAGCACCCATATTTTGCTTTGATTCTTAGGATGTTTGCTGTTTTTCTGAAGGCTACATACAGCTAGCAGCAAGCAATTACATGAGAATATTGTCTTTCATTAAAGAACAAAAAAAAAAAAAAGAAAAAGAAAAAGGAAAAGTGCTTGTCACTCATATAGATAAAAGCTTGAAAATATGTCTCAGATGGACCTAAATATTCTGGAGGAAAAAAAAAAAAAGAAAGGAAATGAGATATCTGAAGTTATTTTTAAATAAAAAAATCCCAGTGTAAGCAATGTCAAGAGTTTTGGTTTTGAGCAATATCAAGAGCTATGGTTTTGAGCATTGAACTGGGTAGTAAAACTGTGCTGAACAGAGGGAGAGACAACCAGAGCCAGCTCGATGCCTGTGTATGCTGTGGAAAAGGAGAGTGAACCCATGCACAGAACAGACCTGCAGAATTCACAATTCTTGCATTAAATTTGCAAATGTCCTATCATTGCTACCAGGCGCCACGAGGCGAAGCAGATTTCATAACCCGAAAGTCTTCTCAAGCAGCTAGAAAAGTGGTATAGAGCAAATTTTTACTGGTAGTAGGCTTTAAAATATTTTATTACACATGCAATGATGTAGAAAGTGGTTTAATCTACTATATGCTCCTAATCTAAGGGATGTTTATCATACTTCTAAGACACTTTGAATAAGGAATATGGACCATGTCATTCTAACAGTGAAAATGCTGGAGTAGTCCAATCTATGAAGCAAATGTATTCTAGAAGGAAAACCTTTCTTCCCTGATCTCACAGCTCTCTGTAATACACTGTATTTGGACTCAGGAAAGGCAATACTAAAATTGCAATGTTCATTTCTGTGTATATTAAATAACTCTGAATAATATCTGTTAGAAAAAGACACATTAGCATCCAGTACGTGTTAGAAGAGGAGCATGTGAACCTCTGACAATTCAAGTGAATTACACAAATAGATTTTTAAAACCTTGGCAACTAAGAAAGAGCTCAATCAAACACACAGCACTAAAAGTCTTCCTTTAATTTCTGACCTAATTTTGGAAACATACTTTCTCTCCTTTGTTCCTGCATTTTATTGTTTTTTCCATCCTTAGATGTTAATAATACACTTGTGTCATTTTTCAGCTGGATGTAGAGACCGCGTGGATGCCATCTTACTGTTCACAAGGTTATCGTAAATAAAGCAACATAGAACATAAATAAGGAGCAGAATAACATGTAATGCAATTTTGAAGAATTCACACCACTGTTATTCATCTTCTGTGACCATTTAATAGAGGAAGTGTCTGAAAGGACGGATGGGAATTGAAAGCAATGCACTTGGTGGAAAATGGAGATTACAACTATCCCTCTAATAATTTGAAACTGATTCTCAAGCTTCTTCAAAAATAAATGCAGAGCTCAAGGTCAGAAAATACATTACTTAGAATCAACCATTAGAATGCAGAACAGCCCCATAGTAGATTTTGCTGTCTGCAGACATCCTACATTTGTCTTCATCAGCAGCAGAGTATCCAGGTTACTGCAAGTGTCTTGGAGTACCAGGCTCAAGTAGTTTATTGATTGCAATGTACAAGTAGCTATGCAACAGTAGGAAAAGTGAAAATACACTGTCCATCACACATGGGGTTACATGTACCACCGATGATGAATTCTGTAGGTCTGCCCCAGTGTTTGGCAAGCCACATCTGTAAGCACTGACCAACAATATTAGTGGGGAAATGTTTCCATGGTAATAGGCATAACTCCTTTCTCTCCCCTCCACTCCTGCTTCTTTCTACCTCCTCCTGGCTTGCATTCTTGATAGATTACTCTGCAACAAATCAGTAGCACATTGAAGATACTTTTGGATAGTAGTCTATAAGACATGTTAACTCTGCTTTGTGGGTGACATGCTGTGAGGGAGGTAGGCAACCAAGGAATACCTCTAGTCCTCTTTGAGAAGATAGCCAAGATAGGAATGAACTTGTAGCTCTCCAACACATGATTATCCCATTCTTCAGTATCATTCAGAATACCACTTTGAGCAGCTTACCACACAGCCTTACTTTCTCCAGAATCATTATTGCATTCTGATTTTAAGAAACACACTTTTCTTCTTTTGGATTGCTCAGCACATTTCTGTCTTGTACTGATCTATTGTCTGTGGTTTTGACCAGCAGTAATCTCTTTTTTACAGCTCTGTGGAAGCAGATGGAAAATCTAAAGTTTCAGCTGCCCCCAAATTGTATCATCTCCTGGGGAAGAAGGATAGACTGGGGAAGAATTTGCATTCCCACTGCTGTTGCTTGTAGTTTCCTTGGCAGAGGGTGCCTGCTAACAGTGAGACACCCTGGCACTGAATGTCGAAACGGTGATAGGCAGCAGCAGCAGCTTCTCTAGCCCTACTTCTGCCCTTTTGAACTAGGTGCAGCACTGCATATTGACCAGATGCATACGGATAAGGCAAAAGTCAGGGATGTATTTGCTCAGTGTGAGTCTCTTGCACACTCTGCACCAGCTGTGCTGTTTCCCCACCTCCTCTGTTGTGTCACTGCCTTGCAGCCCAGGTCCAGTTGCTCTGCTGCTGACTGCAAGAGAGGTAAAGAGAGGCAGCATCAATACTGGAAGACATAACACAGTGGCTCCACCAAACTGTGAAGCGGACAGAAATAATTCATTACGCCTTGTCAGAAAGGAGAAGAGTGCAGACCTCATCTGGTGTGTTTAAAGAAGCCAGAGAACCTCTCCTTTAAGATTAAACAAAACAACCAGATGGGATGCCAGAACTCTCTGCTATTTCTCGACTCAGAATACCTCTCTGTCCCATTTCAGCCTGCCCTGGGAAATAGTTGCCTTTGCTCTTTAGACTCTAGGATCTTTAAAGGTGGAAAGTGAAAGACAACCAGGTGTAATGCCAGCCACATCATTTCTTTCAGTGCTGCAGGTCTCAATTGCATGTCTTGATCACAGTAGCCTGCTGAGTCACCTAGGTGCCAGAGGATCTCTAAATTAGTAGAGTACATGTACAGTTCAGGGTGCAGAGAAGTGTTAAGTTCCAATAAAAAGACCCCAAAAGATGAGGTTGCTGTTACAGGAGCATTTAAATTATTTTATGCCTCTAACTCCAGCTTTCTCTGTGTAACTCCAGGACTTGTTTTCTGCACTTAAGTGGGGTCAGCACCAAAGGATGCAGCTCATCTCCATCTGTTTTATGGGTCTCTGACACTAGCCAGTGTGCAGCAGTTTCTCTGAATATGAAGAGTTCCTCTTCTTATTCCTCTTGTTCCTTTTCTTTCTTCCTCCTCATCCTCTTCTTCCTTTTCTTATCCCTCTTCCTCCTCTTCTTCCTCTTCCTCATATAAAAGATCATATTAATTCACCTTCTAGGTGAGCTTTAAAATTTCAGACTTTATCCCTCAGTACTTCATCAGAATAGTTGTATCAATCTTATATCTTTCTGAACATGGCCCATGGAGAGAACTCTACAAAGCAGACAAACATGGAACAGGCTTATAAAAGACGAAAAAAAGAGTCCCAAGAGGTACAGAGCTGAACAGCAGCAGACCATAATGTTAGGGGAAACAAAAATACTTCAAAATTGAGTTGGGTTTGAAGGATATGCCTCACCCATTTCTTACCACTTTGCTCAATAGATCATATTGGAAGAAAACAAAAATCAAGTAGTTCTCCTAGAAACTAGTGGGTGTGAAGAGCAGAGCCCTACTGTCATTCTGTGCAGCAGCTACACCGAAGAAAGCTGTTACTGAAATAAATATGGGGCCATATCCTGCTGGTCTTATTTATTTTGTCAGTCTCATGAAAGTTGATGGCTCATGCGAATAAATGAGAAGCATTTAGCTTGAGGTGACAGCAGGTAAGCCCTCTAGCATTGGGAGAATGGAAGTGAGGCTGCCCAAGATTAGAAATCTAATGTTCCCCCTAGATTAATCTAAATAGGGAAGACTGAAGCAGTGTGGTGTTCAGCCTACTGTACAGCAATCCATCATTAAAAATAGAAGAGGCGGAGAAGAAAAATAAGATGAGGAAAAAGTAAGATTTCTCAGCAGATAGGTTTCTAAAAGGTACTTTTCTCAAAAAAAAAAAAAAATGGCCTGCAAGGACTGCATTTGCATATTTAATCATTGCTTTTTAAAGATCTTTCCACTTCTTTGAAATTTCAAAGCAGAAGGAATTTATTAGTAAAATGACATTTTGTATTGAATTTGAATATATTATAGCTTTGATGATAACCTTTATCCAACAAGAAAGATTTTTTCGGATGTAGTCTCATTTAAAACTAATAGATATACATTCTGTGCAGCCAAATGTTTAATGTGCTACAAGTATTGCTACCATTTTTGTTTCTTGTTAAAAGTCTTTAGAACTATGCAGCCACAGCATGGTCACTTATGTTAATCTTTTCATAAATAAGAAGTCTTGTTACAAGTAAATTTTTAAAGGAAATTTAGTCTTGCACTATGAATGCTTGTGGGAAGAGATGGAGTCTCACAAAGACTTCAATTCACTGGTCCACACCAACAGCTTTAAAATACATATGAAAATCTGTAATGAGACCTGTGATTTTCCTGTAATCAGTTCACCCCATTAGAAGCATAACATTTACGGACATTATTCTATAAAGGGCATGGAAACCAGTTTCAGTTACCTTATGGTACCTTTACATGGAACAACTGAGCCACCTTGTAACCTGTCAGGTTCATTTCAAGTGTGCATAGTGCAAATTATACTTTTCCCTTTTGCTATCTATTCCCTATAGTCATGGCAGGAACAGCTTGCACCAAAACTGTCAGTTTTATAGCAAAAATCTGTCAACATGCAATACATATTCTGTGCAAAAGTGTCAGGGTGCATTTTCCTGATGTGCATGTCATGCATCGTTTTCATCAATCTTTTATTTTCAGGAGAACAGAAAAAAAGCTTTTTTTTTTCTTTGCAGGAGAGAAAAAAAAAAGAAAGCAAGTAGAATTTAGTTAACATTCCACTTCTATTTTCTTCAGGAAGGCAGAACTTTGTTTCATCTTCTAGTATACGTTCTACACACTGTACACTTGTTTCTAAAAATATTAAAAAAACCCACATCACAATATTGACTGGATGTCCAGAGTTTTGCATCTTGTGTCTTCTCCCTGACAGTTAAGTGTCTCTACAATTATCCAGTGCCAGCTTTCTACCTGCTTAGACTTCTGTGTCATACAAATGCTGTATAAATAAGAGAATAAGTATGTGCCTTGGAAAATGATACAGAATTGATGAAAAACCTGGGGGGTAAGTTAGTATTTTTGTGGCATAAATTTTCATATTAGATTATAATTGCTACATGCAACAGGGTGATAGGTACTCAGAAGTGGAAGCAGGTGGATGGGCACTTAATTTCTCTGAGTATGGAGTGAATAGCTTACATATAAGGGCAAGTGGGTGACAGACATTATTCCTTCCCTGAAGGCATGAGTATTTCCCCCATTGTAGATGGATAGCACACTGTAATTTCATATCTGTTCTCATTCAGATAAGCTTCTCACTGATAAGAGTAAAGCAGGTATGGATTTATTGGATGGAGAGAATAGAAAGTTTAAAGGAGCTGTAACCGCCCTGCTCAACATGACTTACTACAGCAGATATGTCCCTCATCCCAGGACATAAGACATAACACAACCTTCCTGCCTGCACTTGATTGTACTGTGGCTTTAGCTTCCTATGGAGGAAAGCATCACATTTTTCTTCAGTACTTCTCTTGTCCCAGAAGAGCTGATAACATGGAAAGTTTTTTGTTAATATGGACCATCATTAACAATTCAAAAAGATATTGTTCAAGATAAACTGTATCACATTCTTTGCAGATAATAATTCAAGATATCCATAATTTGAGCACTCTAGAAAGTTAAGATCTTATTGCTTTGACAACAAATTAACTCAGTCCACAAAACATGGTCAAAAAAACCTAAAGAAATAAGAAGAATAAGAAGTAAGGTAGGCACTGAGTTCTTCTTGAGAAGGCTTCTCAGTTTTCTACAGGACTGTCCAGGAAAGAATGGTGGACAGGTAGATTCCTTTCACTTCACTTGAGACATCTGGAATACAAGTGCTTCCATCTGAGCTCATCACACTAAATTCCCTCCATCTGAAGGAGACATTTCTAGGTGTTGATTCATCTGGTCTGTTTTTGATGTCAGCTTCAGGGTGAGATAATAATAGCATAGAACATCCCATTTCCCCCTATAAAGGAAGTATAGATAACCAGCTCAATCCTAGATGTGTACTGATTCATCATCAGGCAGAGTAAGTTTTTCACAGTCTAAAGCAACTTAGAAAATTGATCCAAGACCTACTACTAGCTTTGCCTTATGCAATGAGAAGTCTGTACTTGCCAGAGGTGTGTGGGTCCATTCTGAAAGAGAGTAAATTTAAGAGGCTTAAATGGAGCTTTTATCAATCACACTGAATTGTGTTAAGAAACATTATTTCCTTAAACCGATGTCAATGAACAGTGCAGTATGAAGTTCCATTCCCTAGTATCAGCTTCTGTGCTCTCTCTGAAGTTTAGGTAATACACAATAGTTCAAGAAAGATCCTGTATGACAGCTTATTCTGTTCCATTTTGTCCCATAATCCAGACAGTCACTTGTGCAGCCCAGTTACCTTTGCAAAACCATTCTCTGTGTCTTTTTCACCATGAAATCTCTAAAGTTTTCCAGGCAAACTACAAAATTAAAGTCCTTGGAGCCCTAGAGAAGATAAAATGAAGCTAGATTTTTCCTACTGAATACTGATAAATCTCCAAAAGATCAGCTTTCCCAAAGAAGTCCTCGTAGAAATAAGTAAGAAATCATAGCTGGCAAAGGGTATGTCCATAGTGTGTCAGAGATGAAATGGCAGGACATTTAATTGAACCCAAGGCAATATTAACCTGGTTACACAGAGCACCAGTGGAATCAAGGCTCACCAGAAAAGGTGAGAACATCACATCCTGAGTAAACTCAAGCACCTTCACACTGAGTTTTAAAAAGTGGTCTGTTGGAGTCCTCATTTTCTTCTAACCCATTCTGCTATAGTCTCTGCCAGAGCCTGCAGTTTCTCTCAGCACCAGGTGTTGATTCACTTCTGAGCCACAGACCAACAGGGAATTTGTGCACCATAAAGCTGACAGGGAAGGTTTGCTAAAGTTTCTTTTAATCTGTCTTAAAAATCACCTCCCACAAACTGTTTGCTTTTTTGAGGGCTGCACAGCATATGTTCACCTTGGAAGGAGGTTGCTGAAGCAGAGGGAGCAGCTTCTCCACCAGTCCTTCAGGCTTACACCCACAAGTCCCCACTTTTTGCCACTTTCTGTGATCCCTTCCCCTACATCAGCTATTTTTATTCCACTGAAAATATCAGCTGTGAACTAACTAGGCTCATTTTCAGATCTCCTCTCCCATAGAAATGGTAACGGATACTGTACCCAAACACTTAGAATTCATTCAGTGAAGGACTCCCAGCTGCAATGGTGAAATATCCTAAATTATAAATCACATCAGCTGAATTCATGTCATAATTTCTAATATTCTCTTTTAATTCATTTCCTTCTGATGTATTTGACTGACTTGTCCTCTAGCAGATATATACTTGGGCCTTTTTGTTACATAGTTGCACTCATTTCAATAATTTTGGTTTTCATGCTTTTCCCAATGTATCCCAAATAGAGATGAGTAAAGAGAGTAGTTGAAGAAAAACAGAGAAGTGGTGCAGAAAAGGAAAAGTGAAGTGTTTCTCCAGCTTTTCGTGTTTGGCTTAAATAATTCTGGTCATTAACCACGAGCCTAGTTTTGTTTTGCTGCCCTGAGGCAAGGGGAGGGTTTGCAGAATTGGGGTTTATAGGGTTTTTTTTTTTGTGTTGTGTTTTTTTTTAATTAACTTCAGCAAAGGCAAAGCAGAAGTCAGTATAGGTTTCTCCATTATGCTGGTGAATATGCTCTTCTTTGCAACTGCCTCCTATTTTTTAAAAAAGCTGTGTGTATAAATTCCTGGATTCCTACACATTATATAATCAACAAGGATTTTGTGGCTGTATTTTCCAGGCTTTTATTAGCAAGGGCAACCACAGCTGGTGCTGCAGTGGTGTAATTATCCTGGCTCAGGGAGGAAAGATGCAACTTCTCAAAATCTGTTTGGCTAAGCTGAATTAATTATCTTTCTGCACCTAATCAGAAACAATGCAAGGCGAAATTAAAGCAAGAATTATCTATTCCCTGCAAAATATGTCCAAATGATGAAAATGTAGCCATTAATTGTTGAAACCATTTTATGACTGGATTCACAATCAAACACTCTTTCAGTTTTAGAAATATTTACTCACTGTCTTGGAGTGTTTATATCATAGTACCAGAAGCTCCCGGTAAAAAGTTCATCTGCTTGTGCAGAAGGCGCTTTCAGGTGAGAGAGGCAATAACAACCTGATTCAGGTCACTGAGTGTGACTTTTCAGCCTCCAGTCATAATAACCTTGTTAAACGTAGGTTTAGGACTATAGGAACTATGTTTTTTGTTTAAGCAGAGATTGACAAGAAGCAAAACGGAACAGGAGCTTTTCAGACAACTCTTAATCTGGGTGGCTCTGGGGGCACAGAACCTTGTTGAAAGAGAACAATGTTTGATTGGTGGCATCACAGTTTGGCTGGCCAGTAAAGGAGAAGACAAAAACTCAGTAACTAGTAGGAATCATCATATCATGCACATGGTTGTGGTCTGGGCCTTGGTGAACTTATTGTTATTGCTTGGTAAATATTAAGTGGAAGCAAGGGAAGAAGCCATTAGTGAAAACAAGTGCATATTAGTTAAATCCAGTGCTCTTCTCTGCATGTGTTTTCATGCACACTAAACAGATATTTTCAAAGCTCAGTAAGTTTCTGAATATGACAGTTCTTTACACCTACTTAGACACAATTTTCTGCATATAGTGTGTATACGTGGGGGATTTTTGAGAAAAATCACTGAGCAATCTGGAGACATGTTTGTTCAAGTGCCTAACAAGGATGTCTGGATTGGTTAAAGCAGCGTCAGGTGCTGCCAAGCATCCATGGGCAGTTCATATGCAGCACACACTGCTCTGTGTGTCTGACAAATCCTGTAGAAGGAAATATCAGAATGGGGGGAAAATGTTCAGAAAACACGGGCAACAACATCTTGCAATGATTTGTAGTGACAAATACTTCAGGAACACAAAAGTCAGAATACCTGCAGAGAATAAGGAAACCATGGAAAGAGATACAAAGATGAGGGGAGGAGTTAACATAAATACCCTCACAGCTTTGGGCCAGACTCCTGGAGCTTGGATCCAAATAGTCACTTTTCTTTCAGGTACGATGATGTGTAGGCTCACCAAAGAGCAAGGTTTCTAGCCCCTGCAGGGCTGTATTCTGCAAAGTGAGATGGATAAAAATTAGGGTCATTGGGGAACTTCTTGATACCCTAGCAAAAACATACTTCAGATTCTGGAGTGGAAACTGCCCTACAGAGTGCTACGGAAAGAGCTTGGAAAACCGGTTCCTAAACCTCTCAGAACCAGTGGGTACTTTAATCTTCAGCTTTCACGCTTAAAGTCTTCATGTGAGGAAGAGGCTTCTGATTACTCCATGTACACACATACCTCATGGGACTTTGGTGAAGATGGTTTTGCAAATATGGAGTGTTCTGATGTGATAATAAAAGCCAAGATAGCTAAGAAGGAAATGGGTAACTGTTGTCCAAGAAGGGTTCAGAATGTGCAGGAAATCAGGCTCATCCACATGTATGCATTTCTCCCTACCTGACTAATAATTCCTTGCCTATTCTGAGAAACCTCTCCATTGAAGTATTGTGTTTATGTTCTTGTTTTTAAAAAAGCAAAAGAAGGTAATTAATACTGTGCAACAAAATTCTGTACATTATAAGACTGGTAACAACTTAGTCTAAAGATGTTTGCTGTTAATTTAGGGTTCCCTTTCCAGCTTAGAGGTGTATGTGACCTTCATTGACCATATCTTTCAAACTTTCTTCCTAGCCCTTGCTTTCCTGTCCATATCCTCAGACTATTTCTTCTCCAGCTCTTCAATTATAAGTGCAAATGCTTTTGCTATTTCTGTAGCTCTTTTTAATTTGCTTTCAGTATTCTTTGTCAGTCTCTTCCCTCTCCATTCAGTACAATCACATTTTCTTTTATAGAAAAATCTGTATTTCCACATCTCAAGTTTCTTATCTCAGTGCTAATTCTCCTTCCAGAAGAGTCCTCTCCTTCTTTCAATTTCTCTCCAGTCTGTCTCTTCCTACCAAGTAATACCCAGCCTCAGTGTTCACATTAGAGTCATCCAAACTTTTCATTATGTCCTTGCCTCCTCCCCATTCTCTGACCTCCTTCCCTAGGCTGCTGGGCAAAACAATCTCTTTCTCAATGAATGGCTGGGCTGCTTTAGCTGAAACTATTAAAATAATCTTGCTGAGAGGCTACAATCTCAGTATGGAGAATTTCAAACAAAATAGGCTTTAGCTTGACCCAAAAAATTGGCTAAAATGGGCTTTTATAATCAGTCAGGCTTAGTGATATGTAGTGCTACAAGCCCCAGATATACCAAAGAGTCAGTTCTCCAAGACTACTGAAGCAAAGTAATCTATTAAAAGTTATATACTGCACTGGATACACTTGCTCCAATTTATAAAACAGAAAGTTTCATGGCCAATATTAATTTTCTTTTTCTACAATACACAGTTTTATTTCATGCTTCGTTAACAAGTGTAGGTGTTCTTGACACTTAACTCAGTTCTTTCCAACTAGATCTCATGCATTCATGTTTTTCCTCATACAGTGCAAAACGAGGGGATAAGGTGACTGCTAAGAAACAAGGGGTAACATTTGTTATTTGTAAACCTGGGACTTTTTTATTTCTATTTACAAACCACTCCAAAGTTGGCAGTTTCCTTGAGGTGGAGGTGGTCAACCTGCAACCAACCAACCAACCCAGCATGTCCAGCACCCACATCCCTCCTCTTTCTAGACCATCCCTGGATGACCCCTATCAGCTGTTCCAGAGCAAACACCTCGTTCTGAGTTACTGCCTTTCCGGAGGCTTGGCTGCCCCTTGTCCTGTCCATCTGCTGTTGTGGCATGGGGTCCATTGCAAGGCACAACTGAACTCATCCAGCCTACAGCCTTCACTCTGCCTAGACTGTTGGACTGGGGAAAGCTGGGAAGGAATCCATGGCAGATCTTGAAGGTCTGTCTATTCCAACCTAGGTGATTCTGTGATTATTTTGTCACTAATGGGCCCCTGATGTCTGCTTCACTTGCCAGGGTGGGCCTCGTGGCAGCAGTAAGGGTTTACCTGCACATACTCACAGTGAATCCAGAAGCAGTGAGTACTATACCAGGCAGCTGTAGGGCCTATGTTGAGTAGATGGAGACAGATCATGGGACAGGGACTGGAGCATCTGCCCCTTGTCAGTTGTAGCCTGATTGCCTGGAAAGGTTTAAACTAGGAAAAATTGTGGGTCTCATTTTTACAAACAAAGATAAACTTTATTATAGCAATTCCCCAAAAGCTGAACTGGGTTATCAGTTATAGAGCATGTAGTAGACTGTCATTCACCATGCACGTGTCACCGTGGTGCCTGTTAACCTCACTTACACCTGTCCTGAGTGTTGATAGTAATTCAGCTAAAGAAAAAGCCTGTTTGTAACACTTTGTTCTGCCAGAGAAATGTGAAGCCGTTAGAGGAAAAATGGTGAGTTGAAATACTCTGAGAGGAAAAACATCCCCATATTAGCAAACACCTAAATAAGGACAGTGTGGAACACCAAACTGGTATAAACAAATCCATAAGAAAATGTCTTATCTAACACAGATTGCCAAGCCACACCCAAGTTCAATTCTTACATGATAGTGCAATTAATTACAATATCAGCAGTGTTGCACTAGTAGCTGGATACAATTTAGTCCAGTAAATTTTGCAAACATAGAGAAACAGCAGTATTTGAAGCACTTACGTTCAAAATAGGTGGAATATCCAGATGAGAAAGTAGAGATGAATTGTAATTCTGCTTTCAGAGATGAGGACTGAGACATGGAGATAAAAACTACCCTCCCTCTTCTTCTCTGCATCTCCTTGACTCCAAGGTCACAAAGAAGCATGGCAGTGAACAGAATCATACTCAGCCACTTTTGAGTGCCAGCCCAGACTTTAACCATGTCCTACCTAAAGCAGCTTTTTCAAGTCAATGCAACAACAAAAATGAGGCATTTTGGCACGTTTTATTACACTTAAATAGACAAATTTGTGTCTCTTTAATTGCCTTTATTGTATGTGGGTTGCCTTTATTGATGGCATGGATTGTATTTTAAATCCTTAACAACATAGCAGAATTTTAAATTAACCTTTTCAAACTATCTTTGAGAGCCTTTGCCTGTATGTAAAAAGAATGGAAAACTCTTTTGAGTCACCTAACAAATCATACAGCTTGCCACAGCTTTATGAAGGAAGCATTTGGAGGTCCTTGGCTCATCCTATTTTCTTACCTTGCCACCTTTGATTCATTCTCTGAGCTGTGATTCTTCATTTCTCCACAGAATTTATCACAGCTGGCACCTAGATGGAAACTTCTGGGCTATTGGCAAAGAAAATTAAAACCCAGCAATGCTCTTGCAGTTAAATTTACACTGTGGCAGGGAGGTTGGGGAAGCTAAGAAAGTGCCAGACGCCAAGATAGAAAGTGGTCTAGGATCTTGTTTCCACAAAGCACTTAGGCACAGTCTGACATCCAACTTTTTTCTAGGCAGCAGGCGATTACATTTAGGTGCATGCAGAAGAAATGTACTATAATAAGCCATCCATATACTGCAGCCATCTGGGATGCATATAAAGTGTATCATCACAAAATCCCCCATTTTCAGTACAAATCCATTTAATGGAACTAGTTTAATGTGCCCAATAATTAAACAGCAGTTGTGCATGTTCAGGCATAGGGTGAATTATTTTGGCTATAACTGTGAATGACAGCAGTTAAAACAAATATCGTGCCCTTTTCCTTAAACTCTAAAAACTGTTTGAAATAGTTTCTTCAAAGTAGTTTTGTACGCACGTTCTGACAGTTTGTGCTAGGAAGGGAGCTCCCTGGTTGTTATCTAAAGGATTGTAGTGCCATCGTGTGGCAGAGAAACCCCTTTAAAATTGCATTGGCTACTGTCAGTGGCTAAGAGAAAAATTAAATAAAAAGCCTTAAAAAATTAAACAGAGGAGCTGATTTAAGGAATAACTATCTCATGCTAGAGAATTTCCTAAAAAAGGTAGAAAGTAGTAATTTTCTCTACTCTTCATTATATTTCCACTAGAGGTTTCCCGGATGCTTAGAGGTGATCTCTTTTTCGCAAGAGCTTCTTCCATTGAGTTGTGATGTCAAACCCACTGATAAAAGATCTTAAGTACTTTAACTAGCTGAAAAACATAAACTCCTTGACAATATAATTAGCTTGAGATACCATTCTCTAAACCAACGGTCCCTAGCCTCACATTTTCAAGGTGCTTTTGGCATCCATGGCACTCTCAGAAAGCCTGGCTGCTTTCAAAGCCTCATAAGCAACTCCATATGTGTCCAACACCTGATACCTGTCTCTGAAAGCAGCACAGAAACTCCTCAGCATCTTCTTCTGTGTGATGATCCTGCCACCAGCCTGTTTTTGGTGCCTTAGTCCCAGCATTTCCACATCTCTTTCTCTCACATAGGTGCAGATAGATGTATTGGTTTAGGTAGGTTATGATGATGATATGCTTAAGTTCTGTGATATTTCCATAATGTACATCTCACAGAGTTGTTTGCACAGACTGGTATGTGAAGAATTATCCCAAAAAAAAAAGTCAATTATGCTACAGTTGCATTGAGAGATTTCTTGCTAGTAAGAATTTTTGGTTTCAGAAATACTGCTGCAACAGCTACCACTTGAACCACTAGGAAGAAATTTGGAAATCTTTTTCTGCAAGTCTTTAGTTTAGAGGTCCTCCTATCCCTCCCATGAATAGATTCCACCTCTGGAAATCCCTGCTGAGCTCCCCTAGCATGTGTTCCCATACCTAATCACAGAATCTTAAAGGTTGGAAAGGACCTTGAAAGATTATCTAGTCCAATCCCCCTGCCAGAGCACGACCACCTAGAGCAGGTCACACAGGAACTCATCCAGTTGGGTTTTGAATGTCTCCAGAGAAGGAGACTCCACAACCCATCTGGGCAGCCTATTTTAGTGCCCCATAATCCTCACAGTGAAGAAATTCTTCCCTGTATTTCTTTGGAACCTTTTCTGTTCCACCTTGGACCCATTGCCCCTTGTCCTATCACTGGACATCACTGAGAAGAGTGTGGCTTCATCCTCCTGACATCCATCCTTTACATATTTGTAAATATCAATGAGGTCACCCCTCAGTCTCCTCTTCTCCAGGCTAAACAGCCCCAGCTCCCTCAGCCTTTCATCGTAAGGGACATGCTCCACTCCATCATCTTGGTGGCCCTGCACTGAAATCTCTCCAGCAGCTCCCTGTCCAGAGGGGACAGGGGAGCTGGGGTCCAGAACTGGACACAATATTCCAGATGTGGTCTCACAAGGGCAGAGTAGAGGGGGAGGAGAATCTCTCTCGACATACTGCTCACACCCCTTCTAATACACCCCAGGATGCCATTAGCCTTGGCCACGAGGGTACATTGCTGGCTCATGCTCATCTGGCTGCCCACCATGACCTCAAGGTCCCGTTCCCCTATGCTGCTCTCTAAGAGTTCATTCCTCAGCCATGGGGTTATTATTTCCAAGATGCAACACTACACTCACCCTTGTTGAATTTCATTAGATTTTTCCCGTAATCATAATAGGCTAGAAAATCTCATATATGCTGGTGTGTCATAATAGTACTTTGACTAAGAAATCATCATTCCGCAGATACTCCCAACAAGAGTCAGTACCAAGGAGAGAGAAAGAAAGCAGAATTAACTTACTTTTTTCCAAACTATTACTTCTGATGCATAAAGTGGAAAAGTCATTACATTGTTGAGTTCTTTGTTTCAAACAATCATTAATTTTCTTTACATTTTTGGTGGCTATTATTCAGGTAGCTACAGATACCATGTTTTTTGAGCATTCCAACCAGTAAGAACAGCCCAGTCCATTACAGTCAATAACAATTTTCAAAGGCAGTGATGAAGCATGCAGAGCAGAAGGGGTTCAAGTTACACATGTGATAATCTGAGAACATTAAATTGCTACCAGATCTAATTCCTGCTAGAAGCAGAGACACTCACAGTGCCAGAAAAGGAAAAATGGAAAAAGAAGGAAAAGAGAGGTAGAAAATGTGGAAAATGTGAAAACTAAGTGGTACGCTGCAGGACTAGACTAACACATATTGGGCAAGGAGATCAAGTAGCTGATACTTTACAACAGATATAACAGTTGACTTGGTAGATGTAGGGTGTATCATCTAGTCATGGAATGGAAGAACGTTTATATTAATGAAGGCCTTGATTATATCAGAATTAAAAGAGCAGCAATCCAGAAAGTCTGTTAATGACAAACATGTCTAGGAAAAACAAACCCGAAACAACCAATCAAACAAACAAAAAAAAAAAGTCAAGCTGAAATTTGAGAAAAGAACAGATGCATAAACAAGGCAATAACAAAATTGAAAGTCTATCCTGGGAAGACTTCTTTCCCTATAAATCTTTCCATAAATAGCAGCAGTCTGAAGACTCCTGCTCTCATTAAATGGACTCAACATTAAAGAAAAAAAGGTTTGCTTCTTCAGGAGATTGGGTTTTTTTTCTTTACTCTACCATATATTGTACTTTTACCAAACCTTTGTTAACTACCTACATATGTCTTTACAAGCAGGAGGCATAAATTTGCAGTGAAGCAGCTCCTGAAGCCATGACCCTTTTCCCAGCAGCCATTTGGCTTTAACTGCTACAGCGAGTTTTGAATCTCAATTTCTCCTTTACCTTTCTGTCTTTAAAAATGCATTATCAGTAACACACTAGACATGTAGGTCACATCTCCAAAGAGCCCTCACCAGGACCTCTGCCTTCCTATCTGAATAAAAAGCAGAGTGCTGACATTTAGCTGCTTGATTGCAAAGACAAGTATTGCCTGTGACCACAATGCCAAGTTAGATATCAAAACGCTGCTTCTTTTGCCATTCGGCTAAAGAGAAACAAGAGCACTGAACCATTTAACATTTTTTTTTCCTCTAGAAATAGTTCATATAATTTACAGCTTGTGATAATAATGCCTACAAATGTTTTCCTGTATTTTAGGTTGTTTTCCTTATTGCACACACTGTCAGAAAAGCTGCCTCCTCAAACTTGACATTTTCCAGTGAATGACAAATTGATAAGGGAGGAAAGTGCTGAGTTTTGTCAAGTTTTTGGAAGATGAAAAGTATTTTTTTCAGTAAATGCCTTATAACTGTAAACACAATTTTAAGTATTTTTTTCCATTTGAATAAATTCTAAACTCTTCTAACAATGAAAGTGTTTATTTTGAAGTAATTCTTCATCTCTGTACCTTTTTCTATGGAAAAAAGGGAACATATAGACACATGAAACTAAAACTTGTCCTCCAATATCATGGAGGCTTGGCATGTTTACATTTAGTTGACTGCCCATTGTTTGAATGGCTTTTTGCTTTGTCCAGCTGAATCTTTGGATGTTTAGAAATCATACTGACCTATTCTTTCCTTCACATTAGAAAACTGGTACATTTATTTGGGTTTGATTTATTCCTACCAAAAGGACTGAAAAACTACTTTGCTTTCAGCTGTTAACTTCCATGTAATTCCAGTTAGCTTTACACTTGTATTCAAATACTATGCAACTTTCATCAAAGTGGATTGTCTACTCACTTCAGCGAGACCAAACAAATATTATCTGTCCATGTCTAGCAATTCTACCACCCTCAGTGACCTGTTCTGCTCTTAAGTCAGACAGCCCTGCACTTCTTCATTTGGTTTCTCTTAATAGTGCTTTTCTCTCTATCCCAGTTCACAAACTGACTGAATGGCTCCACCTTTCCCCGTCAGGTGTCCATTGAACCATGTCCCCTCCTTTTACTTCCCAGAGACCATGCTGCAGGGATCTGCCCATATTCCTGTCATCACCTTCAGCCCTACCATCCTAGTTCCTGATCTTCCTTAAGCTCTTCAAATTGAGTGTAAAATGATATGCCACCATTTCTTACCTGCAGAGGCAAGAGCTGACTTGGGTGTGGATAACAGGATTGTGGTATCTAGCTGCTATCTAATACCTAGCCATAGCTCCATGGAAGTACCGTTTCTGCTGTTCAACACTCACCTATGCTCACTTCACATATCTCTGCCTTCATTTTCTTTTTCAGAGTGTTATGGAGTATTTATCCACAGAAGAGAGAAAGAAACTCCAATCTGCAAGGCAAAAGTATTAAACTTTCTTGTTTGCCCGTGAGGCAAACAGTCCCACAGAGGTTGGTGATGCTGTGTCAAATAACATGATAAAAAGCTCATCTAACAGTAAAGGCAATACATATCATGTGGAATAAACATGAAGCATGTTTTCTTTCAGAAAAAAAATCGACTTGCAACAGGGCAAACTACTATTTTATCTTTGGTATTATTCTTTATAATTTATTTGAGTTTGGTGGCCTTTGGTAGCCTTTAATTCAAATCAACTTCACTTGGTCATGTAACTGGCAAATGCCACAAATTACAATAAAAGTAGTAAGAACAGCATCCAAAGTCAAAGGATGACTAAAAAGTAAGCATAAAGCTAAAATTCCCTATTGCCTAACTAGAGGCTACTGCTGAGGGCCAAAATTAAGGTGAATTTACAGAGCGATGGAGAAAAACTGATGTTGTGACCTCCTTCCCTTCAAGACAGAATAAACCTTAGTAAAGGCCATCCTTATTTAACCTTGCATTCTGAAGTGACTCACTCAATGCTTTCTGATCATTGAAAATCTACCACATGATAAGGACACCAGTCAAAAATTAGTTCCACACGTGTTCACGCTTCAAGCACACTTGTAATGATTTCAATTGTATGAGTCAAATATTTGCTAATGGGCAAAGACAAAATATTAACTTGTTAATAGACTGAACTTCTCAGACAATGTTTATGCATTATCTAAAATACAATTAAAGAGAACATTTTCAAAGACCTTGACTCAAGCTCCCACTGACTTTCCTATCTCTTTGCTGTTCTGCTTTTCTACTCCTTTTAAAACTCATCTGATAAACCCATCTGGATGAGTTCCTGTGTGACCCACTCTAGCTGGTCCTGCTCTGGCAGGGAGGGGCTGGACTAGATGATTTTTCAAGGTCCCTTCCAACATTAAGATTCTGTGATTCTGTGATTTTGTGATTCTATGTGGTAAATGTCAGGCTATGCAGGCAACATAAACACTCCAAAACACAGAACAAAACATGTTCTTTAAAGGACATGCAATGCATGTTACAGAGGAAATAGCAAGTCAACATGTTCACTAGCACTGTAGACTTTAATAATCATTCTAGTTAATATTATTTGTCACATAATTGGTATTATAAATGGTCATTACTTCAAATTAAGAATTCCCTTAAAAACTTGTTGGAGTTAGTTTTATATTAGGAGGAAAATATCAACTGCGAGTACTTCATTTCAGCTACCATCTCCTAAAATATCGGAGGTGATTCTGCAGGACTTCCTTGCTGCTACCAGTTTTTCACACTATTGTACTGGGTCTGGATTTTCCATGGTTGCAAAAGGTCTTATCAAGATCCAATCCTTAAGATTTCAGGCTTCAACTCCAAAAGGTATTCAAGTGTAACTTTGAATACACAGGCTGCAGCTGTCAGCCTATCAGTCCAACTATCACATATTCATAGCCACACATATATTTTCATATTCTGCAGAGCTGATATATTAATTTTCTTTGACAGTTTTTCCATTGCAAAGACATGTCTACCAGTGACAAAGAAACAGACAAGCACAGTATTTTAATTACATTACTTCAGGCTTACCTGTACTACTTCAGGCTTACCTATCCTTATACCTATACTTAACTATACCTATGCAAGAAAATAGTTAAAATAAATCACTATGGCTACTGAATCTCACATTTAATGCCGTGTACATTTACCACACATTTACATGATAGATTTGATAGTGGGAGAGAGAGAGGAAAACATTACTGCCACGGTAGGAGAGGGATGAAACAGATATAGCTCAAAACCTATACACATTTACAGAACTGTTCTTGCTAAGCTTTGGGTTTGTAGAAAGTCTCCATTTAAATAAGAATGATGGTATGACAATGTATTTCCTGTAAAAGTCTCCCAGTACCTGGTTCAGTAATTCTAATCCAAATACATTCTTGGCAATTAAGTTTCATTGTCAACATATTCTGTCTGTAGTTTAAAGTAATGAGCATTTGCTAATGAGTCTGCCTGTAATGGTTCCTTCAGGATTCACATGTTCCACTACAAAGTCTAGGGCAATTTTTCACTGATAGGAATTGACTGTTCTTAAAGACCATTGGTAGCTGGTGACACAATTAAAACCTACTTCTTAATGCCACATACAGTTTTCCATGTGATCATGTGGAAAATCCATTCATTTTTGTACAAATATCAACTAAAATACCTGCATATTCAAGAACAGTTGAAACAGTCAGCCTGTCAAGTAAATGAGAAACGTAAATCAAAAATAATGGGAATATAAGACTTTCTCTGGCCTGTCTCAGAGCTGAGGAAAACTTTGTTCACTCTTCTCATTTGCTGAGTGACAGACTAGACTGTGCAGTGAGCTTGGAGCAATGAACATTTTGGTCTCCCAGGATCCTCTTCTTTTCATAAAGGTACCTAGTCCTCAGAATTGCTTCTCTCACTATTTCTCCCATTCCTTCCAGGTTTCCTGTTTTCCTTTGCCATTGCAGAGAAAAGCAATTAGATCCATTTTTTGCAGGAAAGTCCATTAATTCCTTTCAGCTGGGCTTATGTTTTTTGTACCAGTGTTTACTTTTGCCTTCTCAAATTTTCACTGAGCCCAAATCAATTTTTTCCAGACTATTTTTTCCACTTTTCTCCATCTTTCAACACCATATACTTTACCATGTTGGATACTTAATAAGAAGAGTTGGATATTACTCAGGTATGTCTCAAGCCTCCTGAACAGCCTGTCACCTATACCTTAGGCAGAGTTAGGAACTCTTCAGGTCAGGATATGGCTGAATGGGGTGGTCAGACCACATGCCACTCAACACCTCAAGACCAGCTAGGCTTGGAGTCTTATAACACCATGGAGTTAATCAGAAATGCAAACCATTCCTCTCCATAGTAGGCCTTTCCTTGGTCACTTTGTCTCTGCTCACATTGTTCTTTCACCTGTTCCATCTTGTGGTCAGGGAGATCAGGGAAGAGTCAGGAGGAGGAAAAGTCTTCTCCAATATAACAGTGTTGCTCTTGGCTGTGAACTGCTTGAAGCTGCAATACCTCTTTTTGATGAAAGTCTCTAACCTGTCTACTTGCAGATGGAACAACTCATCCCTGGCAGCAGATATGGATTAAGAGGTAACAGAGTGTCTGGTATATGTCATAGACATTGGCAAGCATTTTCAGAAACATTTTCTCTGTAAAATCTCTTCCCCATCAGCTGTGATTTAAACTCTTGTCAAACCAGGCACACTGATATACACAGGGCCATAGCACCAATGGAGAATCAGGAATATCAGATGAAGATCAGTGCACAAGACCAGTGCTTAGCCTCCTGCTTGCATTGCATCTGGGCTTGGCTGGAGCAAGAAGAGCTGCTCCCAAGAGCTCTAGAGATCTTGGCAAGTGACACACCGATTCCCTGCAGTGCAGTCCAGAAGAACCCTGCAGTTGCACAGATCCTACAGTTCTGCTACAGAGTGCAGTAAAGATGATTGCTTTCTCTCCCAGAAATACCACGAGGAGAGCAGACTGGAAGGATCTTGTACTGGAAACATCCTGTCCAGTCTTGCCTGTTTCAGAGTAAGAGGACCATTCTATGACTTCTGCATCTTGGCACTTCTTTCAGAGAAAAGTTTGCTACAGTAGATACACAGAGGAAAGTAAACTTCAACTTACATGACTGCCTCTTCCTTTTTGAAAGACATTCTGGCCATTCGTTTTAAATAAGTCTTGTGTTGGCAATAAAGAGGATTATTAAGAAATGCTGAAATGAAGCATTAAGTTATATTACAATTATGTGATATGTAATGATTTCCCTTGGCATAAGTTAGATGTAAACATATGAATATGACAATTATATATATATACACAATTACTCATTCCAATTTGTTTGTAAATATAGCATTTTTCATCCTTGTCAACTACAACACACAACAGGACCGGTGGGTTCTTAACATTTGGTAATAGCTTAATTTTTTTCTGAGGAGTTTTGACAGAGACACATGAAAGACACACATTCCATGTGACAGTAAACAGATTTAGAGACAGTAGCATCTATAAATAATCTATGTTCTTCATCTTACATAAGAAAGCAGAGGACTAGCCACTTATTCTAATCTATTAAATGGTTTGCAGCAATTTGGCAAGAAAACCTGCAGGCTTTCTCACTATCATTATGCCATCACGTGGCTGGAGTCAGGGAATGACAGAAAAGTAAAGCCCAAAAGCATGTGAATATAAATGGAAGTACAAGTCAGTGATTTGGAAAGACACACAAAAGACTCTAGAAAAACAACATTAAGAGAACAAGCAATTTTTCTTAACTGATTCTGAATATTTTGATACTTTATACAATATTTATTAAAAAGCTACAAGAGTATAATTTGGAACTTCTACAGATCCCAGAACATAAATGTCAGAAGTATGTTCACCAGTCCTGCCTCACCAAGGAGTACATGTTTTGTTCAGGGAAGCACATCTCAGGTTAGAGTACAAGAACTGAAAGGCAATGGTTTTATTCCTAGCCATAAAAATTCCTTGCACCATCTTAGATGAGTGACTTCTCCCCTCAATGTTTCTTCTATGTGTAAATAAGCAAAATCACCTTCTAATCTCTAAATGAGATAGTGCATACTGATAGTACTTCCTAGTAGAAATATCTCTTCTTCTTTGCCTCACCCAAGCTCTGAGTACTGCTGGTGTGGTGAGCAGGGACTAGAAAAGCCTTTGAGCTAAGGGAACAGAATTTGTTCCCCATAAGTCACATACAGGACATCTACAAGCTTTCCTACACAGGTGTCCTGTAAGCTTCAGTACAGGGAATCTTAGTAGTAGTGAAACACCAGGAAAAACATTTATCAACAGAAACATGAGAAACTATTCCTGTCACATATGGAGGTATGAACTCCTGATTAGTTTACCCATGTTGAGGAAAAATTAAAAGAAAAAATAAATAAAAGTCCATTTTCTCCTTGGTTTTCATTCTATAGGTATAATGGGGACAGGTGCCTGCTAACTCACTTGTATTCCTCCTCAGAATGAAAGAACCAGAGAATTGGAGAGAGGAAATAGTTTCCTCATCTTGTTTCCACTCCATCCATGTTCACTGGTCTACTTACTGGCACCACTTACTGCCTAAGAAAATATTGCTCATGGAAGCAGCTCAAAAAATCCTCAGCCATCCTCTCCTGAACAAAGAAAAAGCAGGAGGGTGTCATGACCAAAGAGCATCTTCAAAGATGATTAGGGAACTTCATACTACAGATTACTTCTCATCTTTTTCTGTTAGTTTTTATTGTGATCCAGGTTGATAACAATGCCTGTCACAAAGGAGGTTGAGTACTTTCATGGTTCAAGATTTCTTACAATATCTTAAGCCTTGCTTTTTTTAGATTGAAATGACAAAAAAATTCAGGATCTAGTGAAGGTTTACTAATTTCCTGAAAGGCTTCACTATCAATGCCTGGAGGTGTTTCCAAATAAAGGGAGGGAGGCAAAGTTTTTTCTTTACATCCCAAAAAAGATTGGGCAACGTTTGTTTTATAAAATTCCACTACTCTCTTTCCAACTTCCACTTTCAAAGTAGAGATTGGACACATGTATCAAGAATTGTTTACATATCTGGGATAGATATTTTTTATTCTTGCATAAATCCACCTTCATATGGTCAAATCATAACCCCTCGGAAAAGGAAAACACTGTATACGTGCACTATCATCATCTTGGTATTAATTGCAAACTTTCTAAGCAGTCTGACTATAGAGATGATGCAACTTTAAGCTACTACAGAATTAAAGGTGTTGGCCGTAACACTTGAATTCAGAGTATGCACCTGCATTGCCTCTGTTTCCATGTTGTGCTCTGAAACCCTGGCACCAGAATTTGTCCAGTTCAAACACAGAGATAATACGGACCAGTCACAAGTAGAGCAGTTTAGGAAGCACAGATGGAGAAAAGCAGGATCTGAATTTGTCCTACCAAGCTTCAGATACATCCTACTAAGCTTTGGGTCTGGCTAGTGAAAAAGCAAATAGAAGGGTGCAAAAAGTCTGCTGTAAGGAAGGGAATGCTGTTTAGTCTGTATAAGAGGAGACTGTGGAAGAATCTTATTAATATTTACAAATATCTAAACGGTGGATGTCAGTAGGTTGGGACATCGCTTCTTTCTGTCATACCTTGGAGAAGGGTGACTGGACAAGGGCTAATGGAAAAAAGTTGGAACACAAAAAGTTCCATTTAAACATAAGGAAAAAATATTTCATTGGCACAGGCTGCCCAGGGAGAGTGTGGGGTCTCCTTCTCTGAAGGTTTTCAAAACCCACCTGAATGCCTTCCTGTGTGACCTGATCTAAGTGGACCTGCTTTGGCAGAGAAGTTGGACTAGATGATCTCTAAAGGTCCCTTCCAACCCCTACCATCCTATGATTCTATGATTCATGAAGACAGGTAATGGGGCAGACAGGATAACTAGAAGCTAATTTTGAGGAGAAAGACTGCTAAGGCAGGTAGGAAGAAAGAATGCAACAGGTTGAACAGCTATGTCAAAACAAGAAGGCAGGGGAGAACTGGGGAAAATAGACAGATACTAGACATACTTGGTGAAGGGAATACTTACCATGTGTCAGTATCTCATTACCAAAGAGACAAGACTGAAACGGACATCAGTTGTACCTAACTACATCACAGCCCTTTTACAACTTGAGATGGAAGAAAATGTTTCCCAGGTCTCATTCAGCATCACTTTAGTGTCAGCAAATATCTTTACCCTTTTCACACAATTAAATAACAACTTACCACTGCTTGAGAACAGCAGAGCTAGGACCTAAGTAAAATGGTTTTGGATCTGAATTCAGTAAAGGTAGTACTTATATATTAAATTTTTCATAATCTGAGACTATTCCTCAAGTACTATTCATATTCTTTGCATTTTAAATTGAGTATCCAAATGAGTATATCATTTCACTGTGCCTCTGTATTTTATGTGTCTGGCAAAATTTTGGTAGTGGAGGGAGCTACATGGGTGGCTTCTGCGAGAAGCTGCTAGAAGCTTCCCCTATGTCTGACAGAGCCAATTCCAGGTGGCCCCAAGGCTGAGCCCATCAGTGACGGTGGTAGTGCCTCTGGGATAACATATTTAAGATGGGGAAAAAATATTGTGCAATAACAATTTCATCTGGAGAGAAGAGCAAGAAAGAGAAACAACCGATACCCAGGTCACTGAAGAAGGAGAGGCAGGAAGTGCTGCAGGCACCAGAGCAGAGGTTCCCCTGCAGCCTGTGGTGCAGTCCACGGTGAGGCCCTGTCCTGGCAGCCATGGAGGCCACAGGAAAGCAGAGATCCACCTGCAGCCCAGGGAGGACCCCACACTGGAGTGGGTGGATGCCTGAAGGAGGCTGTGACCATGTGGAAAGCATGCGCTGGAGCAGGTTCCTGGCAGGATCTGTGAGCCTGTTGTGGTGGCGCAACTCCCTCCCTTTCTCTCCTGGATGGTTTTGTGCTTGGTACAATCCTCCCTAGGCCACATACCAAACTGAGATAAGTCAGGCATAAATTGTGAAAGTGGATCAGTGTTAAGGCTGTCCATTGATGTACCTGGCTCCTGCTTCCCCTATCACTTGGAAACAGCAATAACAATTAATCACCTCCTGACAGTCTAGTACATCAGTACCTGGCCCAAAGAGAGGATACTAGGACTTCAAAATTTATCAAGTTCTGTGACTGCAAAACTAGTGGCAAGTACCAACATATTTCATTATTCAAGTCAATGATCTTGGACCCTATAAATAGCAACCCTAAGCAAGACCCTTTGAGTTCATTTGAATCACAGCAGGCTGCGATGTCCTCTCAGCTGGGATATCTCTCAGCTCTGACGAAAGGCCAGGTAGAGTCAATTATCATCCGCTGAGGAATGCCCATGCACTCTATTTACTCTAAACTAGTTTGATTATTACATACCCTACCCAATCACCTACCCAATCTTTACATTAACTAATCATTAAGTGCTGTTAAAATGAACCTTTTGATGCACTTCAAGCCAGTAATAAATCTTGAATTTCTGTGAAATCTTAACCATGTAAAATGGTTCATCTCCGACACTCCTAGAGAGAGAAGCCCACACTGGAGCAGATTTGTTGTCAGGACTTGTGATCCTGTGGGAGACTCACACTGAAGCAGCCTGTTCCTGAAGGACTGTTTCTGCCATGGATAAAACCCACGTTGGGGCAGTTTGTGAACGAGTGCAGACTGTGGGAAGGACTCACATCAGAGAAGTTTGTGGAAAACTGTCTGCCATGGGAAGGACCCCACACTAGAGCAGGGAAGGGGTGTGAGGAGTCCTCCCCCTGAGAAGAAAGGAGCAGCAGAGACAATGTGTGACAAACTGACTGCAATTCTCATTCCCCATCCCACTGTGCTGCTGGGTGGGAAGAAGGAAGAGAAAATCAGGAGTAAAATTAAGCTGGGGAAGAAAGGAGGGGTGATGGGAAAATGTTTTAAGATTTACTTTTTATTTCTCATTACCCATCTCTGATTTGATTGGTAATAAAATAAACTAATTTTCCCAAGTTGAGTCTGTTTTGCCCATGACGGTAATTGCTGAGCGATCTCCTTGTCCTTATCTCGACTCACAAGCCTCTTGTATTTTCTCTCTCCTGTCCAGCTGGGGAAGTAGGATGATAGAGGGGGTTTGGTGGGCAACTGGCATTCAGCCTGAGTCAACCCACCGCATCTTCTTTGCTTATCTGTAAATTCACTGTGCCTCTTCACTTATCTGTAACATGGGTGTGAAAGCATCCCCTCACCTCAGGAATATGATGGGATAATAAATTAATGCATGTGAATGGACAGATATTTAAGAGCAACAGAGAGAATCCAGCAGGAAAATGATTATGTATTCAGAATGGGTTTGAATGCTATGTAGTAAATAAGGCATGGGAGCACACAGCAAACAAGAGAAAAACAAAACTGGAGAGCTGCTTATTCAGCTGAATACAGTATACTACACCAAGTAGAAATCATGAGAAAAACATACCATTCAGTCATGTCATTAAAGGCTATTATATGCACGAAGAGTGCAAAGGAAGATTCCATAGCATACTTAATATTGTCAACTGCAGTAAGGAATATTATATAATAACAAATTTCTTTATAATATTTGAGAATATGAAAAGCGTGGAGCAGAAATGACAAAGTAGTTGACAAAATGAAGGACTTATACATTTATGACATTTTGCTCAAGAGTCCTGCTGTAAAAAAGCAAAGCTTGAGATCTTGCCAGCTACTATATGCTGTAAAATATTATTATGCAAGTGAGGATGACACAGCTTGACAACATCTGACACCAGCCATATGGTAAATGAACGGCAGTTAACTTGTGTCCATACTATACTCATAGAAAACTTGAACTTTTGATACCTCTGACATGCTCCTCTTCTACAATGGTGATTTCAATATGGTAGTAGATGGGAAGTCACAATTTTAAATGATGCATCACTTCAAATCCATGGACAGTCCTGAAAAAACACAAGATGTGCGTAAGGTACTGCTAGTGTCTTCTTCCCTGCTTCACTAAATGCTCTAAATAATTTGACTTCCAAAACAGAGAATATACCATTAATTCTTTCTAGATGGGTATTGCAGTACTAACCCCAAGGATCAGCATTCATTTTCAACTGTGCATGCTTATCAATAACACAAACTGAGGACCTGAACCCTGTCTCTGTAACACCAGTATGAACCAAAACTAAATTCATTAAAGTTAGTGGAGCTCTACCAGCATGATAGTCTAACCCACTGTTTTGTAAAGTCAACCAAAGCCAACCAGAGGTTTCAGCGGGCACCAGAGCATCACCTTGAGATTGCCTTCAGTATGTGATGGAGACAGCTTTATTTCCTTGAAATTCTCAGAACTGGGGTAATGACTTTGTCTGAAATTTATCTCCAAACAATTTCTCATCATTTTAGATGCAAGAATGCATCGGGTTTTAAATAAAATAAATGCATTTGGTTTATGTAAAATAAAATACTTGCTTTCTTTAGTTAAAAATAAAGGAAGATGGGATGCATAAACTAAATGTGGGATGCATAAACTAATGAGATGGAATGCTATACAAACCCATCTCCTTTAAAATTTAACGCATCCCTTTATTAGACTGCTTCTGATCCTGCTGACACAGAAGTGATACTTTTCATACAAGTAGAAACATAGCTAAGCTTGAAATATTTAGTATTGTAGCACACCACAGGTACTATACCAACTATCCTATGTGGACACTGTAAAGAGCAGAAAGGATAGAGGAGCACCTTTTTACTTAGGGCGCAGCTTCACCCTAAGCTCCCATGACAACCAACAGTCAAAACCAGGCATCAACAGAGATTAGTAATGGGCACCTATCTCCAGACAAACCTCAGAAGGTCCTCGTTTTTAAACTCCAGATGCTTAAAATTGGAGGAGAGAAATTCTACCCTAAATGACTGGAAGAGAATCACATTGCATGCTCTGAACACACATTTCTCCTTAGTATTTTCCAAGTGAAGGATGACAAGATCCTTTGTTTTAAAATTTGTCCCATAAGGACCTGTCCCTCCTCAGGAAAATTCTTATTTTAACACCTGTTTTTTTAGAGTGCTAAGAAGAGAATCAGATCTCTTATGAAAGTTAGTGCTTGAGTCAGAGTAAGGGCATAAGCAAGAGAACCTATTAGAGAATAGGCTAGGACTTTCGAAGGAGAGCTTTGGGTGCTACACTGTAGTCTGTTGAAGAACCATCTTCCCCAGATTAACATGACAAATGCACAAAGTAGTTCCAGCAGCTGAGGCTCATCTTCAACCAAACTCCTTTTCTGGAATGCCATGGATCCAAGGCAAGCACTCGCCAGTGTACATACCAAACACAGGCACATGTCCAGTTCAAGATCTCCAAGCTGCAGAGAGAATTAAAATAGAAAGCTTTCTATAGATAAAAAAGGAGAGAAGCTGTGGTTTCCTTCAGCTCTTTTATGTTTGCGCTGAAAGCCAGGCACCCAAAAACATGTTGAAGAGGCAACTGAGATTACTGTTTGGACATAAGGAGACCAATATGGAGCAGGAAGGCAGGCCCCAAGTGGCTGCAAGAAGCAGTAGCTGAATCTTTGTTTTTGCTAGAGAGGTTGCAATATGTGAAACAGACTCCTGTAAAGCCTTCACATACAAATGAAAAGATGGGGAGGGCTCTCCATGTAAGAAAGTAAAGAAGCAGATGAAAAAATAGAAAAGAGTATAGTTGTAGAAGACCAAGAGAAGACAAGGAAAGTGGGAAGCCAATGGAGAAATTTGATTATAAAAAAGTAATTATAAACAACAGTAGATTCAGTGACAATCAAACCAGAGAAAATTACTGAAAAGAGCATAAAAAGAAGATAAATCTGTCTGATGAATGTAAACAACCTTCCAGTGAGTAAATAGTCATTAAGAGGTGGAGAGAGGGGAGAGACAAATGGAATCAAGGACTGTTGTTTTAAGGTGAGGGGACTAAAGAATGTTTATGCTGTAGAGTGAGAAGAGAGAGGAAAAAGAAAGATATAAAGGACAGAAATACACAACCAAGAGCAAGAAGAGGATTGCTAACAATTCATTTCTTTAAAATGGATGGCTTGGCAAACAGATAATTTTTCAGATTCACTCTGAAAAAGCTCATGTTTGCCCAAAAGCTTGTTTCCATCACCAGCTGCGTCAGTCAATATATATCAATTGATTCAATGAAAAATATTATTTCTTCCTAATTACCTTATATTCTTTATGTCTTGGAATTTTTCAAGATTGCAACAACCAAAAGCAATGCAAATCCAGGTAAGTCCAGTAAGTTTAGTGATTAGTATATAAATGCAGGGTGGGAGATACTGAATTGGACACAGGTCTTCTGATGAGAGGAGAGCAGAGAAGGTAGAAGTGAGAAAAGCCAAACAATTCTACATGAAGTGGAAAAAGCAGATGTATTTTTGTTTACAGGATTAAGAAGTACCATAAACCTGAGATCCAGCCTTTAGAAAACAGTTGACTCCTGCAAATGGGTGTCATCTCTCCTTCTACTTCACTTTTAAGATCCAGCTTACATCATTTCCATATTAATTTCTTTGAGAGTTTATATTATCAACTTTCAGAGCAAACATGTGTGACTTGTCCCTTCTTGAGCCGTAAAATGTGCCCATTCCTATATTACAGAAAAAGGATAAATGAACAGTGGACAGTATTTTGTTGAAACAAACCTTTTCATTTCAGCCTTTAACACTTCATGATGTAAATTTAGGAGTGATTTTGAATACATAATGAACTCGATTTGGCCCACAAGAGGATGAACTCCACTATTGACTGTCTGAAAACTATTTGAAAGTTTATAAGAAAGATTAAACAATTATGGAGATTTTACCATGTCCCTGAGAAATCTGTTCCAGTCCTTAACCCTCCTAACCATTAAGAAGTTCTTTCTACTGTCTAATTTAAATGTCCCTTATTGCAGTTTAGTCCTGTTATAGCTAGTATCCATAATGTATATGGTGAACAATTTATTTCCTTCCTCTTTGCTGCTATCTTCTATGCACCTGAAAACTGTATCCTTGCTTCGTATTGCCTTGCTAGAGAGTAAACACCCTTCAGTCTTTCCTTGTAGGCCATGGGTGTTTTTAACCTATGATCATCCTTGCTTTTCTCCTCTGGACTCTTTCCATCTCTGGTTCATGTCTCTCTGGGAATGAGCTGTCCTACACTGAACACAGTATTCCAGTGGCAGCCTTACAAATGCAAGGTATGGTAGAAGAACTCTTCTGCATGTCTCACAGACAACATTTCAAAGGACACACCCCAGATGTCAAAACAAATGAATAACCGAACAATGCAAAGCAGTAGTAAGATATTACAGGCTTAGGTTTGGCTTGTATGAAATACAAGCTACGGTATCCTTTCATTTGACTCCTCCTTTGCTACATATTTGGTCAGTCTAAGCTCCTGTCTAGGCTCCCGTCCTTTGCATTTTTCTTTACTGCACCCTACCTTCTTCAGGCTGTTTCTCAAATGTTCGAGATCATTATGCAAATGACTTCCAGTTTGGTGTCATTTACCAACTTAAAATACCAGTGAGGAGTAAGGAAAAACAATTCTTAAACACTGATATATCTTTCATTAAGAAAACACCACTCATTTTATAAAAATGGAACCTTTAAAAAACCCTCATAATTTACTGTGCAGTCTTTCCTCTAAGCTATGCTGCATTTTTTGCTGTGCAATCACTTACATTTTTCTATAGCACAAGTTTAGAGCTCCTTCAAAACTCAAAAATTGTCTTAACATTTTAAGGACCATTCTCTAGGATAAGATTTGCATGTGTCAAGATTCCTCCAAGACAAGGAAAACATTTCTCCAAGACAAGAAAAACATTTTCTTGTCTTGGAGAAAAAGATTTTCTTTTGTTTGAAAAGCAAAAGAAAATGGCTATTGGCCAATAAAAATATGTCATTGATCTATGTATTTCCCATATGCACACTACCAATGTTTTTCAGATCCTGTCACATGGATGATTGTTCATTTTCTGATAGTTATTGGAAATAATATTTCAAGCCTTCAGATGGATCACAAGCCAGAAGTATTTTATCATCTAACAAAGAGCTGAGTGCTATTGCCAAAGTTTACTGTATGATCTCCATTAAAAACTGGCTCATCAGCAATAACCATTGAAATTAACTGCATTGCTTTATTCATTAGAGATAAAGCAGAGGTAAGAAAATGAGAACAACCTCTGCTGAATAGCATAGAACATTAAGCACATCTTAATGAACTGCTTTTAAAACTAATTTTAGAAATTTTTAAAAAAAATGAGGGATGAAAAGTATCTTATGAGCCCATTGTGCTATTGACCTTTAGAAGTCACTTTGGGGAATTTTAAAGAAGTGAGTTTTGTCCATTGCGTTCAGAGATGTATTGGTTTGAAGAGCTGACTAAGCTGTGTTGCTGCTAGAGGCTGAGGAATATGTGGGATTTCTAGTATTTGGTTATATTGGTCGAACATTGACAATTAAAAAAAAAAAAAAAGTGCATTATTTTTGTAGATTGTAGATGCTTAACTAAATAAAATCTAGCTAGTTTAGTACACATCATGGCAAGCCAAGCTCCCTGTAAGGGAATGAAGGCAATGTAGATTGCATGAGAAAGACATCTGAATATCCCTTCTCATGTGCTGCCTTTTCAACCTTCCTTTGGGCAAAACCAAATCAAAACCTTTTTTTTCCTACTTAAAAATCTCTCTTGTTAACAAAGAGACAAATCCTTGAACAGATTCAAGCGAGGAAAATGGAACTTAGGCAGAGAGAGCACAAGCAAATGATGGTAGATGGCAACTTAGCAATGACTTTTGCTGGAATTTTCATCACTGAAGGTCTTCACCTCTCAGTCTTTCAAAACTGTGCATGTCCCAAAACATGTCAGCTTTGACAGGCTTTGGAACTCAGTGGACAGTCATGCAGACACCTACTCAGAGCCTAGAAACTGACACCTAACTCCTTGGAGAAGCTCTTATTTTCAAAATGTGAATCCTTTAGAAATGCCACTTGACTTCATGCAGAATGCGGTGCCAGATGACAATTACTTGTAAGATTTGGCTACAGAAGTAGCTGCTTCTACTTGTTTTCTAGCATTTTTTTAGCATCTAGAGAGTACAGGTGACCAAGCTCATTTCCTCCTTGTCCAACAGCTAGTCAAACTCATGTCTTCCAGCTCCAGATGGGATGCTAGCCGCTCAGCTGTCCTTAAAAGTCTGGGATGGAGGTGCAATTCTTCATCATTCTGATGGAGGTGTGATCCTCCTATGTCCCATAAAGGACACTGGGATTTGTCAGCTAGAAAACAGATACATGACTAGCATAGTGGCTGGGGCAGTCACAGAGGGAAGATGACAATTTCATGTCAGATGTAATCTCATTTCTAAGTAGAGTGCTCCCTTGGCAATGCAAAGCTTCGACAAGAAGGTCTGAGCTGACTCATTCCCTATATCATAAGAGCCATCAGTTATGGCAGTCCCCGGGCCAACTTCAGCTTGAACACCCACAGACAGAGATGGTGCCTGATTCCAGATCTACCAGATGCTGTTCACCTTTCAAAAGGGTAGAGTGCCAAAATCTAGAAAACACAGCGGTAAGATCCTGTGTTCAGACTCCTGACCTTGAGACAGCTCTTAGTGTGGTGTGTCAGCAGTTGTGAGCCTCATGAAAAACACCTCAACTTTCCTTGTATGTTTTGCAGGGTTGCTTGGGATCTCATGCCTAGAAATTGAAGACAGCAACCAAATCCACAGGATATTCACCTCTCTGAGCACCTTGATGTAAATGCTGAGTTACTTCCCTAACCTTTTAGCCATATGGCACATCACCATCCATCTCAGGCCTACTTGCATGACCAAGCATGCAGTCACCAGCCCTCACACCTTCTGTAGTCTTACCTGTGACAGCCTGTAAAGGAGATCTGGTCTTAACTATATGATTAGAAGAGATGAAGATTAAGAGATGAATGTCATCGGGACAGGCTTCCCTCCAAGCCCTGATGTGATCCATTGCTGTCCTTGTTATCCCTGACAGCAGTTTATTTGCTTGGTCTCAGTTCTCACACACGGTAGCCTGGCTCCAGGCAGCTTGCTCACGGTGTCTGGGGGCTGTGCACGTCAGGGATGGACCCGTGATGACCAGGAGATCCCCCCCACGCCACGCACATCCCCACGCGGCATATATAGGGGACGTGAGGATCAACGGCGGCCGATCCGAGTCGCTCTGCTGTGTGCCGGGCAGCCAGCTCCGCTGCGCCATGGCCAGCGGCCGGACGGCGGGGCGAGCAGGTGAGCGGCGAGGAGCAGGGCGGAGCGCGGCAGAGGGGGCCGGTCGGGTAGCGAAAGGGAGCGGAGGGGACCGTTCGTTCGGACAGCGAGGGGGGGGGTCGGTCGGGGTGGGACCCCAACGGCCCACGCCCCGACGCCGCCGGGCCTCCACAGGTGCCGCCGCGGCGCTGCCGCTGCTGTGGCTGCTGCTCTGCGCCCCGCGGGACGCCGGCTGCCGCCTCCTGACCGTGGCTGACCTCTTCGACCGGGTGATCCGGCACTCGGGCAGGATCCACAGCCTCTCCACGGCGCTCTACGCCGAGCTGGTGAGTGCAGGGCCGGCCCCGCCGCCTTGAGAGCAGCTGCCGGCGGCGCGGGGGTGGGGTGGCGTGTGTGCTCTCGGCACTTCTTTAGGTTTTCTTCCTCCATAGGAAAAACACTTTCCTCCCCGTGACAACGAGCTGGGGAAGCCGTCTCGGAAGTGCCACACGTCGGGGATGCTGACGCCCAACGGCAAAGAATACGCCCAAAAAATCCCGGTAAAGCGAGGACGGCGGCGGCGGCCGGAGATGGGGCGGGTGGGGGGCACCGCGGACCCTGCGGTGTCGGAGGGCTGGGAGGGTGCTCCGCGGGTCACACTGCCTCCTTTCTCCCTTCCGATGAAAGGGGGAAACACCGTTTCACGTCCCATCAGAGCCCCTAAATGTCTCACCTATGTCCACCCCCACCTCGGTGGGGCTGGAGAGAGGCAGAGAGGGTTTTATGCCTTCGGTGCTTCATCGACAGTTTGTATCAAAGAAGCTTTGACCTCAAACAGGTGCACATCACAGAAGTATTGCATATGAATCATTACTTTGTTATATTTTAAAAGCTGTATATGGTTACATATGCTCAGATCATATTATTAGCTAAAATAAGGGTAATGCAGCAGTACTCTGTCCAAATGACTGACAGATAGACATCACTTTGATTTTGTTGTGGCAGTCCCTGTGGAACAGAAACTTAGAAAACTGTGCATGTGACAGATAGGTTAAATTAATCAGTGTCACTGCAAAGTACAAAAAGCAATCAGGACAAAGAAAAGCAGTCATTACCTCTGAATTGGTAGTTAGGTAAGGGGAAAAGAACAGCAGATTGTTTTGGACAGATGTAATGGCAAAGAGAATAAAATCGTTATTAGTTTAGAGAAGAGCAGGAAGAGTTTCTTTAGACAGAGAAAAATCAGGTTGTAAAGTTGAGGATACAGCAACGGGAGAAACTTTTGCCTCTGGGAGGAGACAGGTGGAGACAAATGGTAGCATGAAAGGTAACATGAGGAGCTGCCCCCATGACCTTTAGAAGTTCCCCTGTAAGGGCAGTGAGAAAGGGGGCCCTGACAGCTTTAGAAAGCTTATTTCTGAATTTATATTGCAAGAGAGGTATTAGAGCCACTGAGTTTCTGATAGAGAAGCAACCATCCTGTCCACAGGCACCTTCTAGGAAGTGTATCTGCAGCAAACCTCTAACCAACACAGCTACAATCACAGCAGGTGTGAGGAAATATCTGCACTTCCACACGAGCAAAAAGAGATGTCTAAGTGAGGCTTCTTGAGCTGTTGAGACATGTAGGCATTTCTGAAAACTTTCAGTAGCAAAGAAACTTGACAGGAATGCCACCGTTTTGCTAATGGTGTGTTCACAGTTTTAGGTATAACAGAGTTTAGGAGTCTGAGAAAGCTGAAAACAAGACAAACTCAACTTTTAGGTGTTGATTTTATATAAGCAAAGAACCAGAGAGTGGTCCTTAAGTTCTGAATCTTTGAAAACTACTGAATTGCAGATGTAAATCTTTATCTCTGTGAGATTTCACAGTGGGGCTCTCTAACAGTGTTCATATTGAGAGCAGACCTAAGGAGGACTTGGGGTTGTTGGTTAATGAGAAGCTCATGACCCAGCAATGTGCAGTTGCAGCCCAGAAAACCAGCTGTGTGCTGAGCTACATCAAAAGAAAAGTGACCAGCAGGTTGAGAGAGGTGATACTCCTCTACTCTCCTCTGGTGAGACCCACCTGCAGTATTGTGTTCATCTCTGGAGCCCTCAACATAAGAAGCACATGAACCTATTGGAGCAAGTCCAGAGGAGGGCCATGAAGATGATCAGAGAGTAGAGCACCTTTCCTATGAAGACAGGAGAGAGAGTTGCAGAGTTGGCCTGAGAAAGTTGGGGTTTTTCTGCCTGGGGAAGAGAAGGCTCCAGAGAGACTTTACAGCAGCCTTCCAGTACCTAGAGGGGCCTACAAGAAAGCTGGAAGGGGACTTTTTACAAGGGCATGTAGTGACTGTACAATGGGCTTTAAACTGAAAGAGAGTAGATTTAGATTAGATATTAGGAAGAAGTTCTTCACTATGAGGGTGGTGAGACACTTGAACAGGTTGCCCAGAGAGGTTATGGATGCCCTATCCCTGGAAGTGTTCAAGGCCAGGTTAGATGTGGCTTTGGTCAACATGATCTCATGGAAAGTGTCCATGTCCATGGCCAGGGCATTGATCTTTAAGGTCCCTTCCAACCCAAACCATTCAATGGTTCTATGATATGACCTACTGCAAACTAACAGAGACATTCTTTATTGTTTTAATTTATAAGAGAGAAGAACTAACTCACTTGATACTGAAACTTTTGCAAGCCTGGAAAGAACCACTTTCCAACTTTAACCAGCATATTGAGCACCATCAAGAGCTACCTGATGACAGTCTTAGCAAAGCTAAGCAAATCAGCAATATGGTACATGAGCTGAAGACTGGAGTTGAGAAAGTAACAGAAAAGGCAAGATTTTTGATGTAGCTTTTACTTATACCAGTCATCTGCTATGAGTGACTTCGAAAGGGACAATGTCTGCTTCCAGCTAGGCTCTAGTCTTAATGCCAACAGAGGCTCTGATCCAGCAGTGATGGCCTTTATTACACATAAAGGAATTTTTCAATCAAAGGATGTGACTCAGTTTATGGATTGGCATTATATGTGTCTGTGTGTGTAGAGTGATATAGACCATGACAAATACTTAATTATTGTTTTCAGTTTTAGTTGGATTTGCACGCTAAGTAATTAAAATATCACTGCTGTCTGCTGCAAAGAACTGCTTCCTGAGGCAACAATTTTGTGCTGGGATAAGTTCTTCAAGACAACAGTGGCATTGCTTAAGTAAGATGTCAGTCACAAAACCATTTCAAAACTCCATTCTAAGTTCTGGCACATCATATATAAATTATTGGTTATAGTTTTTTATTTCCATTTCTGTCTTCTTACTAGTAGCTAAAACTCATGACCTGTGTATTTCTTGTGCATTCATATCTAAACTTCTTTATAGTCTTGGACCCAAACAAATACGGGCTGTGTGTCCATTCTCTGAAACGGTTACACTGCCAAGATGTCTGCTTGACTAAAAAGTGAATAATAAAGTAAGATCTTACACTAGCAGATCACCTTTCAGCTTTATGAACACAAGTAGGGAATACAAGTGATAAAATTATAAGCAGCTCATTGCTAGGTTAAGAAGAATTGTAGTCTGCTCTAAAATGCAGCCTGAACTAGAGTGACTCAGAATCCATCTTACAAGTGCAGCCATGGTTCTGGGTCAAAATAGACTCATCTTCAAACTCAAAGTTTGACCTTTGTTTGCTTCATTCTGTAACTGTAGCAAGCCATCTGACTCTAAAGTGACTACACACTTCTGGTATATTTACTTGATTTTATTTGTCTTGGACTAGATGATCTCTAAAGGTCCCTTCCAACCCTACCATTCTATGATTCTATGAATTACTAAGAAGGAAAGCTTTGAAGTTTTGGTCTCTATGTACTAAGGACATATGACAAGCTAGAAATAGAATTTAAAGAATGAAGCAAACAGTGTGAATGCATCCAATATTTTGCAGCTGTGTTTTTCCGTAAGACACTAACTCTAAGCTTGGTTCTGTTGTGACACTCCTACACTGAGAGGTGATAACAGTCTGCAGAGTTCAGCAAGTTAAACAGTGCTGGTAAATGCTCATGTTAGGAGCTTCTCTTCACAAAACTGATTAAAACAAATGGCTAAAAAATATCTCAGGACTTATTTGCTATTTTAATTCAAGAGAACAACGGTGACCAAACAAGGGTCCCTCTATTTAAACTCAGATGGAGTTATATCCCAGTATTCGTTCATTACTAGTATTTCAGACCATTACAGGTTATTCTAAAAGCTGAATAGACAGCATTAGGATAAAAAGGCAGTGTTTTTCTATGTAAGGAGCTTTCCATATATCTTCAAGTGTGTGAAAGGTCTGATATTGAACAGCACAACCTAGTGATGCCTCGGTTGATTTCTGCTCTGGCATTTTAAACAATTGTTGTGTGTGCAGTTACAAGTTGTACTTGTTTTCCTGTTTTCCGTACAGATGCAGTCAATGGGGATCATCAGCAATTCATTAAATGGAATAGCATCATCTGAGGCCACTGGTTTATCGATTAGTAATGAAGCAAACATGATGAGTGACTCGGACTTTATTCACTGTTTCAGGAGAGACTCCAATAAAGTACAAAGCTACTTAAAAATTCTTAAATGTAGAACTTTGCCAGAAAATAGTTGTTGAGTTGTAATCTCTTGACAAGTAGTCTTCGGCATATCACTTATAAAGATGAAAAATTAGACTTCATAAATTATCACATTGACAGTAATTTTAATAGGAGAGTGGTTTAGAAATTCTTTGGCAGTGACTTGACACAGTTGACCTGTGCAGATGAAATATTAAATAAAGCATCATGTGTGTATGTGGGTTAATGCACCAGATAAAAAAGAGCACTCTAGCTGTAGACAGATAAATGTCCTTACATGTTACAATGTGACAGACTGTATTATGGCTGATTCACACAGTTTAGGTACATATATAGTTGAAAGTGAAATATGGTTTCTTAAACCTTGGTACAAATACATCTATATACTATCAATAAAGTATATTTTTACGTAAAAATAAATGTTTGCCACTTAACACTGAAGAGCGGCATTGCTGTCCATCTGTTCCTGGAACTGTAGGGCCCATGGCAGACTTTTATGTTCACATCATACTTGTTATTAATTTCTATGGGCCTTCTCATATGCCCTATAAGATCTAGTTCCAAGCACTTTTATGCCTTTTGAGTGTCCTTTTATACCTGTAATGGCTTCACTGATCTCAGTGGAAATTCCTACAGAGAAAGTTTCTGGGTGGAGGGAAAGTTAGAATTACAGTTTCAGTCCAAGGGCTGAGCATGGCTGGTGTAGCAGTAAGTCTCTCTCCCATAACAAGCGCAGATACAGGGCTTGGGGTTTATAGCAATGATGGTAAACTCCATAGCAAATAAAAATCTGAAAGCTGGTTGTTTATAGAACAAAACATCTTTGCATTCAAATCCTAAATGAGCCATTTGAACAGGCATTTGTAATCAACATAGATTTATCTTGACTATTTTTTACTATTTCACCCTTCAGTGCTCTTTTCTAGCCTCCCTTGATCTTGATGGTTGTTGACAGTAGCTGAAGCTTGGGCTGTCAAGAAAGGAGAGTAAAATGGCTATGATTATTTAATAATGATACTGGATTTGGGCTTCAGAAAATCAGCAGGAGAACATTTCAAAGACAAATTTATGCAGAATAGAAGAACGAGGTTTTCAGTTACATCTCCATGACTGCTGATACCCTCAGATATCTGCTGTACATAGCTGATGTACTGTCTCAGCTAGAAGCTGTGTGTTTACAATTCACATCGGGTCCCTATTGTGCCCTGTATGGTAGAAATGCAAGGGGTTAAACCGGCCGTGAAGGAGTTGCTAACTGCAAATCCTTAAGCAGTAGATACTGCAAACACAGAATGAAATTGTAGCATTCATGTGAAAATTTTGAAGGAATTCTGGAAACAAAGGACAGCTCCAAAGAGAGTAAAAGAAGGCTCCTCTGGGCAAACAGAACCAAACAGGGATGCCCACTCTGCCTCCATCTATCCGCCAGCACAGCAGATGCAGCAGCAATTAATAGTTTCAGCATGTATCCCGTCAGGGAAGCGGCCGCGGCCCGCGCAGAGCAGCATGCTGCTGGTGTGTGCCGCCTGTGTCAGCGAGGGGCCAGTGCTGCCCCTGGAACTCTGGCCCTGGGCAAGCGTGCATTGCTTACCGAGAAAAGCGGTGCTGGGCTGTCATCCTTCCACATCCCGGCACGGCCGGTGCGGCGCGATGCACATCCGCAACTGCTCTCCGCCAGCAGAAGCCAACGGTGACCGACGTGGGCGGGGGTTACCACCCTGAAGGCTGGCGGGAAGGGAGGGGGGTCCCGCCGGCAGCGGCAGCAGCAGCGTCCCCGGCAGCGCCCCCGGCCCCATCCCCTTCGCGCTGCCACTGGGGGGCGCTGCGGGGCCCGCGGACGGAAGCCGGCCCCGCGGGCGAGCGGGAGCCCTGTCCCCGCAGGAGGTGGCCCCGTCCATGCAGGAGGTGGCCCCGTCCCCGCGGGCTAGCGGGAGCCCTGTCCCCCCAGGAGGTGGCCCCGTCCCCGCGGGCTAGCGGGAGCCCTGTCCCCGCAGGAGAGCGGGAGCCCTATCCCCGCAAGAGGTGGCCCCGTCCCCGCGGGCAGGGGGTGGCCATGTCCCGGGGGTTGCAGCTGGGGGTCAGGTGGAAAAAAAACGGAGCAGATGATAAAAATAATTGCCATCTTCCAAGAGCGAAACCCCGGGAATGTTTTGCTGTACTGAAATGTGAATAGAAGGGAGAAAGAGGAAGTGAGTGCCAGAGGAGGAACAACTGCACCCAAGTATTACCGACAGACATTCCTACTCATCCGTGTTACGTTTCAAGACTTGCCTTTGGCCCAAGGCTTGTCGGTAAAACAAGAGCCTTCCCATATTGCTGACATGGCCGCGCTTCCTCTTTTGCTGGAGAACAAACTGAGCCACTGCCTGAGAAGTGAATGTTTTGCTCTGTGGCCATTGATGCCTTGAACAGAAATACCAGTGACAGTTGCTTTGTTTTTTACACAGGGGAATGCTTCATCTCCTGCACGATTTCTCTCCAAGACAGCAGTGCAATTAGTTAGGAATATCTGAAAATGTAAAATTGTGCATTACAATCAAATGCTCTGGAGACTGAGAATGTGTCACTAGCATCTGAGAATATCGGCTTAGGAGAAACAACTAATGGAAAGTCAGAAAATCAGAATTAGCTTATAGATAAGTGCTGGGCTCCTGTGCAGCAACATGTAACAATGTACGTTACAGGTAAGTCACAGTGTAACTTCCCTTTGTGAACAACCTGTTGCCATTAACTCTCCTTGTCAGACAAATGTATTTAAGAACTAAAAATACATCTATCATTCTTCAGATGTTACTCCTTGAAATATTGCAGGATAACCCTGGAATGATAGATTGACAGGTGTCACTTGTAGTTTAGCTCTCAGATAAAACCTAAGATAGCAAAGCAGAAGCAAATAGTAAACAGTCTTCCTCAAACAATATGCATGAACACCCAGCTGCCTTGGGTTACATTCAAGTGTTGACATGCAGGAAAAATTACTTGGAAAAACGTAAGGATCTCTTAAGGGTCAGATGTCTACAGAAGGTGGAATTTCTGTGTGTTTGAGTAAGTACTGGAGGATCATTGTTGAGATGTCGCCTTGTGACATCTCTGTCCACCATGCCCAGTTTCATGGCTTAGAATTGCAGCTAGTAGCTACTGGAAACCATGGAGTGGAAGTTGCCATTTCTGGCCATTAACTCAGGTACAAGCCCGGGTGAAGGGGCACTTAGGTTCACCTAACACAGCACCAGTCATTGGGCATGTAACTCAGAAGCACGGTCATTAAAGGCTCCCACACAGTCAACAGCTGTCCACCGTCAACTTTCTCTGCAGGGGTTTTTTGGTCTCCCCACAGTCCAAAGCTAAGTCTCAAGTTATCTGGACCCTACTTCCTCTCCAGTCCTTTCTTAAGGCATTGAATTTGCAGCTAAAGTGCTTGAAATTGGTTTGTCTTTCCTTCTGGTTTGTGAAAATTAGTAACGGTCCTGTTGGCAGAGGGTGCTGAAGCATATGAATGTACTTAATTTCTGTCAGTCTTTTGACTGTGGAACATATATTCGTCAGAGGAGCTGTGGGGCTACAGTGATGGCAACTGGTATTTTAAAACCCAGTACTAGTAAATCACAGCAGATAAAACAAAACTGAGGTATTACTGCAGCTCAGGAGTGACATTTGACCATTGTACTATTGTTCTGACACTGAAGCTAGTAATGCAGTTTTGTGCCTTAAAACAGTCCCATTCTCCTCAGCAGATCATAACAATTAATTCCTATTTAGAAAAGAATCAATGCAAACAAGATAGCTTTTAGAAAATTATTTCATACTCTAAATCTGTAGAACCGAAGTGTAAGTGCTGACACAGGAATGCTCCACAAATCCAGCTTTTAGCAATCTTATATGAGGTCCACAGTGCAAGCTGGCCTCTCGTGTTCACAGCCTCACAGCTGTGCATGCACAGTAACACGTGAGCGTGGCTGTGCCTGATGTGGACTGACATAACCTGCATCATTTAGGACACCTTTGACAAGATCTAGAGCCAAATCTAAGAAAGGAAACCAGCATCTTCTTGTCAAGAATCAAAGAAGCCCCTTTGAGTGCCTGACCTTCAAAACAGACTTTCAAGATTGGTATTCAGATCTGCTAGGAGGATGTCCAACAGGTGGGGTGAGAACAGTCTCTCCTGTTCCTGAGGCTGCTGGGTTGGGCAGCAAGATCCCCATGTCAGCAGAAGAGCCAGAGGGTGCGGGTGCCACAGCTTGCAGCTTGGGTAACAAAGCCAGTACTGAGTCTCAGCCATTCCTCCTTTTCCCTTCTATGCTGTATGACATTAGCATTGGTAAGCTGCCAGGCTAAACAGAGAGGTGCCCAGCCAGTATGAGTATCTGCTTTGTCTGAGGCCTCTGAGGAGCTGGGTTTTCTAACCACAGTTCACAATTTCAGGTACTTGAACTCTCCCCAGCCCCAGGATCCCAATGAATGTCTTTCCTAATTCTCTACAGCCTGAAACTATAGCTTCAAAATGCCACACATAGGAAATACCTCAGGTACCCCACAGTCACACTGCAAGGCCATCCACTGGGTCCCATCTTCAAAGTCAAAAGGGCTCGCTGCTGTTTTTTTTAACTGTAAGGTTCAATGTCACGCCACAGTACCAGCTGTATCCTACACCTGACACCTCTGCAGCATGCCCATTACGAAGCACTTCAAACATCTGCTGGGGATTTTGTATATAATTTCTGCTCTCTTTCTTCTAAGTAGCGTGCATATGTTATTTGAAGAAAACAAATACTACTTGATCCTTCACACAGAAAAGACCAGCACTGTAAATGTATCTATTTTTGTATTCATAGTGGCTGCTGTTTCTCATTTACCAAGTTGTCGCCCCACTGAAAGGGAAACTTGTCCTTAAATAGCTTAAAATGAGAGGAATCAAGATTGTATGTGTCATGGGTCTAAATTCATTTTAACTAATTGAATCAGACTATTTTAGGTATAATTCAAAATTCACATGCATACTTTCAGCATTTTTAAGAAAGCTTGATCAGCATTTTCAAGTAAAGAACGTTTTTTCTGGCATGCTAAAATTTTATTCTAGCTGTGGAATAAGAATGCTACTAGGAGGTGTTACGAGATTTGGAGAGCTGTGAAATGGTATAGGTTTTAATAGGCTACAGTGAAACCAGAATTTGCTCAATTTAAAACACATAGAACATTGTAACTGCAAAACCAATTCTGCCTGAGCTCTGCTTGATCTTTGCTTCAGCGAGACACCCTTCAGGTGGATTTTCTTTAGCACATCAGCTCAAGAGTTTTGACAGCAGTTCACATAAGGTGCTTGCAACACCCCCAACTTAAAGTCCCCAGGGAACACTCTGAATCCTAGCTCCCATCTGCAGAAATGTTGCTTCTAACACTGCTGCTCAACTGCCTTGCAGTAAAAGAACACGAGCAACCATGAAGGCTCCCTTTCCCTGAAAGGTGAGATGAGAAAACCCCAGTCATCCCCATCATACACTGACTTCCTCCAAAATGGGAAGCACTGATGCACACTCCCACACACGTACCTCCACTTGACCTTTTGATAGTAATTCATAAATACCTGCATGCCTTTCCTTCTAGGCAGACACTAGCAAAGGCCATCTTAGTAGAATCTAGGCCACTGACACTCGCTGGTCCCTCAACCAGGAATTAGTTAAAAAGGGCAGGACTATGACTTCAGGAGGACATTTGGACAGCAAATTCACCCTCCTGTGTACACAATCTGTCTGTCCATCCCTACAGGTTGAATTGGTTCTGGGATTTCAATTGCAAGACAGGAATCATGTTACTGAACAGCATCTAACGTGTGGCATAATCAATGCATTCAAATGCCTTCTGAGGGTAGGTATCCAGGCAGCTTATGCTAATGAGGGTTTGTAACCACAGGAAGAGGTGACTTCTTATTTTTTATGTAATTTCTGGGGGTTTTTTAATTCTAAAAGATGTGTAAGAACTCACAGAACTAACATGCAAAGAACAACATATAGTACAAGACTGGGACTACACGGATGACCATTTAGAAGGCAGGATATGCACATGGCAGGATACAACTCGCCTGATGGTGCCTAAAGTGTGATTGATACAAGTTTCACCACTGCAACCTTAAGTTCCTTAGCTGCAAATGTATCTAAGCTTCACCTCCCAGATAATACAACTTAACAAGGGAAATAATAGATCATCCATCAAAAGGTAAAATGTTAAATAACAATGGTACAGCTTTTTGAAAGATGCACAACACAGTTCAAAAAGCTTTGGAGCTTAAGGTGAGAATAGAGACGTTCATGCCATGCATGATGAGGAAAGTCAGAGTAGATTATCATAATAATCTCTTTTGACTATGAAAGAGATGATTCTGCCAGAAATTAAATAATCCCTATAAAATCATAAAGTTCATCAAAAGATTTTGCCTGTAACATTTGTTTAGTCTTTCTTCTCAACACACGCATTCATAAACGTATGATAATGAAAAAACCAAAAGTCCTGCTCCCAGTTTGAGCTATAAATCCCTGCAACCCCCCCCCCCCAAATTCCATTGAATTCACGATTTCCTTAAAGTGGATGAAGTAAGCAAATAATTTTTAGTAAAGCAGTTTTAATAATTTGAGGCTACTTGCATTACATAGAACACTGTCCTTTCTTTGATACAGACACATGCTGATGTGTACTTACTGGCACCAGTTTACACGGGAGTAAGTCAGGAATAAGGCTACTAGGGCATGCCATCTCCTTAAGTACTTCTCTGAGATGGCTGTGGCGACAGTTTTTCCAATTATAGTTCTGTTGCTTAGTGCATTTGGGCTGTAATTCTGCACATCTCCACCACAGTTTTGAAGCACATAAAAGATGACAAGAGATTGTACTAACAGCCTGATAAAAGCCATCGAAACTCAGAGCTAAGAATGCTGGAAGGTTCACCCACAAGCAAAAAGACAGGAGTAGGTGAACTGTGTTTCCCAGTATACAGCCACCTCTAAGTGATTTAAAACTGGAGTATTTTACAGGGTTGGTTGGTTGTCTTTTGGTATTGCATACTTTACTTGGGTTATCAGCTGACTCCTGACCATGCTATTTAAAACTAATTGAATACTGATATAAGTGAGAACCAACCAAGAAAACATACTAAAAAGGCTTACATTTGTCTAATACAAACCTATTGTGTCACTTAATGAATTTCAAAAGGAACTCAAAGCAACTTACTATCTTGAAGGAAACAGGGTTATTCTTGTCTCATGCACAAAAGATGTTAATTGGTCTGATTGCAATGAGAGATAAAAGTGATAGATCTCTATCAGTGTGTTTTTAATGAATATCCTTTACAGTGCAGATGTATAAATCTGAGCACAACTTCAGCTTCATGCTCTTCACTTCATTTTACTTACCATCGGTTCCTATTTCACTTTTAAGGTCAGTACAAGACTGGAAAAGACACAAAAAAAGACTGAGTATTGAAGAATACTTCTTAAATCATTAGTTGTCATTTTAATGGTGTTAGACTTTAGCAAATTTGTGAGGCATAAACTAGTTAGCTTTACAATGTCCAAAATATTGTTAGTCTTCAAACACTGCTCATCTGAAGCTCATGCTCTCCATCCAATTTACAAGCTGCCCCTACTTCCTTAGGCTGATGATGTAACTGCCTTATTTGCAGTGTCTTGGTCAGGATACAAATACAGTGGGTTCTGCAATGAATTTGCTCTTGGAGGGGGTTGTGTACTTGTCAGTCTTTCCGAATTTCCTGGAGAAGTCTCCCTCCACCTTGGACTTGCCTGCTCCTGAGACACTTCCCACATAGATGGGCACGAGGAGGTAAAATTCATGGTGGATTGCGAGAGGTAGTTCTCCTGAAGACCTTCTTCTTGGAGGCACCTGTTTGAAAGCACTTCTTTTTCTTTGGAGTTTCGCCATTTCATCCTTCGATTCTGAAACCAAATTTTCACCTGTTTGCAAGTTAACAAGAGTTTATTACCATTTTGTTTGTTTAAACAACTTTATCCTACAAGGGGTTTTTTTCTTTCCATCTCCTTAGTTTCACCACCCCTCCTTAGTCTTTGTTATTGTAGATCCAGTGAAGCTTAACAATTGACACTATCTGAGGATTCTCCCAAGACTATTTACTAGTGTTGGGCCAAATACTCTCCTTGACTTTCACCACCTCAAACAGGTGATTATTTGGCTTAGACTGGAAAAGGACAGCCCAGTGGCTAGGGATAGAGCAATTTCCTACACCAACATCCTTCTACACAGAAAAGGATTCTCAGAGTAAATTAGAATGATCGTTAACAAAACTAGTGATATTACTGTGATAATTAATAAAGTGATTAATAAAGTGATATTACTGGGGATGGGAAGCCCTCCATCTAAAAAGAGACTCTAAGAACTATGTCTGTCCTACTCACAAGCATAGCTAAAAACAGCTTGGCCATGCAGTCTCAAAGCATGTGTTGTGACACATGACACAGTAGTGAGGATGTAAAGACATCTCGTCTGCCTGACTACAGTTTTTCAGAAATTGCCTAGAATGTGCTTTTGAGATAAAATCAATTTTTTAAAAACTCTGATTTGTGAAGCTTGATCACGAGTGTTCAAAGGCATTGATGAGATGCTGGAAAAAGCTTGGGGAAATATACATCTAAGAGAAGAAATGGTAAGGGGGAATTAATCAAATCATTCAGATTGTGTTCTAGATTCCCTTAAATATTTGCATTTAATTCTAGTATTCAGATATTTGATGTGAAGACAAAGGGGCCATGCTTTCAAAGGTTTGAGAATTACTGCCTTAGATGGCAGGTGCCATTCCTCCAGCACAATTGGTCAGAAAGTTGAAGAAGAAACCTTCATAGCAACTCCTCTTCTTTTTGTGAGAGGAAAAAACCCCAAACCCACAGGTATCCTTTGGTCTATCATTTTCATGAAATAATTTTCTTGAAGTGCTAGTTGTTACTTATACATCTGTGTCATTCTTTTTTTATTACTCCCCCAAGCTCTGTTGGATACTAAGAACACAGGTAAAAAACTCAAGGAAATGATTAATATTAGGAATTTGACTATAGATTGGGAAATTTTTAGGCAGCGCACTAGTGAATGCCAATTGCTCATTTCCATTCCAATAGTTTATCTTGAAGAGATTAAAGCTCTGATCATCACACTTAGAAGCATCACACTCTGCTGCTTGTTTTTGTTAATGGTTGCAGTGCTTGCTTGCAATGGAGTCAGTCACTCAAGTTGCAAGGAACCACTCCAGACCACAAGATCTAAACTCCTGTGTAAAGTGTAGTCAACTGCAAAGTTAGATCAAATTGTTGAGGACTTTGTCAAAGTCTGAAAATCTCCTGCAATCTCCTGCATAAAGATGATGAGAGTTCCCATCACCATCCCCAGGCTTTTCTACTCCCCAGACAGCTTCTGCCATACACGTGTTAAGCACTTTCACTCTTGCTGCATGCAAAGAAATTGTACTGTCGCTCATTCAATCTCTTTCAGCTGCACTCCAGAGATCTGTGTCTACTCCAGCACTTTCAGAACCCCACCTGTCAGCATTTATCATGATCATATTCTGCTGTTACATGCCCTCACAAACATTTTTTCCAGTTTCTTTCCTGTTTTGTGCTCAAGCCAGGCACTGTTTCATTGTTTTTACATGTAGCTACGTCAAGCCCCTGTGATTCCAGACTCGGCTACTGCTGCTCAGCACCAACATTCACATACTCATGCAGTTCAAACAGCTCACTGGAGGTATTAGGCTCTCATCTAAACTAAAGCCCTGCAGCAGGCCAACTCAAATTCATGTGAAAACTCCCCAGAAATGTCAACTGGTAAGTGAAATGGGAGCATTTTAGAAGGATCTCAGCTCAGTGGATCTCTCTCCTTGTGCAGCCAAGTGTCTTTGTGTAGGGACAGCCGCCTGTCTCTTGAGGCAGCATGGTCTCAGTGCAAGCGCTGTGGATTACACTGCCACTAGCTGTTCATCTGTGAGTGCAAAGGGTGGTCAGAGGAATGCAGCAGTCATCTGTGCTCTGTTGTTTTCTGCCTGATCACTGACTATCAGACAGTGGGACGGAGCACAGTTCCCCACCCCAAAGCTACTGAGGGGGCTCTGCAGACAGCAAAATGGTGTCTGGAAACGAAATGTGGAGGTCAAGTTTCTCCCATTTCATGTGAAAACAGTGATCAACTTTCAAATGTACACCTTCAGAACATAAACCAGGAAGCCGCTTAAGCATTCCTTGGTCAAAACTGCCAGTGATTTACTGAGGTCTTTGCTCTGTAAAGGAGCTCAGGGCTGCCCCTCTGCTGTTCAATTTTCCTCCTTCAAAGCCACTTTAAAGATTTTGTCTCCCCAAACGACAGGAAGTCACAGATGTTCTGTCATTGCTTACCTGAGACTCCTTTAGACCCAGGTTAATGGCCAGTTTCTTCCTGTCTGTTTTACTAATATACTTCTGCTTCTGAAACATTTTCTCCAAAGCTTTCCTCTGGTCTTCGGAAAAGACAGCTCTTCTTAATATCCCCCTCCGGGCTTTGGAGTTAGACTCCTGGGTCAGAAGAGGCAGCACACTTTCCTCTCCTAGTGGAAGTGGATGAGAGTTTCACATAAGATCTAACACGTATCAGAGAAATATTAAGTGCTATTCATTACAATGCTAGCAGACTACTGTCCCATTTTTGATTTGTTGGTGTTACAAGTGTGTCGTAATGCTTCAGTCATGTTTATTAAAGACTAAATCCTCACTCAGATCTAGAGGTGTTGTCAGTGGTCAAAAGTCTCCCCTTGACATGGAAAAAAGTAAATCAGATGAGTTCATAGAGGAGCATTAACACAGGGCCCATGCTACTGCAAATTCAAATATAGCCAGGCAGAAGCTTCTCCACTTTTCTTTGCCCACCACCATTACTGCAGTAGACTGCAGTAAGTTTTCCTAAGAGTTTACTTTTACCTTGTCTGAAATGTAGAACCAGATAGAAGTGGTCTGTAATACCGATTCAAATAAACTAAATAGGCTTTCTTTAGTTTTGTTTACTAACTAAAGGCTTTCAGAGTGAACTATTTCATAGAAAATCCCCAGTCATTCACTTACTTATTCTGGTAACTGCAGCAATTTCTTTATTAGAGGATTTGGGGAGTACTTGGACTTACTCTTTTCAGCTCGGTTTCTAATCCTTTGACATTTCATAGCAAGTCCTTCGAGAGCAGTTTTCAATGAATCCAATCACATTCCCTTGATCCATGCCTACAGGAAAGCCTACCCTGGAAAACAGCCTCAAAGTTGGGGGACAGAGCTGCAGTGGAGAAGTAGAAGTGTCTGCATTGTCCCTTCATTGGCCTCACAAAGAGCATAGAAAATCCAAATCCAAATAAATCTCTTGCCTTCTTCACACTCAATAAAGTCTAAAGCCACAGTGCTTTCCCATGCTCCCTCTCCCTTAGAAGGATGTGGTGTACAGAGAGGAGTCCCTGGTGAGGCTTGGTATGCCTCCAGTACTCCCAGCTTCCCCAGACACTCACCCAGGGAGCAATACCGGAGGCCAGTCGAGCAGGGCCCATCACCAAGCATTGAATGTGATAATTACACGTGGCAGTTGCAAGCAGGCCAGGAAAGAGCTGCACTTGGACTCAGAAGCCTATGCCACGGCTATATAGCCACTGACACCTACTACCTTACTGTAGCAGGGCAGCAACAAAAGCAGCTTTAATCTGTATGGCATGCAACTCAGACTCTAAAGGTGCAAGATTGTCCTCCTACCATCTACCTCCCACATAAGAGGGGCCAAGACTGCTGTCCCTGTTCATAGTTACACAGCTCCAAAGGTGTGCTGCTGTTTAATTTCTAGCAAAGGTCTGATCAGTTTCACACCAAAGCCAATGGCAAATTTCTCATGTAAAGCAGATTCTCTAAAAGACTGCACAATTTTCAGTGAAAAAGTCTGTCTATTCTACTCATCTATAATGGTGGGGAGGATTAAATACATTTGTTCAATAGATCCAGTGCTCTGGAAAATGCTAATTAATTCCAGATGCAGCTTCCACAAACAGTTCCTCGGGGCTACACCACATTTCAGCTTCTGTATATTATAGATCTATACACATGGCTATGTGTATCTTTAAACACCCACAGAGAAACAAACACATACTGCAAAAATTGTAGAACTGTGTATGCATAACAATGAGAAACTAAAACTTGTATTTGTATACCTTGCAAAGGTGACTGAATACTTTTGTGGTGGATGTGTGACTGGTTTGGTATTACCTACATTATCCCTATAACCTGCCTCCAGCTGTGACCAGCAGAGGAAAAATAGCAGAAACTGAGCAAGCACAAAATGATCTTTCCCTAAAATACAGTGCCATTGCAAAACATTACCAATTTAGGGACCGTGGCATTCTGCTAATGTGGCTTTCTTGAATTTTTCTATGCTGTAAGAACCCATCTTCATATTTGTCCCTCATAACAGCCTGTGGCAAAAGGTAATCATGATGACTTAAAATGTTACAGTATAAATAAGTCTAAATACATACAGATATATCCCAGTTTCCAAAATTATATCTGAGACTGGATAAAAAAATCATAACCTAGTGGTTACTGTCCTGATATTTATTACACAGTGAGACACAGTCAGACTTCACCCAAACCAAAATAAACTATCTGCAGAACAAAAGTCAAAATGCCACAATGGAGATTTCTGCAAAGGACAAGACAGGTTCATATTTCTCTGAGGAATACAGAGTCCCCTCATGACCCCCATCCTGAGCTCCCATCCTGCCCGTGAAGCCGAGGGCAAACAGTAGCCCTTCTTCCTCAAGCACGTTTCCTCTTTCTTGCTCAAATTTCTTGAATCTAGGTACCTCTTTCAAGGTAGCCTCTGAGTAGTTTCTGATGAAGCATCATTCTCGAGTTTAGTGGAAGGTATAGTCTGACAGCAGAAGAGATGGTACCTTCCTCATGCCCACCATGGGACAAGAGACACCAGCAAGCAACGAGGCGTAGCAGGGCTGGTTCTTACCTCCTGGCCTCCATTACACAATGGAGTTGTCAGCCAAGGACGGAGGATGCCAGATTATGTGACCCCTTAAAATTTGTCTTGCCTGGCTGGTTGTTAACAGTCAATCAGCAAAGAAACAACCTCCTGCTAGAGCCCCAAGGCACCAATTAATTCCCATACAGGCAGAACATAGGGTACAACTTCACACCTGTATTAGACTAATTCAATAATGAGAAATCTACACAGTCCAAGGCAGAGTGTGACTGATTTGAAAAGACCAATTAAACAAAACATAATGATGAGCAGAATGTTCACAAGCATTAGCAAACAGCCACTGGGTCAAACAAATTTGAAACTTGTGTCTGGGATAACGAATGGTCACCCCCAATAGACTAGCCTAGAAAACTTTTTGAAGAATACTCCATATTCCAAAATGCATTCTGACTGCTCACATAAACCCAAAATTTCAGATTGTGGTTTGAAGGATTTTTCAGTACAGTAAGAAAGGCAGTTTTTCAGACATTTCAACAACTCCATCAAAATGAAATAAGTCAGTTTGCAGCCTGTCACTCTGAATGTGCATCAAAAGGTTTAATGTTCTGCTGACATAAATGTGAATCTGTTAGCAACTATTTCCTGTGTTGCTGGTTTGATTTTTGTTTGGCTTCGGGGTGGGTTTTTTTAAATCTCTCCTTTGTGTCCTAATATATAGTGATAAATGTCCTCTTAATCTGTGGAACAATCTTCATTTGCCTTCATGGCAGAGACCACCTTGAAGGAGCAAGTAAAAGCTTTAGTCACGGTTTCCATTTTTTCATTCGAATTCAATACATTCTAGTTAAATGGACAATTAATAGGTCACTTCCAAAATAGTAGTGTATCAGTCCTGGTTAATAAACAATCCCCACAGTTGATAATGGGCCTATGTATTCAGCAAGTCCCTGTATACACTCAGCTCATCCACTAAATCCCTTTTCAGGTAGACAGGGTTATATGGGAAGATGAGCTAGAATGAGTCTATAAAAGTCAGTTTCATTCACTGCTTTATTTTTCAGTCAAGTGCTTTAAATGGTGTCCAGAAAATCTCTTGGAATGTGAGACAGGAGAAAAGACTGGCACATAGAGTATTGCTTTATGGCCATACAAAAGGGCAACTGACCCTTGCCCAGGCCTTTTCAATGTGAGATGGTTCCTAAAGTTCATCTGCACAGAGAAAAATTGTGGTGAGGTCGCGTGTGGATGAGTAAAGTGAAAGTGGTGATTGGTCACGGTGCTGTCAGCCATTGTGGGAGAGCTGGGGCCATGTAAAACGCTCTGTGGGAAAGTGTCAGCCCCTTAAAGAGGTGCTCAGAAACTTGCAGCTCATTAAACTGCCAGCATTTGCTGCCTCACTTGTCAAGAATCATTCAACTTAGCAACTGCCCTTCTGAAACATTCATAAAACGCATGCACGTAGTCAGGAAGGGTTTGAATGCAACTGTGATAAAAAAGTATATATTAGAGCACGCATAAGCTTCAACTTTCATTTGGATTTGACACGCAATTTGCGCTTTTTGCCTGTTTTGAAGGAAAAGGAAACACTTTGTTTGTATTCCTGAGCCATAAACATGTAAAATCACGAGCAACCATTCTTAAACTAAGGCATGAAAACTTCCCAATCAAGGTTACATTTAGATTTGGATGAAATCAAAGTGTGTTCCAGGTCTTAATCCTGAACATATAGCATATATGGGCCAAAATTCTCTTTGACTTACGTTTTCAATTTTTTATACTACACTTAAAACAAAGGAAATGAAACATGTGCATGCATTTGACTGCTACAAAAAAAAGAATGACTGTTTTATTTAAATAATGCTAAGGCTTCCTGAATCATAATTTATCCCTAACAGCCATTAAAATGCAGCATCCATTTTAAGACCTTTCAGCTCTTTTCTTATTTGCAAACGTTTATTGACACAGAGTTTTAAAAGAGTTACTGATTTTAAAGACTCTTTTCTAACAAACTGCAAACAAGGAGCTTTCCTAGGTTAGCTCTGTCTGGGTGTCTCAATGCCATTAGAAACCTCTCACAATTGCTCAGTGTACTTAAGTTTGATAAATCTTTGGAAACCCTCTGAATAGGATTGCTGTGATTTTACTAAGGAATTAGCTGCTGCCATTGCATCACCAATTAGTTTTCCAGAACACATTAAATCCTGCTGCTTTGGTTTACAGAATAACTCAAGCATTACTGATGAAGCATAAAAACTTACTTGGAAAAGCAGTGGGGGATGCAGGGTGCTGACAGGACCCACCACAGCACGCCGAGTAGAATGGCGGGGCTCGGAGAAAAAAGTGTTTGGAAAGAGCTGCAAAGAAAGCATAGATCTAATTGATTATCCATTGAGCTCAGGTGATATTCATAACAACAGTCCTCCAAAAAGTCAGTGTGTAAAGTCCTGCCCCACAAGCTCTTTTTCCTTTTTTCAAGATGGTGATATTTTTAAGGCAAACAATGATAAACCAAGTAATTACTCTTTAATTTAGCCAGGTTATTTTCCACGTGTAGCTTAACTATAATAAGCAAAACACTCACTATATTTATAAGAAGAATGAAACACACCAGATTTGAAACTTACTTCTGCAATTGCTATAATTATGGGGTTTTTTCCTAAATATTGGGATTGAAGGTGTTGTTTCAGTAATATACTGTGGAAATAATGAGTGCAATATATCTGAAAAACTTATTTTAAACAACACCAGTAAGCATGATACCTTAGAAAAACAGAATCTAGAAATGAATCTTGTCTTTTGCTTGTACTCCAATGCTGCTACTAGTACTCAAACCAATAAGGTCTTCAATAATTAAGAAACCTTTATGAATAAATTCTGTAAAACACAATGAGATGACCCAGTTGAGTTCTACAGGAACAATATACAGAGCCTGATTCTGCTATTCTGTCAGTAAACTTGCTCTTGCTGGGAAATTGCTCTAAATTCAAATAAACCACTTGCTGAAGAAGGCTCTGCTTAATATAATAAAAAATTTGCAAAATCAACCCACAAATTAGGTATTATTTGTAAAATCTCTACAGAAGTTTTTGAACCAATGAATCAAAAGTCTCTGTTATGTCTAATCTTTTATGTGCTTCCAAATTTTGGAAAGGCCTTCATTATCTCATAGTCCCTTAATTGTTTTTCTATAAATCTCATGGGCTAGTACAAGTCAACTATGAAATCTGAATATTTTTTTTGTTTTCAAAATAGATGCATCATGCTTGCTAGTAAAGTACACTTCTAAAATGTGATCAGCATCAAAACATTCACGTTACTTTTTTGTTTTGGTTTAGGCAGAAAATAAAGGGCTCCAAATCCTGTACTGCAGTTTGTCCAAATCTTTACAAATAACTTGATTAATTAAATAACAAAATGTAACTGCATACTTAGATTAAAAAAAATGTAATAAAGCAATCATCAGGAAGAAAAATAGATAAATAGATAAAAGTATCTAAGCCATGTTGTTAACTTTTAAAGGTTCTTCAACTGGAATTAAAAATAAAGATCACTCAAAATTAGGTTCCTGAGTACATATCAGGGTATTGTAATACATTTTCTGACCCTTCAATCTGCTGATCTCTCAAAGCAATAAACTACTGCTCTAGAACTCTAATTCTAAACATTTTTAAAATAGTTACCTCTATTTTGTGTCTGAACTCATACAAGCTCAGGTAAAGACTTCTTCCACTGTAATCACCAGTTGATACAATGTTTTACTGCTAGAACTTTTCATTGACACTTTGCTGTTTCTAATGAAATAACAACATAATCCAAGAGGAACTAATTGCCTATATTTGAGCTGTATGCTTGCAAAACATTTACAAAAGGAGATGACTTACATCAGGCATTAGTATTCTAAAGCTCTTCTTCCACATGGGACCGTGAAATGTGGAACTGTGCCCTAAGGAGCCTAAAACAGTGAAGAACATGCAGCCAAATAGTATCCCTTTTACATTTCCAAGGGGCTTCAATGCAAGTGATTGAAGAAAAAAAAAGCTGGAAAAAGGAAGCACAGAAGATGGAGAAGGTAAAGACTTGCCATATTATCTCAGCCATCCTCCTGAATGTGAGAACTTACTCTTGACAGTATGTTTTATCTACTGCTAACATTTCATCTGCTGCAGTTCTTGGACTCCCAGGTAAAGAGTTTTTCCATCCTTCCTTGGGAGCCACATTCCAAATGCCATTATCAAATTTCCCTCAGAGACAGGTAAAAGTTTCCACTTCTAAAAATACAACTTGGTATACAGAAGGTGCCACACTCCAATTTTTTGCCTCCTTTTCACACCTCTCAACTATTCCTTGGCTGCCATCATCAGTCCAGCACCTTATTCATGCCACACAACTTTTGTCAGACATGTTGGCTGGTCCTTGACATTCTCTGTTATGATTCCTTAACTCTCTGCAGTTACTTGCTCTTTTTTTATAATGTGGTGCTCATAATGATATGTGATACATCCAGGATATATCTGGATAAATTATAATTGACTAAGGCATTGCTTCAGATAGATAGCATGCTCCTGCAAATAAAGATAGAGGAACAGGAAAGGATGGATTTTCTCCATTCACTAAAACTCTTCACACGCAAGCTGCAAGCATAGAGGTCAGGAGACGGATCAGGGTTAAAACTTGAGACATGCTGCCTTAAGGAAATTCCAGACAAGCCCCATAATTCCATGGATGTTGCTGGCAATGATTTGGACTACCACTGCACCACGGAGCAAACAGTAGAATACTTGGCACTAATTCTGTTGATGAAAGTCAAGCTTCTGACCTTCCTGGGCATTTAACTTAATTCCCTCCACCAATTGCTGCCTTTTCGGTCTGCATAGCAAAATCCCTTTAAGGCACAAAATTTGCTTAAGAAATAAGATGAAGGTGATATCCTCTTATAATGCTGAACCAAGTGGTTCCTCAGATCATTCCTCCAGACTGATTTATTCTAGGTCCTGTGCAATAAACAATGGCATGATCCCTTCCTAAGCCTATAGTTGTTACAGAGGACAACATACAGAAAGTATTGTCTATGCTTTTATTTTCTGTACACATAGATCAGGGCCACTCTACCAATATTTGTTGGTCAAGCCATCTGAAGCAAACAATGCTGAAACATCAACATATTAGTTCTGCAATTATTGGACAGAATGTAGTGCACAGTAACCAAAAGGTTGCTGTTGCTTCCAGACATGTGGAGTACACATTAACCAAGGGAAAAATCTTAATAATTCGTATTCAAGACACTTAATTATTTTCCTGCTTTGCATTGCCATGTCATAAAAACGGAGATTGTGTGGAACTGAGCATTTCCCAAGAGTCAGACTTTACAGGTTTAGCTCCACAGATGCATGGAAATGAAATATCACAGTATGGCATAAGTGCCTATTGGCACTCCAAAAATTGTACAATATGCTTTAAAAGAAAATTCATTGGGTCATAAATGGAAAAGGATGAAAAATCTAAAATTAAATAAATAATTTCTTTTTCTTGTTTCACAAAAGATAAATTATTTTGATACTGCTGCTACATGCAAAATTTTAGTAACAATGCTTATTTACATTCAGCTTTGTAAATAAAAAGCATTTTCCAAACAGACAATAAAATGATACTAAACATGCAAATGGATCTCAAGCTCATCTAGTGATAAAACTCAGAGATTAGTTCAGATATTGATATTTCAAAATATACTGTCAGTTCTGAAGATATTTTACATTCAAAAGCCCTCCCTTACTAAAAAGTCACGCTGACAGTGGGACCAGAAGTTTTCCTTTCAACTACCCACCATTTTGAGAGTAAGGTTCCTAAGTACTATTCAGTTCAAATGGATATGTAATTTTAAAATGGCTCACTATTAAAGACACTGCTTGCTTTTCCTAATCCTACTGTTGGGAAACGACTCAGGACATAGCACAGGCCATTAGCCAGCAGGAAAGAAAGAAAGGACAAAGGAAAAATAGCTACTGAGGAAAAGCAAACTGATTGTAAACTCCCGATATCCACTATACAGGGGGATATCACTGCACATGCTGTTCATTTGTTGGGTTTTTTTAAAGCTAACTGATAAAAATGTGGTATAAACCTACTAAGAGAGCTGAAACACCTCCAAAGAATGACTCAGAACACTGTCTAGAACCAGATGACAAGAAGCAGTAAGCATAGGAACAGACAGAACTCAAGCTGCATGAACATTTTAATTCTCCAAGTATTGCTAAGCCCGCATGAACTACTTTCCACAGTGATTCTCAGGCTCCAGCTCTGGCAGGCAAACTAAAAATATTATCAGCAAAATGATCCCATTTCATCTGAGAACCTGGTACAGTTTGTGCCCATGAGGTGGGCACAAGTGAACTGCAATTTCCTACCTACATCCATTTTTGGCAATGATTAAAGCAAGCTTTTGCAAAGCTGCAGGGAAGTTTCACGTCATGAAGAGCTCCCTGAAAACAGTCCAACAGCAGCTCTGCCAGGTTAGTGGTCCAGCTGAGCCGCATGACACCATTTCTGCTCCTGAACCACAAGCTCTGGGCCTCACAATGAGGCATAGCTCTGTCCAGTGCAGTTCCTGTGTCTAATCTGTTTCAGTTGTGCATCCCTGAAGCATTTCAACCGGCAGAAGGGTAGCCCCTGGCCATAAAAAGGAAGCAACAGTCGCTGCCATATCCCACCAAAGGCAGTCGCCATCACACAGACCTGGTAAAACTTACTGCAAGAAGCTGTGGTACTGCAGCCCTCAGAGCTAGCCTCCCTGCATTCCCAAAGTCACTATTTGTTTTCCATTCGTGCCTGTAAAACATGACCACATGAATGCTCAAAGGAAGTCAAGCCAAAAGGGCAGACTGGAAAGGTATACACAAATCAGTTTTTAAATATTGGCAAATGTTCATAGAAAGGGTTCTGAAGTTCTATATATACCTTTCAAATCCTTCACAAAAGGTGGGTGCGAGAAGTGGGTTTGTGTTTTTATGATGGGTCTCAGTGAGGCTTTCAAAAATTAGCATAGCCACACTAAAACAGGCTTGAAATGTGTGAACAGCATGATCATAATTTCCTTACACCTATAACAGTGGCTGCCAGAGTCACACTGTGGATTAGCTGAGATCATGTGAATTGCTGTCAATTTTCAGAAGCCACATTCACATGCCTTGTTATTAGGGCATAACTTGCCACACTTGTTTTTCTTGGCTGGAGGAAACACAGGGGCCTCAGGCTGGTGACAACCCAAAGCAACAACCAAAAACATACCATTTGCCAAAGACTCCATGGGTCTCCTGGTGTAAGCAGGAAAGGTAGCTTCCACCTTCTCCACGTCTTATGCACAGCCTTGTTATTGAGAAGATGGGGATCTGGAAAGCTGTGGATCTACCAGCTTTGTCTCCAGCTTTGTTCTTCTTCAAGATGCTGATGCACCAGTATGCCCAAGTACTTTCTGCTTACTAATTCTTGTCAAAAGGGGCATCACTCAAGCTTCTCTATCGAGAAGTTCCCATCTGTGTTTCCTATACAGCCAATGAGATAAGTAGCTCTATGTAGTGATTCATCACCTTAAAACAGACATGTAAGAATTTGTGTCATGCTCTGGAGGCGTCTCTCCATGTTCACTATGGGTTAGACAAGGCACTTAGACAACTAGATTAGACAAGACACCTACTGTTTATTAAACAGCTGAATTACTTCAGCATTCTTCTTATCCTTCATAGTACCACCAGAAGAATACAATCATTTGTACAGCCAAAAAAATTATTGTAAAAAATCCTAACATTCAGTCATAAAGGCACTAAAGTGACTTTCTTTGATTTTCAGCATGTTACACCTTGTTTAGAAAAGCAAGGCAAAATTAGGGTCATATGCTGCAAGAGGATAATTCACTGTTTTTTCACTGTTGCATCCCTAATTACAAATCTTACAATAGGCCAAAATGCACCATTTATTCCAGTGGTATGAACTCAGCTAAACATTTCCTATCTGGACCAATCTTTACTTGTTGCAGTACTGTCTACTCTAACCAGACAAAAGTCTCAAGATTGGCTAAACATTGCTAGAATGAAAATGTAACAGTGACTTCTTTATGCTTTTTTTTTCTTTAGTCTTTTTATATTTGTACAAGGAAATACTCTTTCAAGTTTAAATTCAATAGACTCACATAGTCACAAGATCCTTGGGGTGGGGACTTTAATGAATAACACCAAATTGTCCAAGAGAAGAAGGTAAAATCCTCAATGTACATACAAAATACTTCAAGAGAACTATGTGCTATAACTTCAGAAAAAGGTAGCCTCTCAAGGGAAATTTTCATCAGCTTTTCAGCACAAAGCAAAGGCCACTTCTATAATGTGATGAATCACCTCAATGAAATACCATCCAAGTTACTGAAGATATTTAGGTAACTAACTTTAAAAGGATCAAGGTCTATGTATCCGATATTTCAAACAGTCTCCTACTGCTTTATAGACCTGTACTTGTTTTCATTGTGAGGAAAAAAAAAAAAACACTTTGAAAAACCAGAGTAAGAGATTGATTCCACGGTTTCCCCTCAGTGAATTGCCTTTCTACAAATCCCACCACTTGTCCTCCTAGTGCAGCTCTGAGGTCTTCTGGCAATGATTAAATCTTCACAGAATTACAGCATGGTAAGGGTTGAAAGGGACCTCTAAAGATCACCTAGTCCAACCTCCCTGCTCAAGTAGGTTCACCTAGGTCAGGTAACTCAGGAATATGTCCTGAGTTTTGAAAACCTCCAGAGAAAGAGACTCCACATCCTCCCTGGGCAGCCTGTGCCAGGGCTCCCTCACTCTCACAGGAAAGAAGCTGTTCCTTAAGTGGAAAATCTTAGCTAAGGACCAGTCTCAGTTCCCTGCTGAGAGAAGGCACAGTAAGAGTCATCAGAGGCAAGAGCAGTGCCCAGACAATGCTCATATTCCCTATGTAGCTCAGACAGCCAGACTGGTGGCTGGGTTGGAGAGTAGCTGGCACTAGTTTAGCTCTGGCAACCTTAACACGAGGACAAAGATTTGTCCTTGAAAAGCCATTTTGCAGCCAGTCTTAAGGTGTGCTGGGCATCCCAAACCAATTCTATTAAATGGCTCACGAAGTTAACTGGAAGCAGGAAAAAGTGCGGCACAGAGTCTGGAAATTCTGTGCACAGAAGTTTCTGAAGTTAACAAAAACATCTCTGGCTCCAAAGACAAATTTTTTAAATGAAGGTGTTTCAGTGCTCCTGGCGATCAAAGCATGCGAAAAGATGTCAAATAGATCTCCCCAACCTAAAGAAACTTTCTACACCAAGAAAACACCAACAAAACAGGAAAATCCTGAGACATGTTAGCCAAGTTGTTGCCTGAACGAGGCTAGAGAGAGTTGAGATAAAACACTCAGCTCTGTCCTGCCTTTTATTTTACTGAAAGTTAGTGTTAGATGTCACTTGAGGATACACTCAGGCTGCCAGTTGGTTTGGAATCAATAATTAACAAGCATTTATTCACTAAGAGGAGGTCCAAATATAAGGGGAAAAAAAAATATCACTCAATTTCAGTAATTCAAGTATCTCTTGGTTATAAAGAAACACAAGAGATTTTACTAAAAATTGGGCAATAAAGTATATTGATTGAAATAAGGTGTTGCAAGATAGAATTGCTGTCATCACCTGGGGAGGGTGGGGATGGGAAGAAACTACAGTGATACAAAGAGTTAGTCTGCAAGAGTTAGGCTTTGTTTTCTTTCCCTATGATTCTACTGCTTTTCTGCTTTACCTTAGGCAAGTTGCTTCATTGCTTTTTGCTCCAGCTCCTCCTCTACACAGTAGAAATCTCTCCTGTCTCACTGGCATGTGGTGATAACGAATGCATTAAAATGTAAAGCACTCAAATGTTACAGAAATAAAAGCTACACCTATATCACAGAATGGGTGTTCATAATTAAAAATCCAATTTGTGTTTACGATATACTAATTGTTTTGTGTTATACATACTGTACTTTATCCTGCTCTACTGTATTGTGATGCTGCTCTATTGTATTGTGATGCTTCAGGCAAAAATTCCTCAAGCTAAATTTTTCAGCAAGTTTTGCAATGGAAGTATCTCACTCTTTTTTTTTTTTTTCAGCACACTTTTCAGTTTCCTTTCTCTGTTAATTTATCAAAATGATGAGATTAAAGCACAAAGCCATATTCTTGCCACCTGTGACCATATTCATGGTTATATAACTAACAAACATACTTAGTCTGTAAAAGCACTTACTGTTCTCCTCCTCCAAGGCAAATTGCTTGAGAAGAGCAGAGATTTTTCAGAAAATAATTTCAAGTAGCAGAGTAACTTTGGATTTCTCAAGGAGGTCACTCTGACCTGGTGTCAGCCAATACTTCTGGAAACCAAGTCACAAGGGAAGATGTGGAGCATCCCGCTTTAAAGCATCTGTGCCACAAATACGGCTGCATCTCACCATCCTCCAGATTATTCTCCTATGTCAGAAAACACTGAGGAAAACTGTCAAGTCTTCTCATTTAGCCACCAGATAATGATAGGACTGGAGTACAAGAAGGACTCAATCCCAGATTAGCAAGGAGAAACTGAGGACTTCCTCCATGCTTAAGAGTCCATTAGTTTGCTCAGAAAGTTTTATCTGGAGCTTCCCTCCATCCTTTAAGGCGCAGCACAGGTAGAAGCTGCATAGCTGTAATATGTCTCACTGGGAAACATTGCTTTACAAGAACACACTTTTAACAGTTTTTTAGCCAGAAGAACACAGTCTGGGCATCCAGTGTTTAAAAAAGCAGAACCAGGTTCTGCACCACTTTACCTAGTCAGGGCTACAGATACACACTACAAGCAAAGTTATCACAAAGCAGAGGACTGAATTCTGCACTCATTTTATCACGGCAAAAGATATTAAATGAGGAGAAGGAGGCCCATAGCACACAGGCTAGGAGAAATTCAGTTCAGCTAGACAGAAAAAGGTCGCTTACCACACCTGCTAAATGTGGTGGACCCAGTTCAGCATTCCACTGTCAGCACTGGGGCTTCAGAGCATGGTGCAAAAAAGCCTGCAGGAATCACAAGTTAGTATATACTGGCATAGCATTGCAGAAGGCAAGTAAGGTTATAATGTAGCAATAATGCTCCTTCTGCTTTTCCTTCTTAAGTTTTATGTAATAAGCCACTTTTTCATGCAGTTGTATCCTTCAGTCAAAAAAAATTATTTTTTAAAAATTATTTGATTACACTTTGCTTTAAAAAAAAAATTTATGGAAAAGGATGATTTTAATATTTTTGCAGAAAACATACTTATTTCAAGTCCCCACGTTAGATGATGTATCTAGGACATGACACTTTCTGAGTACTTGTTTAGTTTTTCATTCAGGGTAATTCTGCAGGAGAAGTCAAAATACACATGTAGATAAGCAAAATAGTCAAACTAAATCCTTTGAAACCTGTAAATTATGGGAATGGAAACTTGCTGACAAAACTCTGCTGCTGAGGGGTTACAAAGGGAAGAACTACCATTACCAGATGGACCGGATCAAGAGCACCATCCCACTCAGTCTCCTTTGCTGCCATGGATATGAGTTTTCCAGTTTACAGAAAGAATACAATATTTTCATTCTTCAGCACTTTTATGGAGTGTTAAAAGTTACCCTAAAATTGAGTGTTTTCTTCATGTCTTTCCTTGGTAGGTGCTGTGGATACATGTTGGTTTTGGAACTGTAAATAGCTTCTGTTTATTCAGTTCAGTCACTGGTTTGACTTTCTATTCCTTTCTTTCCTACAACTTTTGATGACCTCACCAGAATTTGGGATTACATGAGCAACAGAGATTACTGATTCCAAAATGTCTTGTCTTTTTTCAATTCTCTTTTCTATAGCATTATTTTTATTTTAAAGCTACCAGATCATGTCAATCTGGTTTGTTAGAGCACTTTTAGTGCATTTACTAGTTCAGAAAGATTAAAAAATTGTTTTTCTTTATTATGTTCAATATTAAAAACTTAGACTAAGACTTTCCAAAATGACATGTGATTTGAGGGCTCCAAATAGGAAAGAGTTTATTCCTCCAAAAAAAAGAAAAAAGTGTTAAAGATAAAAATCAGTAAATTAAAAAAACTTACCTAGTACAAATTCCTTAGTTAAAATACTTTAGTCTCTGAAGGCTAAAATTCTTATCCTGACAAAATAGTCTTTTGCCCTATCACTGCACAAACAAGAAACAACACACAGCCTGACCACCACAGCCTTACTCACAAATGCAAGTGCCCAACCTGAACGGTTCCCCCAGCATATGCCTACGCTAGACAGAAGAGACTCCTAAGAAACCACAAAATCGGGCTCAGCAGGACAGTTGTAATCTAATTTACATTTATCAAAGTTCAGACACCCAAGAGCCCTTATGACTTTAAGACATGCAATTCAGATCAGAATCAAAAGATCCCTGTTAGAATACACAAGGATTGTTGTATATCTACATTGGCAGGAGACTTTTTTTCTGAGTGCATAATGCAGGAGGAAACCTAGTATTTGTCACTTCTCAAATGTAAGAGCCTGGTGCTTTTGTCCAAAGCTCCCTCTGAAATCCCTGGAAGCTACAGGATCAGAAGAAATGTAGGATCGGACTCTAAATCACTAGGCACACCTGCCATACATTGCTAAATTTACAAGCATCAGTGTAGGCCAATGAAAGAAAGAACTAATCCTGGAAGCAGGCATTCGAAAATCGTGGCATTCGGGAACTTCTGTAATACTTAGAAATAGTTTACTTATAGCAATGAGTGCTGGGACATCTGCTGGCTCCTCTCTTACATGTGCTCTGTACATATGCTCTCTAGAGCTTGGGGGGGCAGGGGGGAAGGGGAGGAAAGAATATGCACCTAATTCCAGAAAGATGATACTTATCTTATTTCCTGGTTTGGCCTACAGCGGCTACAATAAACATGTTTAAATAACTAATATGCTTAAGATAATACAGCAGTTGAGCTCTGAAATAGTCAGAAATGTTAGCATACACTTCTTTGACTCTCTCCTGCTCACCTTTAAAGTACAACATGCTAAAGAATCAAAAACTGCTTTGGATTTTGCAGAACAGTTTGTAGGATTTAACTGAAGCAAAATTACACTTGAAAAGAAAACAACTGTTATTAATCCTGTTTCTGAAACAAGCCTTTTGGTTTCCCACCTTAGATTTACATCAATAAATATTATTCTGCTTGTCTGATTTTCATTTTAAGTACAACTGCATGACTACAAATAAAAATTCTGAAAACATCATGCAAGGTTGGAATAAATTTATACATGACGATGGAAAGGTAAAATACTATATAGATGGTGAGTTTAATATCGAATTCTGCAAGTTAACTTTGAATTCAGCTCCAGTCAGATCCACGACTGAAGTGTGCCTTCCTCAATATACTTTAAAACGTTATTTATATTAAGAGAGAATGTATTTATAGGAAACGCTGCACATTCAAGAAAGAGATCGTTACGACTACTTGCTTCCAACTCGACGCCAGTCTCCCGCGGGCCTGTGCCCGCCGCAGCGGCTCGGCCGGCCCGACAGTCACGAGTGACATCTCTCAGCAGCCCGCCAAGCGCTGCCTCTTACCTTAACACCACACCGAATGCCTAATTACAGTCCTTTACACAGCTTTAACGCTTTTACTATTTTTTTTCGGCTCGTGGTTTTGTCAAAACTTCCAGGAAATTGCCTGTTTTGCTTTAATTAATTTTCTTTTTGGTCGGAAAAGCACTTCATCCCTCGCTGTCTCCCACAGACGGGGCTGCCGCCCCCAGCCTTCCGAGCTATCGTTACCGACGGGGACGGGTCTTTCTTCCAAAACGTGGATTTCGGACCTTCCCGGAGTGCTGGTTGGCGGCTGGGGTTTTTTAACCATTCCCTCAGGCTGTAAGAACTAGCAGGCTTTAAAGAACTGCGATTCAGAGCCGTTACAAGCATTCGTCACTACCAGCGCAAGGCTCCGCTGCACTCGCTGCCACTACAGGTGCGCCAGCCCGCTCAGCTTAAAGCCGCCGTCCGGCCGCTCTCACCACCGGCCCTTCGCGGTCCCGTCGCCAGCGGGTAGGGCAGGACCATCCGCCAGAGCCCCGCCGACAACAGCCCACCGCGGGATGGGCGCCCAGGCGGCATGGCAGCCAGCGGGGCACGGCGTCCCGCCGCCGGGCTCCTCGGAGCGGCTGGCAGCAGGGGAAGGGAGCTGCCTCGTCCCTCCCTGCCGCCGGCCCCGCCGTGCGGAGGCGCCGGGCCGAGGCGTCGCGAAGCCCCTTCTGTCGCGACTCCCCGGTGGCGGGACGCGGGATGGGACCGGCGCTCACCTGTTGCTGCCGGCGGGAAGACACCGCCTCTCTCCGCCGTCAGAGCCCGCGCCGGCAGGCGGCCGCCGTCCGCCGCAGAGGGGTTAAGCACTTGAAAAGCCCATCTTGTCGGGTAAGGACCCCCTGAGGGGCTGATTTGTTCCGCCGCGGGGCACAGCTTGAGGGGGACGGGGCTGGCGGGGAGGGGACGGAGCTGAGCAGGGCTCGGCGGCGCTCCGGCCCGCAGCAAGTTCTCGATGAGGAAACTTTTGCC